>NC_141876.1:617624355-617931021 GCF_056163025.1 Triticum urartu
TTTGAGGTGGTTTCGTACCCTACCATAATCTCTTTGTTTGTTCTCCGCTATTAGTGACTTTGGAGTGATTCTTTGTTGCATGTTGAGGGATAGTTATATGATCCAATTATGTTATTATTGTTGAGAGAACTTGCACTAGTGAAAGTATGAACCCTATGCCTTGTTTCCTAGCATTGCAATACCGTTTACGCTCACTTTTATCTTTAGTTACCTTGCTGTTTTTATATTTTCAGATTACAAAAACCTATATCTACCATCCATATTGCACTTGTATCACCATCTCTTCGCCGAACTAGTGCACCTATACAATCTACCATTGTATTGGGTGTGTTGGGGACACAAGAGACTCTTTGTTATTTGGTTGCAGGGTTGCTTGAGAGAGACCATCTTCATCCTATGCCTCCCATAGATTGATAAACCTTAGGTCATCCACTTGAGGGAAATTTGCTACTGTCCAACAAACCTCTGCACTTGGAGGCCCAACAACATCTACAAGAAGAAGGTTGCATAGTAGACATCAAGCAGTTCTGGCGCCGTTGCCGGGGAGGCTAGGTAAGCGGCACTCACAACCCATCAACTAAGCTAATTTCTGGCGCCGTTGCCGGGGAAGTGAGTGCTTGAAGGTATATATTTAGATCTTGCAATCGAATCTTTTTGTTTCTTGTTTTAGCACTAGTTTAGTCTATAAAAGAAAACTATAAAAATGGAATTGAGTTTGTCTCATACGCTTCATCTTTTTAATATCTTTCGTGAGTATGATGGAAAGGAAAATTGTGCCATAGTGTTAGAAGAAGAATGCATTAAAATGTTTGGCACTAAATCTTTGAATGATGAGCATGATTGCAATGTTGTTAGTATGAACTCCTTGAATATCCATGGTACTAACGATGTTTGCACTAGTCATGATGAAAATGTCTCCTATAAACATGTCATTTTTTGTGGAGTGCATTGGGTTTGTGAGTACGCACCAAATAGGGAAGATAGATACTGCAAGAGACATAAGTACTTAGAAACTAAATTGTTGCAAGAGAGGCTAGATGATTGCGCAGAAAGATTCAATATTTATCGTGCCCCTTGTGAACTTTGCAATGAACATGGTCATTTAAAGCTCCAATGCTATTTGTTTCATGATCAAGTTGTGCCCAAAAATTGTGATAACTTGATTACTCTTGAGAATCATAAAGATCTTAGTCTTCTTTTGGGTTATGAAGAAATGAAACGTATAACTGAGGGTATTCCAAAGTTTAATCTTGATAGATTTCTTGATTTTGATCTAGAGAAGATTTATATGTATTGTGCGGTGAATTGCATTGAAAATCCTTATATTGCCGATTACATAAAGAAAATAAAACAAATAGAAGACGAAGAGAATGCTAACGAAAGGGAAGAGACTTCCCAATATCATCCTATTATTTCTTATGATGAATCAGGTAACGAGGAGGAGCCTTTTATCCAACCAATCTCATTAATAAGGAGCTCTAAAAAGAGGATTGAACCTACACATGAGGTGAAGAAGAATAAAATAAAAAGGAGGAGAGGTAAAAAGATATCTCTCCCAAATAATGTTGCTCCTATTATTGTTGTGCCTCATGAAAATGAAGATGATGCACTTGATGATGATCTCGTTATGCCTATTGCTTGTTGTGATAATTATGATTGTGAAGATAATGATACTTATTATGATCTTGAAAATCTTTTTGGCACTTGCTTGTAATATGACAATTGCTATACTATTGGTGCTATCCATACTATTAATGATAAGAGTGATTATGCTTATGATATGAAAAGGCCCAAGCTTGGGGATGCTATGTTTGAAGAAGATGATGTTTTTGAGAATATATTTGCTGCAATTAATGTGTGTCCCAAGCTTGGGGATGCTATGTCTAATGAAGATGATATTTTTAGCCTCTCAAGTTTTGATATGCAAAGTTATTATGATGATAGCATGCCTTCTACCTATGATGATTATATTGATGAAAGTGGGTTTGGAAGAGTGTCAACTTTACGAAGCAATGATCCCACTATTTTGGAGGATGTTGAATCTTATAATACTTATGAAAGTGGATTTGGAGAGGTCATGACTTTATTTAGTGATGTATCCCCTATTTCGGAAGAGGTTTCAATGGATTATGATGAGAACAAAGTTGCTACTTATGATGATTATTGTGATGAAACTTATGCTATAAAGAGTAGTGATGATTATATTTATAAAACTTGTCATGATTATTAGTACCCTTTCTCTGAACATTACTATTTTAATGTGGAAACAATTTATATTATTCAAGTCTCTTATGATACTCTCATTATCCCGAATGAGAAGAATTTTGCTTATGTGGAGAGTAATAAAATTTCTATGCTAGTAGATCATGAAAAGAATGCTTCAGGTGCTGGTTATATTGTTGAATTCATTCATGATGCTACTGAAAATTATTATGAGGGAGGAATATATGCTTGTAGGAATTGCAATAATATCAAGTTTCCTCTCTATGTGTTGAAAATCTTGAAGTTATGCTTGTTTTGCATTCCTATGCTAGTTGATTATTGTTCCCATAAGTTGTTTGATCACAAAATACCTATGCATAGGAAGTGGGTTAGACTTAAATGTTCTAGTCATATTCTTCATGATTCTCTCTTTATGTTTCAATTCTTATCTTTTATGTGAGCATCATTGAAATCATCGTGCCTAGCTAGGGGAGTTAAACGATAGCGCTTGTTGGGAGGCAACCCAATTTTATTTTAGTTCTTTGCCTTTTGGTTCTGTTTAGTAATAAATAATCCATTTAGCCTCTTGTTAGATGTAGTTTTATGTTTTAATTAGTGTTTGTGCCAAGTAGAACCTTTGGGAAGACTTGGGTGAAGTCTTTATGATCATGCTGTAAAAAACAGAAACTTTAGCGCTCACGAGATTTGCTTCAACTTTTTACTGGAGAGTGGTATTTAGTTGGTTATTTTTGAATATTATTACTAGACAAATTCCTCAGGTCCACCAATTTATTTTAGAATTTTTGGAGTTCCAGAAGTTTGCGTTAGTTACAGATTACTACAGACTGTTCTGTTTTTGGAACATTCTGTTTTTCCTGTGTTGTTTGCTTATTTTGATGACTCTATGGCTAGTAAAATAGTTTATAAACAATAGAGAAGTTGGAATACAGTAGGTTTAACACCAACATAAATAAAGAATGAGTTCATTACAGTACCATGAAGTGGTGTTCTGTTTTCTTTCGCTAACGGAGCTCAAGAGATTTTCTGTTAAGTTTTGTGTTGTGAAGTTTTCAAGTTTTGGGTAAAGATTCGATGGACTATGGAATAAGGAGTTGCAAGAGCCTAAGCTTGGGGATTCCCAAGGCACCCCAAGGTTATATTCAAGGATAACCAAGAGCCTAAGCTTGGGGATGCCCCGGAAGGCATCCCCTCTTTCGTCTTCGTTCATCGGTAACTTTACTTGGAGCTATATTTTTATTCACCACATGATATGTGTTTTGCTTGGAGCGTCAGTTTATTTTCTTCAGCCTTGCTTGCTGTTTGAATAAAATATCAAGATCTGAAATTCTTAAATAAGAGAGAGTCTTCACTTAGCTACATAATTATTTAACTACTCATTGATCTTCACTTATATCTTTTTGGAGTAGTTTGTCATTTACTCGTGTGCTTCACTTATATCCTATGAGTAAATGGTTGAATGATTTTAATGTCATAAATCTGAAATTATATATGTTTCATATGCTTATCCCATGGGGAGTAATACCTTCACATATAAGAAGTAGAGGTGGTAAATTTATTGAAGGTTAGCAAACATTGTATTGGTCACTTGAACAATTCATGAAAGAATATTGAAGGAAGAGAGATTTCACATATAATACTATATTGGACATCTTCTATGATTGTGAGCCCCATTAATTATTTTCAAAACCTGAGCAAATTAGTTGAAGTTGGACAAGGAAGACAACATAATGAGTTATGCTTGGGTATATTTGTATAGAAGTTATATTGTTATGGATCCTCTAACATGTGGTGCTTGCTATTTAGAATCCTTTGCTAGCCAAAATATTTGTACTAAGCGGGAATACTACTTGTGCATCCAAACTCCTTGAACAAAGTTTATTCCATGTGTGTGCACCATATCTACCTATATGCGGTATTTGCCTGCCATTCCAAGTAAATTTGCATGTGCCAAACTCTAAACCTTCAAATAATAATTTGTTTTGTATGCCCGAATCGCTCATGTAGCGACTACGGGTTAGCAGTATCTTCCATGCTAGGTGGGTTATTCCCACAATGAGTGGACTCCGCTCATCATTCACGTGAAAATGGCTGGTAACCGGGATGCCCAGTCCCATGATCAAAAAGATCGAAATCAAATCAAAAATAATTGCAAACAAAACTCCGCCAGGTATGATGTTAGTTGGAGGCACCTGTTGTTTCGGGCAAGCCATGGATTGATGATTATTGGTGGAGGGGGAGTAAAAATATTTACCTTTCTGTTTGGGAACCGCCTATAATGTATGTAGTATGGAAGATATTGGGAACTCTTGGTCGTTATGTTGACAATGAAAGCATACCTCTCAAAATTATTTTCATCTCTGTTTTTGCTTCGAGCTCTGGCACCTCTACAAATCCCTGCTTCCCTCTGCTAAGGGCCTATCTTTTACTTTTATGCAAGAGTCAGTAGTATTCCTTCTCATTCCAACCTACTCTTTAGTTGGCAAGCATCATGTGATGGAAAGATCTAAGCATATATGGCCATTCGAATACATTTGAGCATGAATTATTACTGTTGACATTACCCTTGAGGTAAAAGGTTGGGAGGCGAAACATTAAGCCCATATCTTTCTCTGTGTTCGATGGATGCTATTTGTTCTAAAAATATGCTTTGAGTGGTAGCAATCATGGAAGACTAAATGATAGTTGAGTATGTGAAGTTTGCTGAATCAACGCTCTGACATGGACTCTTCCTGAAAATAAGATGAATTGTAATTGTTTGATGACTAATAACACGGTTTGTTAGTTTTCAAGAAAGTTTATGATCTATACTTTAACATGTGAATAGTTTGTTACTTGATCATGCAAAGTTTTATGATATGAGCTACTGTTATGACATATAATGATGCTAGAAAAGGTGATTGAAATTATCAGTGATCAAACTTGTGCACCTGCTAGCATTCACACTTCATAAATTCTTTCTTTTACCATTTACCTACTCGAGGACGAGCAGGAATTAAGCTTGGGGATGCTGATACGTCTCCAACGTATCTATAATTTATGAAGTATTCATGCTATTATATTATCTATGTTGGATGTTTTATGGGCTTTACTATGTACTTTTATATTATTTTTGGGACTAACCTATTGACCCAGAGCCCAGTACCAGTTCCTGTTTTTTCCCTTGTTTCAGTGTTTCAAAGAAAAGGAATATCAAACGGAGTCGAAACGGAATGAAACCTTCTGGAGAAGTTATTTTTGGAAGGAAAGCAACCAGGGAGACTTGGAGTCCACGTCAAGGAAGCTTCGAGGAAGCCACGAGGTAGGGGGGCGCGCCCACCCCCTAGGGCGCGCCCTCCACCCTCGTGGGCCCCTCGTGGCTCCCCTGACATACTTCTTCCGCCTATATATCTCCATATACCCTAAAAACTTTGGGGAACAGAATAGATCTGGAGCTCCGCTGCCGCAAGCCTCTGTAGCCACCAAAAACCTCTCGGGAGCCTGTTCCGGCACCCTGCCGGAGGGGGGGAACCCTCACCGGTGGCCATCTTCATCATCACGGCGCTCTCCATGACGAGGAGGGAGTAGTTCACCCTCGGGGCTGAGGGTATGTACTAGTAGCTATGTGTTTGATCTCTCTCTCACGTGTTCTTGATTTGGCACGATCTGATGTATCGCGAGCTTTGCTATTATAGTTGGATCTTATGTTTCTTCTCCCCCTCTACTCTCTTGTTATGGATTGAGTTTTCCCCTTGAAGTAATCTTATCGGATTGAGTCTTTAATGATTTGAGAACACTTGATGTATGTCTTGCTGTGCGTATCTGTGGTGACAATGGGATATCACGTGATTCACTTGATGTATGTTTTGGTGATCAACTTGCGGGTTCTGCCCATGAACTTATGCATAGGGGTTGGCACACGTTTTCGTCTTGATTCTCCGGTAGAAACTTTGGGGCACTCTTTGAGGTTCTATGTGTTGGTTGAATAGATGAATCTGAGATTGTGTGATGCATATCGTATAATCATACCCATGGATACTTGAGGTGACATTGGAGTATCTAGGTGACATTAGGGTTTTGGTTGATTTGTGTCTTAAGGTGTTATTCTAGTACGAACTCTAGGGCTGTTTGTGACACTTATAGGAATAGCCCAACGGATTGATTGGAAAGAATAACTTTGAGGTGGTTTCGTACCCTACCATAATCTCTTCGTTTGTTCTCCGCTATTAGTGACTTTGGAGTGACTCTTTGTTGCATGTTGAGGGATAGTTATATGATCCAATTATGTTATTGTTGTTGAGAGAACTTGCACTAGTGAAAGTATGAACCCTAGGACTTTTTTCCTAGCATTGCAATACTGTTTACGCTCACTTTTATCTTTAGTTACCTTGCTGTTTTTATATTTTCAGATTACAAAAACCTATATCTACCATCCATATTGCACTTGTATCACCATCTCTTCGCCGAACTAGTGCACCTATACAATCTACCATTGTATTGGGTGTGTTGGGGACACAAGAGACTATTTTTTATTTGGTTGTAGGGTTGCTTGAGAGAGACCATCTTCATCCTACGCCTCCCACGGATTGATAAACCTTAGGTCATCCACTTGAGGGAAATTTGCTACTGTCCTACAAACCTCTGCACTTGGAGGCCCAACAACGTCTACAAGAAGAAGGTTGCATAGTAGACATCAGGTAGCGATAGTCGTAGAAACAATAGTTGGCGAGATGACAACGATGCTACGATGGAGATCAAGGTGTCGTGCCGGTGACGATGGTGATCATGACGGTGCTTCGGAGATGGAGATCACAAGCACAAGATGAAGATGGCCATATCATATCACTTATATTGATTGCATGTGATGTTTATCTTTTATGCATCTTATTTTTCTTTGATAGACGGTAGCATTATAAGATGATCTCTCACTAGATTTCAAGATAAAAGTGTTCTCCCTAAGTATGCACCGTTGCCAAAGTTCATCGTGCCCAGACACCACGTGATGATCGGGTGTGATAAGCTCTATGTCCATCTACAACGGGTGCAAGCCAGTGTTGCACACGCAGAATATACTCAGGTTAAACTTGACGAGCCTAGCATATGCAGATATGGCCTCGGAACACTGAGACCGAAAGGTCGAGCGTGAATCATATAATAGATATGAATATGATCAACATAGTGATGATCGGTTATTGTTTAGTTGATTTGGATCACGTGATCACTTAGATAATTAGAGGGATGTCTATCTAAGTGGGAGTTCTTAAGTAATATGATTAATTGAACTTAAATTTATCATGAACTTAGTACCTGATATATTTTGCATGTCTATGTTTGTTGTAGATAAATGGCTTGTGCCGTTGTTCCATTGAATTTGAATGCGTTTGTTGAGAAAGCAAATTTGAAAGATGATGGTAGCAATTACATGGAATGGGTCAGTAACTTGAGGATTATCCTCATTGCTGCACAGAAGAATTACGTCCTGGAAGCACCGCTAAGTGCCAAACCTGCTGCAGGAGCAACACCAGATGTTATGAACATCTGGCAGAGCAAAGCTGATGACTACTTGATAGTTCAGTGTGCCATGCTTTACGGTTTAGAACCGGGACTTCAATGACATTTTGAACGTCATCGAGCATATGAGATGTTCCAGAAGTTGAAGTTAATATTTCAAGCAAATGTCCGGATTGAGAGATATGAAGTATCCAATAAGTTCTATTGCTGCAAGATGGAGGAGAATAGTTCTGTCAGTGAGCATATACTCAAAATGTCTGGGTATCATAATCACTTGACTCAACTGGGAGTTAATCTTCCTGTTGATAGTGTCATTGATAGAGTTCTTTAATCACTGCCACCAAGCTACAAGAGCTTCGTGATGAACTATAATATGCAAGGGATGGATAAGACGATTCCCGAGCTCTTCGCAATGCTAAAGGCTGCAGAGGTAGAAATCAAGAAGGAGCATCAAGTGTTGATGGTCAATAAGACCACCAATTTCAAGAAAAAGGGCAAGGGGAAGAAGAAGGGGAACTTCAAAAAGAACAGCAAACAAGTTGCTGCTCAAGAGAAGAACCCAAGTCTGGACCTAATCCTAAGACTGAGTACTTCTACTGCAAACAGACTGGTCATTGGAAGCGGAACTGCCCCAAGTATTTGGCGGATAAGAAAGATGGCAAGGTGAACAAAGGTATATGTGATATACATGTTATTGATGTGTACCTTACCAGAGCTCGTAGTAGCACCTGGGTATTTGATACTGGTTCTGTTGCTAATATTTGCAACTCGAAATAGGGACTACGAATTAAGCGAACACTGGCTAAGGACAAGGTGATGATGCGCGTGGGAAATGGTTCCAAAGTCAATGTAATCGTCGTCGGCACACTACCTCTACATCTACCTTCGGGATTAGTTTTAGACCTAAATAATTGTTATTTGGTACCAGCGTTGAGCATGAACATTATATCTGGATCTTGTTTAATGCGAGACGATTATTCATTTAAATCTGAGAATAATGGTTGTTCTATTTATATGAGTAATATCTTTTATGATCATGCACCATTGAAGAGTGGTCCATTTTTTATGAATCTCGATAGTAGTGATACACATATTCATAATGTTGAAACCAAAAGATGCAGAGTTGATAATGATAGTGCAACTTATTTGTGGCACTGCCGTTTGGGTCATATTGATATAAAGCGCATGAAGAAACTCCATACTGATGGACTTTTGGAATCACTTGATTATGAATCACTTGGTACTTGCGAACCATAACTCATGGGCAAGATGCTAAAACGCCGTTCTCCGGAACTATGGAGCGAGCAACTGATTTGTTGGAGATCATACATACTGATGTATGTGGTCCAATGAATGTTGAGGCTCGCGGCGGATATCGTTATTTTCTCACCTTCACAGATGATTTAAGCAGATATGGGTATATCTACTTAATGAAACATAATACTGAAACATTTGAAAAGTTCAAAGAATTTCAGAGTGAAGTTGAAAATCATCGTAACAAGAAAATAAAGTTTCTACGATCTGATCGTGGAGGAGAATATTTGAGTTACGAGTTTGGTCTACATTTGAAAGAATGCGGAATAGTTTCGCAACTCACGCCACCTGGAAGACCATAGCGTAATGGTGTGTCCGAACGTCGTAGTCGTACTTTACTAGATATGGTGCGATCTATGATGTCTCTTACTGATTTACCGCTATTGTTTTGGGGTTATGCTTTAGAGACGGCCGTATTCACGTTAAATAGGGCACCATCAAAATCCGTTGAGACGACACCTTATGAACTGTGGTTTAGCAAGAAACCAAAGTTGTCGTTTCTTAAAGTTTGGGGTTGCGATGCTTATGTGAAAAAGCTTCAACCTGATAAGCTCGAACCCAAATCGGAGAAATATGTCTTCATAGGATACCCAAAGGAAACTGTTGGGTACACCTTCTATCACAGATCCGAAGGCAAGACATTTGTTGCTAAGAATGGATCCTTTCTAGAGAAGGAGTTTCTCTCGATAGAAGTGAGTGGGAGGAAAGTAGAACTTGATGAGATAACAGTACCTGCTCCCTTATTGGAAAGTAGTTCATCACAGAAACCGATTCCTGTGACGTCTACACCAATTAGTGAGGAAGTTAATGATGATGATCATGAAACGTCAGATCAAGTTGTTACTGAACCTCGTAGGTCAACCAGAATAAGATCCGCACCAGATTGGTACGGTAATCCTGTTCTGGAGGTTATGTTGCTAGACCATGACGAACCTACGAACTATGAAGAAGCGATGGTGAGCCTAGATTCCGCAAAATGGCTTGAAGCCATGAAATCTGAGATGGGATCCATGTATGAGAACAAAGTATGGACTTTGGTTGACTTGCCCGATGATCGGCAAGCCATCGAGAATAAATGGATCTTCAAGAAGAAGACTGACGCTGATGGTAATGTTACTGTCTATAAAGCTCGACTTGTTGCAAAAGGTTTTCTACAAGTTAAAGGGATTGACTACGATGAGACCTTCTCACTAGTAGCGATGCTTAAGTCTGTCCGAATCATGTTAGCAATTGCTGCATTTTATGATTATGAAATTTGGCAAATGGATGTCAAAACTGCATTCCTGAATGGATTTCTGGAAGAAGAGTTGTATATGATGCAACCGGAAGATTTTGTCGATCCAAAGGGAGCTAACAAAGTGTGCAAGCTCAAGCGATCCATTTATGGACTCGTGCAAGCCGCTCGGAGTTGGAATAAACGTTTTGATAGTGTGATCAAAGCATATGGTTTTATACAGACTTTTGGAGAAGCCTGTATTTACAAGAAAGTGAGTGGGAGCTCTTTCTGATATTATATCTGGATGGCATATTGTTGATTGGAAATGATATATAATTTCTGGATATCATAAAAGGATATTTGAATAAGAGTTTTTCAAGGAAAGACCTTGGTGAAGCTGCTTATATATTGGGCATCAAGATCTATAGAGATAGATCGAGACGCTTAATTGGACTTTCACAAAGCACATACCTTGACAAAGTTTTGAAGAAGTTCAAAGTGGATCAAGCAAAGAAAGGGTTCTTGCATGTGTTACAAGGTGTGAAGTTGAGTAAGACTCAATGCCCGACCACTGCAGAAGATAGAGAGAAAATGAAAGATGTTCCCTATGCTTCAGCCATAGGCTCTATCATGTATGCAATGCTGTGTACCAGACCTGATGTGTGCCTTGCTATTAGTTTAGCAGGGAGGTACCAAAGTAATCCAGGAGTGGATCACTGGACAGCGGTCAAGAACATCCTGAAATACCTGAAAAGGACGAAGGATATGTTTGTCGTTTATGGAGGTGACAAAGAGCTCGTCGTAAATGGTTACGTCGATGCAAGCTTTGACACTGATCTGGAGGATTCTAAATCGCAAACCGGATACATGTTTTTATTAAACGGTGGAGCAGTCAGTTGGTGCACTTCTAAACAAAGCGTCGTAGCGGGATCTACATGTGAAGCGGAGTACATAGCTGCTTCGGAAGCAGCAAATGAAGGAGTCTGGATGAAGCAGTTCATATCCGATCTAGGTGTCATACCTAGTGCATCGTTTCCAATGAAAATCTTTTGTGACAATACTGGTGCAATTGCTTTGTTAAAGGAATCCAGATTTCACAAGAGAACCAAGCACATCAAGAGACGCTTCAACTCCATCCGGGATCAAGTCTAGGTGGGAGACATAGAGATTTCCAAGATACATACGGATCTGAATGTTGCAGACCCGTTGACTAAGCCTCTTCCACGAGCAAAACATGATCAGCACCAAGGCTCCATGGGTGTTAGAATCATTACTGTGTAATCTAGATTATTGACCCTAGTGCAAGTGCGAGACTAAAGGAAATATGCCCTAGAGGCAATAATAAAGTTATTATTTATTTCCTTATATCATGATAAATGTTTATTATTCATGCTAGAATTGTATTAACCGGAATACATGTGTGAATACATAGACAAACAGAGTGTCACTAGTATGCCTCTACTTAACTAGCTCGTTGATCAAAGATGGTTATGTTTCCTAGCGATAGACAAAGAGTTGTCATTTGATTAACGGGATCACATCATTAGGAGAATGATGTGATTGACTTGACCCATTCCGTTAGCTTAGCACTTGATCATTTAGTTTGTTGCTATTGCTTTCTTCATGACTTATACATGTTCCTGCTACTATGAGATTATGCAACTCCCGTTTACCGAAGGAACACTTTGTGTGCTACCAAACGTCACAACGTAACTATGTGATTACAAAGGTGCTCTACAGGTGTCTCCGAAGGTACTTGTTGGGTTGGCGTATTTCGAGATTAGGATTTGTCACTCAGATTGTCGGAGAGGTATCTCTGGGCCCACTCGGTAATTCACATCACTTAAGCCTTGCAAGCATTGAAACTAATGAGTTATTTGTGGGATGATGTGTTACGGAATGAGTAAAGAGACTTGTCGGTAACGAGATTGAACTAGGTATTGATATACTGACGATCGAATCTCGGGCAAGTAAAATACCGATGATAAAGGGAACAACGTATGTTGTTATGCGGTTTGACCGATAAAGATCTTCGTAGAATATGTAGGAACCAATATGAACATCCAGGTTCCGCTATTGGTTATTGACCGGAGACGTTTCTTGGTCATGTCTACATAGTTCTCAAACCCGTAGGGTCCGCACGCTTATAGTTCGATGACGGTTATATTATGAGTTTATGGTTTTTGATGTACCGAAGTTAGATCAGAGTCCCGTATATGATCACGGACATAATGAGGAGTCTCGAAATGGTCGAGACGTGAAGATCAATATATTGTACGACTATGTTCGGACACCAGAATGGTTTCAGGGAGTTTCGGGCATATACCGGAGTACCAGGGGGTTACCGGAACCCCTCGGAGAGACTAGTGGTCCTATTGGCCCCTAATGGAGAAGAGGAGGGGCGGCCAAAGGGCAGCCGTGTGCCCCCTCCCCCCGGTCCGAATTGGACAAGGAGGGGGGCGGTGCCTGCTTGTTGGGGAACGTAGTAATTTCAAAAAAATTCCTACACACACGCAAGATAATGGTGATGCATAGCAACGAGAGGGGAGAGTGTTGTCTACGTACCCTCGTAGACCGAAGAGGAAGCGTTGACGCAACGTAGAGGAAGTAGTCGTACGTCTTCCCAGTTCAACCGATCCAAGCACCGTTACTCCAGCACCTCCGAGTTCTTGGCACACGTTCGGCTCGATGACGCTCCCCGGGCTCCGATCCAGCAAACCTTCGGGGAAGAGTTCCGTCAGCACGACGGCGTGGTGACGATCTTGATGTTCAACTGTCGCAGGGCTTCGCCTAAGCACCGCTACAATATGACCGAGGTGTAATATCGTGGAGGGGGCACCGCACACGGCTAAGGAACTATCACGAAGATCAACTTGTGTGTCCTAGGGGTGCCCCCTTGCCCCCGTATATAAAGGAGCCAAGGGGAGGGGGCGGCCGGCCAAGGAGGGCGCGCCAAGGGGGAGTCCTACTCCCACCGGGAGTAGGACTCCCTTCTTTCCTAGTTGGATAAGGAGAAGGGGAAAGAGGAGGAAGAGGGAAAGGAAAGGGGGGGCGCCACCCCCCTTCCCTTGTCCTATTCGGACTAGGAAGGGGAGGGGCGCGAGGCCACCTCTTGCCTCCTTTCCTATTCTCCCTTAAGGCCCATGTAGGCACAATAACCCCCCGGGGGGTTCCGGTAAACCCCCCCCCCCCCGGTACTCCGGTAAAATCCCGATTTCACCCGGAACAATTCCGATATCCAAATATAGGCTTCCAATATATTGATCTTTATGTCTCGACCATTTCGAGACTCCTCGTCATGTCCATGATCACATCTGGGACTCCGAACAACCTTCGGTACATCAAAATACATAAACTCATAATGAAACTATCATCGTAACGTTAAGCGTGCGGACCCTACGGTTTGAGAACAATGTAGACATGACCGAGACACGTCTCCGGTCAATAACCAATAGCGGAACCTAGATGCTCATATTGGTTCCTACATATTCTACGAAGATCTTTATCGGTCAGACCGCATAACAACATACGTTGTTCCCTTTGTCATCGGTATGTTACTTTCCTGAGATTCGATCGTCGGTATCTCAATACCTAGTCCAATCTCGTTACCGGCAAGTCTCTTTACTCGTTCCGTAATACATCATTTCGCAACTAACTCATTAGTTGCAATGCTTGCAAGGCTTATGTGATGTGCATTACCAAGAGGGCCCAGAGATACCTCTCCGACAATCGGAGTGACAAATCCTAATCTCGAAATACGCCAACCCAACATGTACCTTTGGAGACACCTGTAGAGCACCTTTATAATCACCCAGTTACATTGCGACGTTTGGTAGCACACAAAGTGTTCCTCCGGCAAACGGGAGTTGCATAATCTCATAGTCATAGGAACATGTATAAGTCATGAAGAAAGCAATAGCAACATACTAAACGATCGGGTGCTAAGCTAATGGAATGGGTCATGTCAATCAGATCATTCACCTAATGATGTGATCCCGTTAATCAAATAACAACTCTTTGTCCATGGTTAGGAAACATAACCATCTTTGATTAACGAGCTAGTCAAGTAGAGGCATACTAGTGACACTCTGTTTGTCTATGTATTCACACATGTATTATGTTTCCGGTTAATACAATTCTAGCATGAATAATAAACATTTATCATGATATAAGGAAATAAATAATAACTTTATTATTGCCTCTAGGGCATATTTCCTTCAGTCTCCCACTTGCACTAGAGTCAATAATCTAGTTCACATCACCATGTGATTTAACACTAATAGTTCACATCTTTATGTGATTAGTACACATCTTCATGTGACCAACACCCAAAGGGTTTACTAGGTTCAGTAATCTAGTTCACATCGCTATGCGATTAACACCCAAAGAGTACTAACGTGTGATCATGTTTTGCTTGTGAGAGAAGTTTAGTCAACGGGTCTGCCACATTCAGATCCGTATGTATTTTGCAAATTTCTATGTCAACAATGCTCTGCACAGAGCTACTCTAGCTAATTGCTCCCACTTTCAATATGTATCCAGATTGAGACTTAGAGTCATCTGGATTAGTGTCAAAACTTGCATCGACGTAACCCTTTATGACGAACCTTTTTGTCACCTCCATAATCGAGAAACATATCCTTATTCCACTAAGGATAATTTTGACCGCTGTCCAGTGATCTACTCCGAGATCACTATTGTACTACCTTGCCAAAATCAGTGTAGGGTATACAATAGATCTGGTACATAGCATGGCATACTTTATAGAACCTATGGCTGAGGCATAGGGAGTGACTTTCATTCTCTTTCTATCTTCTGTCGTGGTCGGGTTTTGAGTCAGCAAGAACTCTTTCTTTGACTGTTCTATTTTGAACTACTTCAAAATCTTGACAAGGTATGTACTCATTGAAAAAACTTATCAAGCGTCTTGATCTATCTCTATAGATCTTGATGTTCAATATGTCAGCAGCTTCACCGAGGCCTTTCTTTGGAAAATTCCTTTCAAACACTCCTTTATGCTTTGCAGAATAATTCTACATTATTTCCGATCAACAATATGTCATTCACATATACTTATCAGAAATGTTGTAGTGCTCCCATTCACTTTCTTGTAAATACAGGCTTAATCGCAAGTCTGTATAAAACTATATGCTTTGATCAACTTATCAAAGCGTATATTCCAACTCCGAGATGCTTGCACCAGTCCATAGATGGATCGCTGGAGCTTGCATATTTTGTTAGCACCTTTAGGATTGACAAAACCTTCTGGTTGTATCATATACAACTCTTCTTTAATAAATCTATTAAGGAATGCAGTTTTGTTTATCCATTTGCCAGATTTCATAAAATGTGGCAATTGCTAACATGATTCGGACAGACTTAAGCATAGATACGAGTGAGAAACTCTCATCGTAGTCAACACCTTGAACTTGTCGAAAACCTTTTGCGACAATTCTAGCTTTGTAGATAGTAACACTACTATCAGTGTCCGTCTTCCTCTTGAAGATCCATTTATTCTCAATTGCTTGCCGATCATCGAGCAAGTCAACCAAAGTCCATAATTTGTTCTCATACATGGATCCCATCTCAGATTTCATGGCCTCAAGCCATTTTGCGAAATCTGGGCTGACCATCGCTTCTTCATAGTTCGTAGGTTCGTCATGGTCAAGTAGCATGACCTCCAGAACAGGATTACCGTACCACTCTGGTGCGGATCTCACTCTGGTTTACCTACGAGATTCGGTAGTAACTTGATCTGAAGTTACATGATCATCATCATTAGCTTCCTCACTAATTGGTGTAGTAGTCACAGGAACAGATTTCTGTGATGAACTACTTTCCAATAAGGGAGAAGGTACAATTACCTTATCAAGTTCTACTTTCCTCCCACTCACTTCTTTCGAGAGAACCTCCTTCTCTAGAAAGGATCCATTCTTAGCAACGAATGTCTTGCCATTGGATCTGTGATAGAAGGTGTACCCAACAGTAACTTTTTGGGTATCCTATGAAGACACACTTTTCCGATTTGGGTTTGAGCTTATCAGTATGAAACTTTTTCACATAAGCATTGCAACCCCAAAATTTAAGAAACGACAACTTTGGTTTCTTGCCAAACCACAGTTCATACGGTGTCGTCTCAACAGATTTAGATGGTGCCCTTTTAACGTGAATGCAGCTGTCTCTAATGCATAACCCCAAAACGATAGTGGTAGATCGGTAAGAGACATCATAGATTGCACTATATCCAATAAAGTACAGTTATGACGTTCGGACACACCATTATGCTGTGGTGTTCCATGTGGCATGAGTTTGTGAAACTATTCCACATTGTTTTAATTGAAGACCAAACTCGTAACTCAAATATTTGTCTCCGCGATCAGATCGTAGAAACTTTATTTTCTTGTCACGATGATTTTCCACTTCACTCTGAAATTCTTTGAACTTTTCAAATGTTTCAGACTTATGTTTCATCAAGTAGATATACCCATATCTGCTCAAATCATCTGTGAAGTTTAGAAAATAACGATACTTGCCGTGAGCCTTAACACTCTTCGGACCGCATACATCAGTATGTATTATTTCCAATAAGTCAGTTGCTTGCTCCGGAGAACGGAGTCTTAGTCATCTTGCCCAAGAGGCATGGTTCGCAAGCATCAAGTAATTCCAAAATCCCTTCAGCATGGAGTTTCTTCATGCGCTTTACACCAATATGACCTAAACGGCAGTGCTACAAATAAGTTGCACTATCATTATTAACTTTGCATCTTTTGGTTTCAATATTATGATTATGTGTATCACTACGATCGAGATCCAACGAACTATTTTCATTGGGTGTGTAACCATATAAGGTTTTATTCATGTAAACAGAACAACAATTTATTCTCTTACTTAAATGAATAACCGTATTACAATAAACATGCTCAAATCATATTCATGCTTAACGCAAACACCAAATAACACTTATTCAGGTTTAACACTAATCCCGAAAGTATAGGGAGTGTGCGATGATGATCATATCAATCTTGGAACCACTTCCAACACACATCATCACTTCACCCTTAACTAGTCTTTGTTTATTCTGCAACTCCCGTTTCGAGTTACTAATCTTAGCAACTGAACTAGTATCAAATACTGAGGGGTTGCTATAAACACTAGTAAAGTACACATCAATAACATGTATATCAAATATACTTATGTTCACTTTGCCATCCTTCTTATCTGCCAATCACTTGGGGTAGTTCCGCTTCCAGTGACCAGTCCCTTTGCAGTAGAAACACTTAGTCTCAGGCTTAGGACCAGACTTGGGCTTCTTCACTTGAGCAGCAATTTGCTTGCTGTTCTTCTTGAAGTTCCCCTTCTTCCCTCTGCCCTTTTCTTGAAACTAGTGGTCTTGTCTACCATCAACACTTGATGTTTTTCTCGATTTCTACCTCCGTCAATTTCTGCATTACGAAGAGCTTGGGAATCGTTTCCGTTATCCCTTGCATATCATAGTTCATCACGAAGTTCTACTAACTTGGTGATGGTGACTAGAGAATTCTGTCAATCACTATCTTATCTAGAAGATTAACTCCCACTTGATTCAAGCGATTGTAGTACTCAGACAATCTGGGCACATGCTCACTAGTTGAGCGATTCTCCTCCATCTTTTAGCTATAGAACTTGTTGGAGACTTCATATCTCTCAACTCGGGTATTTGCTTGAAATATTAACTTCAACTCCTGGAACATCGCATATGCTCCATGATGTTCAAAACGTCTTTGAAGTCCCGATTCTAAGCCATTAAGCATGGTGCACTAAACTATCAAGTAGTCATCATATTGAGCTAGCCAAACGTTCATAACGTCTGCATCTGCTCCTGCAACAGGTCCATCACCTAGCGGTGCATCAAGGACATAATTCTTCTGTGCAGCAATGAGGATAAACCTCAGATCACGGATCCAATCCGCATCATTGCTACTAACATCTTTCAACACAATTTTCTCTAGGAACATATCAAAATAAGCACAGGGAAGCAACAACGCGAGCTATTGATCTACAACATAATTTGCAAAATACTACCAGGACTAAGTTCATGATAAATTTAAGTTCAATTAATCATATTACTTAAGAACTCCCACTTAGATAGATATCCCTCTAATCCTCTAAGTGATTACGTGATCCAAATCAACTAAACCATGTCCGATCATCACGTGAGATGGAGTAGTTTCATTGGTGAACATCACTATGTTGATCATATCTACTATATGATTCACGCTCGACCTTTCGGTCTCCATGTTCCGAGGCCATATCTGTATATGCTTGGCTCGTCAAGTATAACCTGAGTATTTCGCGTGTGCAACTGTTTTGCACCCGTTGTATTTGAACGTAGAGCCTATCACACCCGATCATCACGTGGTGTCTCAGCACGAAGAACTTTCACAACGGTGCATACTCAGGGAGAACACTTCTTGATAATTAGTGAGAGATCATCTTATAATGCTACCGTCAATCTAAGCAAGATAAGATGCATAAAAGATAAACATCACATGCAATCAATATAAGTGATATGATATGGCCATCATCATCTTGTGCTTGTGATCTCCATCTTCGAAGCACCGTCGTGATCACCATCGTCATCGGCGCGACACCTTGATCTCCATCGTAGCATCGTTGTCTTCTCGCCAATCTTATGCTTCCACGACTATCGCTACCGCTTAGTGATAAAGTAAAGCATTACAGCGCGATTGCATTGCATACAATAAAGCGACAACCATATGGCTCCTGCCAGTTGCCGATAACTCGGTTACAAAACATGATCATCTCATACAATAAAATTTAGCATCATGTCTTGACCATATCACATCACAACATGCCCTGCAAAAACAAGTTAGACGTCCTCTACTTTTTTGTTGCAAGTTTTACGTGGCTGCTACGGGCTTAAGCAAGAACCAATCTTACCTACGCATCAAAACCACAACGATAGTTTGTCAAGTTGGTGCTGTTTTAACCTTCACAAGGACCGGGCGTAGCCACACTCGGTTCAACTAAAGTTGGAGAAACTGTCACCCGCTAGCCACCTTTGTGCAAAGCACGTCGGGAGAACCGGTCTCGCGTAAGCGTACGCGTAATGTCGGTCCGGGCCGCTTCGTCCAACAATACCGCCGAACCAAAGTATGACATGCTGGTAAGCAGTATGACTTATATCGCCCACAACTCACTTGTGTTCTACTCGTGCATATAACATCAACACATAAAACCTAGGCTCGGATGCCACTGTTGGGGAACGTAGTAATTTTAAAAAAAATTCTACGCACACGCAAGATCATGGTGATGCATAGCAACGAGGGGAGAGTGTTGTCTACGTACCCTCGTAGACCGAAGCGGAAGCGTTGACGCAACGTAGAGGGAGTAGTCGTACGTCTTCCCGGTTCAACCGATCCAAGCACCGTTACTCCGGCACCTCCGAGTTCTTGGCACACGTTCAGCTCGATGACGCTCCCCGGGCTCCGATCCAGCAAACCTTCGGGGAAGAGTTCCGTCAGCACGACGGCGTGGTGACAATCTTGATGTTCAACTGTCGCAGGGCTTCGCCTAAGCACCGCTACAATATGACCGAGGTGTAATATCGTGGAGAGGGCACCGCACACGGCTAAGGAATGATCACGAAGATCAACTTGTGTGTCCTAGGGTGCCCCCTTGCCCCCGTATATAAAGGAGCCAAGGGGAGGGGGCATCCGGCCAAGGAGGGCGCGCCAAGGGGGAGTCCTACTCCCATCGGGAGTAGGACTCCCTTCTTTCCTAGTTGGATAAGGAGAAGGGGAAAGAGGAGGAAGAGGGAAAGGAAAGGGGGGGCGCCGCCCCCCTTCCCTTGTCCTATTCGGACTAGGAAGGGGAGGGGCGCGCGGCCACCTCTTGCCTCCTTTACTCTTCTCCCTTAAGGCCCATGTAGGCCCAATAACCCCCCGGGGGGTTCTGGTAACCCCCCGGGTACTCCGGTAAAATCCCGATTTCACCCGGAACGATTCCGATATCCAAATATAGGCTTCCAATATATCGATCTTTATGTCTCGACCATTTCGAGACTCCTCGTCATGTCCATGATCACATCCGGGACTCCGAACAAGCTTCGGTACATCAAAATAAATAAACTCATAATGAAACTGTCATCGTAACGTTAAGCGTGTGGACCCTACGGTTCGAGAACAATGTAAACATGACCGAGACACGTCTCCGGTCAATAACCAATAGCGGAACCTGGATGCTCATATTGGTTCCTACATATTCTACGAAGATCTTTATTGGTCAGACCGCATAATAACATACGTTGTTCCCTTTGTCATCGGTATGTTACTTTCCTGAGATTCGATCGTCGGTATCTCAATACCTAGTCCAATCTCGTTACCGGCAAGTCTCTTTACTCGTTCTATAATACATCATTTCACAACTAACTCATTAGTTGCAATGCTTGCAAGGCTTATGTGATGTGCATTACCGAGAGGGCCCAGAGATACCTCTCCGACAATCGGAGTGACAAATCCTAATCTCGAAATACGCCAACCCAACATGTACCCTTGGGGACACCTATAGAGCACCTTTATAATCACCCAGTTACGTTGCGACGTTTGGTAGCACACAAAGTGTTCCTCCGGCAAACGGGAGTTGCATAATCTCAGTCATAGGAACATGTATAAGTCATGAAGAAAGCAATAGCAACATACTAAACGATCGGGTGCTAAGCTAATGGAATGGGTCATGTCAATCAGATCATTCACCTAATGATGTGATCCCGTTAATCAAATAACAACTCTTTGTCCATGGTTAGGAAACATAACCATCTTTGATTAACGAGCTAGTCAAGTAGAGGCATACTAGTGACACTCTGTTTGTCTATGTATTCACACATGTATTATGTTTCCGGTTAATACAATTCTAGCATGAATAATAAACATTTATCATGATATAAGGAAATAAATAATAACTTTATTATTGCCTCTAGGGCATATTTCCTTCACTGCTACCTCTTGAGCTTGCGTTGGTTTTTCCCGAAGAGGAGAGGATGATGCAGCAGAGTAGCGTAAGTATTTCCTCAGTTTTTGAGAACCAAGGTATCAATCCAGTAGGAGGCCACGCTCAAGTCCCTCGTACCTGCACAAAACGATAGCTACTCGCAACCAACGTGATTAGGGGTTGTCAATCCCTTCACGGTCACTTACGAGAGTGAGATCTGATAGAGATAATATTTTTGGTATTTTTGGTATAGAGATGCAAAGTAAAAAGTAAAAGGCAAAGTAAAAAAGCAAAGCAAGATTAAAGTGATGGAGATTGATATGATGAGAATAGACCCGGGGGCCATAGGTTTCACTAGTGGCTTCTCTCAAGAGCATAAGTATTCTACGGTGGGGGAACAAATTACTGTTGAGCAATTGACAGAATTGAGCATAGTTATGAGAATATCTAGGCATGATCATGTATATAGGCATCACGTCCGTGACAAGTAGATCAAAACGATTCTGCATCTACTACTATTACTCCACTCATCGACCGCTATCCAGCATGCATCTAGAGTATTAAGTTAAAAACAGAGTAACGCTTTAAGAAAGATGACATGATATAGAGAGATAAATTCATGCAATATGAAATAAACCCCATCTTGTTATCCTCGATGTCAATGATACAATACGTGCCTTGCTGCCCCTTCTGTCACTGGGAAAGGACACCGCAAGATCGAACCCAAAGCTAAGCACTTCTCCCATGGAAAGAACTACCAATCTAGTTGGCCAAACCAAACGGATAATTCGAAGAGACTTGCAAAGATAACCATACATAAAAGAATTCAGAAAAGATTCAAATATTATTCATAGATAGACTTGATCATAAACCCACAATTCATCGGTCTCAACAAACACACCGCAAAAAGAAGAAGATTACATCGAATAGATCTCCACAAGAGAGAGGGAGAACATTGTATTGAGATCCAAAAAGAGAGAAGAAGCCATCTAGCTAATAACTATGGACCCGAAGGTCTGAGGTAAACTACTCACACTTCATCGGAGAGGCTATGATGATGTAGAAGCCCTCCGTGATGACGGCCCTCTCCGGCGGAGCTCCGGGACAGGCCCCAAGATGGGATCTCGTGGATACAGAAAGTTGCGGCGGTGGAATTAGGTTTTTGGCTCCGTATCTGTTCGTTTGGGGGTATGTGGGTATATATAGGAGGAAGAAGTACGTCGGTGGAGCTTCGGTGGGCCCACGAGGGTGGGGGCGCGCTTGGGGGTGTAGGGCGCGCCCCCCTACCTCGTGCCCTCCTCGGAGCTTTCTTGACGTAGGGTCCAAGTCTCCTGTGTCTTATTCGGGAAGAAAATCACGTTCAAAAAGGATTTTTCTGTTTGGACTCCGTTTGATATTCCGTTTCTTCGAAACACTGAAATAGGCAAAAAAAACAGCAATTCTGGGCTGGGCCTCCGATTAATAGGTTAGTCCCAAAAATAATATAAAAGTGGAAAATAAAGCCCACTATAGTCCAAAACAGTAGATAATATAGCATGGAGCAATCAAAAATTATAGATACGTTGGAGACGTATCAGCGCCCCCCCTTTCCTTTCCCCTTTCTCTCCTTCCCTCTCCTCTCCTACTCCCACATGGAAAAGAGGAGTCCTACTCCCGGTGGGTGTAGGACTCCTCATGGGGGCGCCTAGGGTGGCCGCCCCCTCCTCCTCCTTCACTCCTTTATATACGGGGAGGGAGGCACCCCTTGGAGACACAACAATTGATCTCTTGGATCTTTTAGCCGTGTGCGGTGCCACTCTCCACCATAGTCCACCTCGATAATATTGTAGCGGTGCTTAGGCGAAGCACTGTGACAGTAGAACATCAACATCGTCACCACACCGTCGTGCTGACGGAACTCTCCCTCAAAGCTCGGCTGGATCGGAGTTCGAGGGACGTCATCGAGTTGAACGTGTGCAGAACTCGAAGGTGTCGTGCGTTCGGTACTTGATCGGTCGGATCGTGAAGACGTACGACTACATCAACCGCGTTGTGCTAACGCTTCCGCTTTCGGTCTACGAGGGTACGTGGACACACTCTCCCCTCTCGTTGCTATGCATCACCATGATCTTGCGTGTGCGTAGGAAAATTTTGAAATTACTACGTTCCCCAACACTCTATGCATAGATCACCCCAATGTCACCTTGAGAATCCATGAGTTGAGTGCCAAAACATACATCAAGTGAATCAATATGATACTTCATTGTCACCACGGGTATTCATACGCAAGACATACATCAAGTGTTCTCAAATCGATAAAAGTATTCAATCCGATAAAACTGAAACCTCAAAGGTAAAAACTTAATTCATCACAACAAGATAGAGAGAGGAAAACACCATATGATGCAACTATATTAACAAAGCTTGGGGTACATCAAGATCGTGCAAAATCAAGAACACGAGAGAGAGAGAGAGAGAGAGAGAGAGAGATTAAACACATAGCTACTTGTGCAAACTCTCAGCCCCGAGGGTGGACTACTCCCTCCTCATCATGGTGGCCACCGGTATGATGAAGATGGCCACCGGTGATGATTTCCCCCTCTGACAAGGTGTCGGAGTAGGCACCTGATTGAGTTTTCGTGGATACAGATGCTTGTGGCGACGGAATGTCTCATCTAGGGTTATTTCTAGGGATTTCTGTATTTATAGGATTTTTGGCGTCGGTCTCACCCTGAGATGGGCTTCGAGGGGCCCACTACCCACTAGAGCACGCCCTAGTGCCTAGTGGGCAGCAGGCACCCTCTGGTGGGTCTTTGCTCCAATATTTTTCTTCTTTTCCAAAATAATTCTCCAAAAAGTTTGGTCCAATTTCGAGAACTTTTATTTCTAAACAAAAACAACACCACGGTAGTTCTACTGAATACATAATGAGTCCGGGTTTGTTCCATTTAAATCATACCAAAACCATATAGAATGATTGTAAACATGGCATGAATACTTTATAAATTATATATACGTTGGAGACATATCAGTGACCACTGGGGCACCTCCAGGCGCTTTTGACGCTCTACAGGGACCTCACGCTGGTGGCCGTGGGGGACGGGCATAAAACCTCCTTCTGGAAAACCGATGGCTCGATTGCGGCTTGCTGTGATGCGTCTTTCCCGCCCTGCCATCACACGTTGCTTCCCCTGACCGCTCTATCTGGCATGTCCGCGCGTGTGGGCTGGACGCGGTCCTGGTGCCGCGTCTCTCCACGGTGGCTACCACTGAGCGTGCGGCGGTGCTGGCGTTGTTTGCTTGTGCATCACCGTTGGACGCTCACGACGTCCGCATGCATGTGCTCTCCCGGGCCCCAAAAGGCGATGTTTACTCCAGGCAGGTCTATGCTCTTTGCCGTTTTGGTAGGGTCGCCGTGGAGAACAACGGTTTCTTGTGGGCATCCCCGGCCCCCTCGCATGTCAAGTTATTCGCCTGGCCGCTGTCCCTTGCCCGCAGCAATACTAGGGATGTCCTCTTGTGCAAGACCATTGTCAACGTCGCCGGGGCGGGCTGCCCAGCCTGTGCTGGCCCTCTCGAGACCGCCGGCCACCTCATCTTCAGATGTGCTTTCGCAAGGAGGTTTTGGGAGCACCTTCGTCTCTCCGCCGACACCGCCACCGTCCCCACGCTCCACCTCTTTGATGTCTCGCACGCCGTGGGGGAAGCTTCCCCGGATGTGTTCGTCCTTCTCAGCTGTTGGCATATCTAGAGAAGGCGTAACACTATCGTCTTCCGTGGGGAGAGGCCGCCCCTCGCCACCATCCCCAAGGCTTGTCGAGATAACGCCGTCCTCTAGCGAGGACGGTTCTGCCTGGAACACCGTAGACATATCGATATCTTGCTTCATGTGCTCACCTGTTGTTGTTCTCTAGCCCCTATAATATGTAGCCCATGGGCTCCCCCTATACTCTCTGAACTTATTGTGGGGTTTGCCCCAACATACGTATATATGAAAGCGATGCAGGTGGGGAAGTTCTCTCCCCCCCCCCCCCCCCTTAAAAAAATTATATTCATCAGTCATGGCAGTACAAAGAACACAAGAGGTAAAAAATTACAACCAGGTCTCTGGACCACCTAGCGACGACTACAAGCACTGAAGCAAGCGAAGGCGCGCCACCGTCATCGCCCCTTCATCACAGGAGCCGGGCAAACCTTGCTCTAGTAGACAGTCAGAAAGTCGTCGTGCTAAGGTCTCAAAGGACCAATGCACCAGAGCAGCAACCATCACCAATGAAGAAAGTTGTAGATCGGAAAGGTCAAACCTGGAACCACACGAATGAAGACAGACAAAAACTAGATCCAAATAGATCGACTAAAGACCAGACCTGACAAAATCCCATAAGATCCGACGAAGACATACCTCCAAACATTCTTCAATAATGCTATTCACACCATGGGGCCGGTCATCCCCGTTGCCTTCACCCACGGAAGAAAACAAACAAAAGAAAAAACCAGCATTAAAAACAACAGTGACCTCTGTAGAAAAAAAACAGGAACTAGGCCTGGCGACATTGTCCCACCCAAGGCCGATCCTAGTGGCAAATAGGATCGGCCATCTGGCGTGACGCGGACGTACTACTCACATATTTTTTTAAATGTTTGTGCAACTTCAAAAAAATGTTGATCGCATTCCAAAAACTGTTATGTAATTTTATAAAATGTCCACGCGTTACAAAAATATGTTCGCGACATTTGGAAAATAATTATACAACTAAAAAATGTTTCCATAGTTTAAAAAATATTTCATAACATTCAAACACAATTGACATTTAAAAAATGTTCACACGTCTGTAAAATAGGGAAAGCTTCCGTCCGACCGGCTGATCTAACCAATGCATCCGCCTGTGGCCCAGCAGTCAGATTCTATGTTGGATCAAATGGTAGTGGGCGCCGCAAAGCCGGCTCAAACCATCGGGCCGACCGCCCAATAAAAAACATATAACAACGACAAAACTAGAGGAAAAATAAAAAGAAAAAATCATTTATTTAAAAATTAAACATATCTTTCATTGGGCTATCAACGTACATCAACGAGATAAACTTGACACTCGATGGAATGCAATCTAGTGTCAAGTTGTCTTGTTCTTATAGCGAGAATTGATGACAATAAGAGATAGGCTTAGCACCGTCAGCCGACGCGGCTATTTAAGCTAGTGAGCGTACGTCCCGCGCGGAGAAATGGGACTAAACACAAGTCGATGGTTATAGTTTTGCCGAGTTATTCCCTAGTGAACTCGACAAAGGTGGGCAGCTGGGAAAACCGGGGGAATTCTAATTTAAAAAATGAAAATCTGAAAATGTTCACCGAGTTTCCGTTAGGCGAAATTCTCTGCATTAGAGGCCACCGTCACGGCTCCGTCAACTGCTGCAACGCGTGCCCCACATGTCAATATATGCCGACTTTCTTCCATCGGGAACTTGGCGAACATGAGATTCTGCCGAGTTTTTTTTTTTTGTTTGCCGAGTCGTTTTTCATCAGAACCTTGCAAAGGCAGTTTTTTATCACTGCCAAGTCGGAATTTGGGTCAAACTCGGTAAACAGAAGTTCGCCGAGTTCCTGATATAATTAACTCGGCGAACTAGTGGAACTCGGGACAAAACCAGAGATTCTACTAGTGATACATACGGAAGCACGGGATGGAAAGGAGTATTGCTTCGGCGTGTCCATGTAGTCTTCTTCTTCTTGGGTTCTTGCTAGCATAGACAAACGGGAAGGAGAGTCCAGAACGGTTTTAATCCGGCCGGCCGTAGGATCGATCGAGTATATATACCCTATCGTGTACGACCACGGAAGACAAGACCAGGCTTGGTGCAAGCTTCAGCTTATTGATGAATTGATCCGTTCAGCTCTGATGAGTTTCCCTACCTGAGTTTGAGTTGATTAATCACACAGCAGCCAGAGCCAGATCGAGCAACCACCACAAAAGATGACGACCGGAGGAGGGGAGGCGCTGATGACGATGCAGACAACCACGACGGCAGGTGTTGATTCTTCTCTCGTCCGTCTGAGAGTAGACTACGGCCAGTTCATGGCGTTTCCCGCCGGCATGCCCCTCAGCTCCGACGTGGTCTCCGTCGGCGGCCAGCTGTGGAGGATCGACATCTATCCGGGAGGGATAAGGAACTACCACAAACACGTGTCCATCTACCTCAAAAACCTGAGCAGATCTACATGTGCCAAGGCCATCTTCGAGCCCTTCTTCCTGGAAAAGGACGGCAGTCCCTCTCCCAAGATCACAAAGCACGCGAGCGTGTGTGAGAACTTCGCGAGTATAAACAACGACAACTATTGCTTCGGCGTCGAAGAGCTGGGATATGCGGAGTTCTTCCAGCGGTCTTCTCTCGAGAGATACGTCGTCGACGGGCACTTCACGTTCTTGTGCTCCATCGTGGTCGTGAACGAGCTAGGCCCTGTCCCCGTGCCACCCTCGGACATCCGGGACAGCCTCGGCCACCTTCTAGAGGGTGATGAGACAACATCAGACGTATCCTTCATCGTCGACGGTGAGACATTTCACGCGCACCGGGTGATTCTCGCGGCACGCTCACCGGTCTTCAAGGCACAGCTCTTTGGGTCCATGCTCGAGGCCACCACGACATCGTCGACGCCCATCGTGCTGCATGAGATTGCCCCCTCGACGTTCAAAGCTATGCTCTGGTTCATGTACACTGATGCATGGCCTGAAGACTCCGATGGTGACGAATCATCATCGGTCGAGATGTTTCAGGATCTACTTGCTGCTGCAGATCTGTATGCACTAGACAGGTTGAAGCTCATGTGCGCACGAAAGTTGTGGGATAACGTGACGGTACATACTGTTGTGAGTATCTTGGTTTGTGCTGAAACGTATTGCTGCCCGGAGTTGAAGAACAAATGCCTTGACTTCTGCACAGTGGGAAAAAATTTCAAGGAGGTAACATCCACCGATGGCTATGCATGGCTAGAACTGAGGTTTCCCTCAATTGCTGCAGAGATAGGAGAAAAGTTTAGGAGATAAAAGGCAAATGATCTATGATGACAATGGGATCAATCGGCCGGCTCTGTGCCTTCTCCTTCCTAGTGCGGAATTTGAATGTTATGTAGGTTGTTTCGACATGCTGCAAATGCCTATGTTGTCGGCTACATAGACATAGATGTTATGTTACAACTACTGTGGTTGTGTTGCAAGGTGGGTGTCTTTTTGCAAATGTAATTTTGCGTTGTCGTGAACGCCACTTCC
This sequence comes from Triticum urartu, assembly GCF_056163025.1. Taxonomy (NCBI): domain Eukaryota; kingdom Viridiplantae; phylum Streptophyta; class Magnoliopsida; order Poales; family Poaceae; genus Triticum; species Triticum urartu. The sequence continues at coordinate 617,652,826 of NC_141876.1, forward strand.
AAATGTTGCTTGCATTTGATAATCCTATTTTATGCATCTTACCTTTGTTTTCTATTGCACACACAAATAATCCGCGGACCGATATAGAACCGTGTTGGATGGCTTCACCGCGTTGTTAGGCAATCCAGCGGCTACGTGCTACCAAGCATGCTGGCCGTTGTCATGGGTCCACCTACTCCGTTAAATCAACCCTCCTCATAGCCATCGTAGGTAGGTGGATTTCCCCTCCCCTCCTACTCATTGAGTAAATTTGAACTTCTGTAACCGATCAATGTCACTCACTTGCTCACTCGGTCAGTTTGCCGGGACACCGTCACATAGCTTCCCTCTTTACAATTCTATATGCCTTCAGTAAAGTGTTAATAAAGAGAGAAGGTGAGCGACATGACGTACAAGTGATGCCATATAGCTACCGAAATGGGTTAAAATGATCAAACATGCAATCCAACAATTTTTTCTTGTTATCTATACTACTATTAAACAATCAAACCAATTATTTCTTTAAGCCACCCCGCAGATACTCAGCCTAATTACCACCGCCAGATTAGTCCCACTAAATAAAATCTAATAGATACAGTTAATTTAATCCCGAGCTATGTGTGCAATTAGCAATTTAGTAGGACTGAACGCACTCCACCCGCGGAGGAATATTCCACGCGCGTCCGCGTACAACGCTTCGTCAACGCAAAGGGCTCTCCATATCTCATCTTCGCAACCACCACGTCGCCTCCATGAGTCTCGGGGGAGAACCCTAGCCGCCACTCCTTCCCTCCCCTATACCTCCTCCCCGTCTCGCCGCCGCCGCCGGAGTGTGCCCCGGGGCGAAGCTAGGGCCAGCGCCTCCATGCGTCTCGGGGGAGAACCCTAGCCACCACCCCTTCCCTTCCCTAACTCCTCCCTGTCTCGCCGCCCCCGCCAGAGGGCGTGCCGGGGCGAAGCTACGGCCATCCCCAAGGAGGGCGATGACGGGGCACCTGGTTTGTGTCGGCTTGGCACGGGCGCGCGGCGAACGCTTGGTGCAGCAGCGTTGAGGCACGAACTACGTTGCCGCAGGAGGGTCGCCGACGCGAGTTGCTGGCTTGCTGCCTGGCTTAACGGTGACGCGGGCAGGGCACCATGGTGCTATCTGACCCCCTGCCTTGCTTCCGCCGGATGCGGGCTCTCTCCACTCCTCATGCATCCTCATGTTGGTCCAAGCAGAGGACGAAGTCCAGCCCTTGCCAACAAGCTGTACGTCACACGCCCATGGTAATATAGTGACCCTTCCTCTCTTCAATCAACATTTTTTTCTGTTCATCAAATTTCCGAGGAGTCAATTGCATTCCAAATTGCAATATGTGGGAGAAGGAATTGAAGAATAATACATCAGCTAATCTCTGTGAATTTCATATTAAATGGCGACAGATGCATCGATTAGATAAAAGTGAGAACTAATCCATCACAATACAAGATAGCAAGACATGTACTACTTGATGTAGATATGGACAGTATTATAGGATGGACAATGCAAATCCATTGCTCAAGCGATATAGGATTTCACAAAAAAAATTACTGGAATAAACTTTTGGCTCGCTGAACTTTTGAGACCTAACTTACGAATTTATAGTTTGGTAAAGTAGAAGAAATGAACTTTTGGCTTGCTGAACTTGGTGTTTCTTTTTGCAGCATAATGATTTCAGAAGTACGGTCTAATGGAAGGGTGGAGGAAGATTTTTGAAATGGCAAAGTCGTCAGCAAGGACATGAGACAAGAGGTAATAAACATTCTTCTATGTGTTACCATCTGCTATTATATTTCACTATTCTTTTTGCAACATGATGATTTCAGAAGTACAGTCTTTCATTTTGTTTGTTTTGCTCTGGAGATGTTTGAAAATTGGACATATATATGCAGGTCTGACCGAACTACGTCAGTCAACTACGTCAGGTGCACCTTGACCTTCTGCCTGAGCAGATGAACTAGCCACTGCCCTAGATGTTGTGTCGTCCTCCAGTCCCGCTCTGCTGCTTCTGACCAAGCACCTCAAACCAAGACTGATTGCTCTATTATTGTGATCGGTCAATACAATATTGGTATATATGTCTTGTATAGTGCCCTTTTGCATTAGTTTTCTTATATTTGCGGAGTGTGCAAATGAGTTTCTTCTTACCTTTACTCATTAATAATAGTAGTGAGCGATTCTCTGTGTTTTGAGTTATCTATTGGATCAATGTATTTTCTGGATTTATGATGTTCATTTTCAAAGTGATATGTGTACTATGTTCGAATTTTGATGCAAGTTTTAACATGTCAATGGGATCATTATGGCTTGATTTTTTCCACCAAATTATTATAGATGTAATTACCTACAGATCTTGTTCGCATTTAATTCTATCTAGCGGCTCACATATGTTAGTGTTGTGTAGTTAGCTAGCAATCGATGCCCAATATCTCATGTACACCAGAAAAGAAAAATTGTTGTAAATAAGTAGTTCACTACCAAGTGCAAACAAGATTTTTGAGACACATGATCTTCATATTGATTCTATTTCAAGGTCGGCAGCTTCCCTCATCTTGGTTCTTATTTTAGGTTCAAGCTGACTGAGTAGTATTTGTGATCCAAATGACTGGTTTCAGGTATCAATTTGACATATGTATGTAGCCCTCTCCATTTCCTCATTCTTTGATTCTTTGGGTCATTTTAGAACTTCTGATGGGTTAAGTTATCTGCAGTATAGTGTCGATACTGCTCTAGGACACCTCCCACATTAGTTCTCCATTGCAATTGTTCACCCAACGGACAAGACAGACGTCTCTATGCTCGCCCACCATTATTTGACCGGATACAGTCACCCATAAGATCAGTATGCCCCAACTTATATTTTTCCAACTTCATTATTTTGGATTATCGGTTGTCCTTACTGCTATCAATCCATGGCAAGAAGTAATGCAACTAAACTACTTCTCTGAGTTTAGTGGGCAGTAATGTAAGAGGATTATCACCCCATAGTCAATTAGCTAATGAATATTGTGTTTATGGTAAGATAACTCTCTCGCTGGTAATTTGAATAATAAATGTAGAATTACCTACCCATCTTGTTTTAGTTGGACTGATAATTTGGTACTGCAGGGTACATTGAAAAGCATTTTTAAAAGGCATAGGGTGATTGATTTCATGTTAGCAGGAAAATAACCTTTCACTGTCATGATGTCATCAGTTTACAAAGTGTGCAACCTGCCCTGCCGATGTCCGGGTTTTTGTATGCTACTCCCTCCGTAAACAAATATAAGAGCGTTTAGATCACTACTTTAGTAATCTAAACGCTCTTATATTAGTTTACAGAGGGAGTACTATGTTATTATCTACCTTGGTGATGAGGCAGGGAAGGTAAGTGGGGCTAACCTGTTTGCTGGAGCAAGAATAATGACCACATTTTTCATTAATGTTTGAGGGGCAAGTGGGGCTAACCTGTTAGCTGGAACAAAAATAATGACCAAGTTTTTCATTAATGTTTGAGGGGCATATGGTCTTGGTGCTGCTCAAGCTCGGCCATATGACTCTCACTGTAGGTGCTTCTCTGAGTCATTGTCATCTTCTTCGCCACCGGTTTGGTAACCATCTGGGTCTCCTTCTCTGCTCCTGCATATGTGTCATGTTCAAATGAGAAATGGAGAGGAAGTTAGACAAGTTAGTAATTATCGATAATAATAATAATGTGATGTAGAAATACATGTTAGCTGCACATGTGTACCCTGCAAGGAATTATTTTACAATAGAAATGCATATATTGTGGATTGATGACTAAACAAGTTTGCAGGCACATCCCTGAAAATACAGTAGAGCCTTCAATCTTGAGAGTTAAGAATTCTTCCGGTGTTGCTTTGGAAATGTATGTCATATCTGAATGCTTGCTTAATTTAGGTGTATACGTAAAATCTAAAACTGATCAATACTGTTTCTATTAACAGATTTTGGCATATAAAATGGCTCTTAATTATATATATAATTTAAAATGGATGTACGGTAGTAGAATATGTTCAGGTTGAGGGTACTAATTATACCAAACGATGTGCTTTTTCACATATGATTGTAATATTAGTCGAGACGTGCGTTCCACGTGCATATTTACTAGTATGTTAAAAGCACAATATGGGGTTATGTTTGAGGCACCAACCCACATCATCAAAAATAGGTGTAGCACTTTGTTCTCTAGGCATTGGTCGGACGGGCGAGCCCCTAATAAGTCACCTCGCCAGTGGACCAACTACACTCAAATGCGAGATATACACCGTCCAACAATTACAACATGAAAACCCCACCCACAATATTTCATGCATGTATGCAACAAAAATGTTGCAACATGCCAAACATGTCCAAGTAGCAAAAAATTAAGGTATGGAGTAAATCCTCATTCACTACAACAACAACTTTGAACAATGGTTAAACCCCCGGCCTCTGCATCAAACGATGCATACAGTCATTTTATTAATTATTCCACAAAGGTCTGACAAGAAAATACATCAAGCCACCTGAAGCCACCATTCACACCTACAAACTCGATAATGTGGAGTGCTCTCACCCTCATATCTAAAACCGATGTCATCGCCAATCCATCAACATAACGTATCGAGACCAACAGCCGATGTAGCAGACCTAAAGCGTGCATCACATGCGCACGTTTTAGAGGCCAGAAGCCGCCATCATCCTCGCACCGTTGACCCGTCTTTGGGATAGAGATCCGCATCATCCTTGCCAGTCCGGACATCCGTCGACGCCACCACGTCGCCCAATGGCACCACCGCCCTGCACGCATTCATCCAAACGCAAAGACTTCGAAATATCTGTCATGCGTAGCTCCTACCAACCAGGCATGACACAGCGTAGCACCTGTCGGTCAGGCATGACTTGGCATCTCCACCGAAACTCCGTGCAGAACTTAGCCACTCCACCTCTTGCCTCTGTCTTCCAGCGCTGCTTACAAACGATGCTCCCAAGAGCGTAACGACACCACAGTACCATCATTGTCCGATCTGGATGACCAAATCTTAGGGTTTCCCCCGAAGCAGCACGAGCGGGTCAACAGAAGTCACACGACGATGCCTTCATCAAGGTAACGAGGTAAGACGCCCCCATCGGCTCGGTTTTCACCGGCAACTCTGTCTCCCCAACTCGCAGCCGGGACTAGATGGCGGATCTGGAGATCCGACCACCCAGCCTCAGGCTGATGATCTCCGGCGAAGGAGGCGGCCACCACCGCCACGCCTAGGGCCGGAGCCCTCGATGTCCTCATGATGCGGGTCGATCCCAGGGGCAGCCTGCCGTTGATAGGACGATACATGACATCAACATGTGCAGCCCTCCTAAAGCCCATCTGGACCCAGATCGGGTGCCCAAGCCGCCGCCACTAGACCTGTCGCCGAACGCTGCCGCCTGCCTGGCCGTCACCGCCCCGCACCTCTGTTGTAGATCTGGCCATCACGGATCGACGTCGTGTTGACCGAATCATTGACCGAGGAGAAGATCACAACATATGCAACAAGAATAAAAGACAAAGGAGAAGATCATTCAAAATTGCGTTCACAACAACGAACATCAAAAACAAGAAAAAATTAAACTTGAGGGGCATCCAATATGTGAGTAGTATTTTGTAACACGGAACCATCAAAGTACTAACAGGCTCGTTGCAGCATAGCGTTTATGTGTTCTCAGTGGAAAAGGTAGGCGCTTGCGACAAAATAACCTATGAAACATAAGAACTATACACTGGGTAGGCACACAATATATGGAACATGCCACGATTTATAGGTCAACATACATCACTTACCTTTTCTTAACTCTGTATTATTCGATGGAAAGTTCAACACTAGCTAGTAGCAACGCAAACCACTAATAACACTATGCTCGAACTAGTGTATGTCCGGTTACACCTAACCTATGGATTTATCTCTAACTTGATGCCCCAACCTCGATGAGCTCACCAGTAATTGATGGAAATTTCAGCACCGACAATGCATAACCATCGACGGACGCCACTTGCTTGAAATTTTCGTTTCTCGCACAGAAGTCAAGGCACTTTTTACTCAACTCCGGGCAATCATACGTTTCAGCACAAACCAGGATACTCACAACAGTATGTACCGACACAACATCCCACAACTTTCGTGTGCACATGAGTTTCAGACGGTCTAGCGCATACCGATCTGCAGCAGCAAGTAGATCCTGAAACATCTCAATGGACGATGAGTTGCCGACAGGCTCCTCGTCTTCGGGCCAGGCATCTGTGTACATGAACCGAAGCATGGCACTGAATGTCGCAGGCATGATCTCGTGCATGGTAATGGGTGCCGAGGAGGTCATTGTAGCCTCCATCATGGATCCAAAGAGTAGAGCCTTGAAGACCGGCGAGCGGGCCGCTAGCACCGCCCGGTGTGCGCGGAATGTCTCACCATTGACGATGAATGACACGTCTGTCGACATCATCATCCCGTCGCCGGTGCTACTGCCATCTTCCAGCAAGCGGCCGAGATGCTCCCCGAGGTTTGAGGTAGGGACCGGATCAGGGCCTAGCTCGTTTACAACCACCACGGAGCACAGGAACGTGATGTATCCGTCGATAACGTATGTCCCTAGAGCATGTCGTTTAAAGAACTGAGGATATCCATTCTCGTCAGCACAGAAGACGTAGTTTCTACGTGCAACACTACTTTCATCGTACTCATTGACATGGGACCAATTTGTGATCTTGGGAGATGGTCTGCCGTCCCTTCCCAGGAAGAAAGGCTCGAATATGGCCTTTACGGTGCACCTTGGTGACGATGATCTTGTGAGGTGCCTGAGAAAGATGGAAGTGTAGCTATGAGGCGCCCTTTTCCCTCGTGGATACAACTCGATCATCCAGAGTTGCCCACCAACAGAGACAACGTCGGAGCAGAGGGCTACGCCGGGGGGAAACCTCATGAAGTGCTTGTAGTCTACTCGGAGGCGCACGAGAGCGGAATCAAGATCCTCCACCGTGGTTGTGTGCGTCGTCGTCGTCGCCGCTGAACCCCCTCCTCTCCACCTCCCTGTCGGCACAACATTATGGCACAACTTCCGTGCACACATGAGTTTCAGCCGGTGCAACGCATACCGGTCGGCGGCGGCAAGAAGATCCCGAAAGATGTCAACAGGCGATGAACCATCGTCTCCTGCAGGCCAGGCATCCGTGTACATCCACCGAAGCATGACGCGGAACGTCGCGGGTGAGATGTCGTGCAGCACCATGGGCGCCGACGTCGGGAACATGGATCCAAAGAGCTGCACCCTGAAGACCGGCGAGCGGGCCACGGGAATCGCCCGATGCGCATGGAACGTCTCGCCGCCAATGACAAACGACACGTCCGTCGTCCCGTCGTCTTCCAGCAGGCGGCCAAGCTGGCCCCCGAGGTTCGGTGGCGGCACGGGGCAGGGTGTAGCTCGTTGACGACCACGATGGCACACACGAAGGTGACGTTTCCGTCGATCACGTACCTATGTAAAAGAGATCGCTCATGGAACTCGGGGTATCCTAGGTCGTCAGCGCCGAAGATGTAGCCGTCGGCGCAGCTTCTGATGCTACTACACACGTCGTACTCATAGGCGTGCGAGCACTTTGTGATCTTGGGAGATGGTCTGCCGTCCCTGCCCAGGAAGAAGGGCTCGAATATGGCCTTGACGGATGAATGTGACGATGATGATGATGTGGTGAGGTGCCTGAGGAAGATGGAGACGTGTCGGTGGTTGGGCCTTGTCCCTCTCGGGTAGAGGTCGATCCTCCAGAGCTGCCCACCGACGGAGACCACGTCGGAGCTGAGGGCCTCGCCGGCGGGAAACTCCAGGAGCTGCTTGTAGTTTACTCTCAGGTGGACGAGAGCGGAATCAACATTGGCCACCCTGGTTGTCTACGCCGTCGTCACTGCCGCCGGCCCTCCTCCGGTCGTCATCAGCTCAGGTGCGTGGAAAACCCGAGCCGAACGGATCAATCAATGAGCTCAAGCTTTGCACGCCAGGGTCCATGTTATATACTACTCGCGCCAAGTCCGAGTCGAGTCCAAACTCAAAGCGGTCCGGATTCTCGCGCCCGAGTATATCATATTTTCCGGACCGGATGACGGACAATGTATGAAACGGACATACCCAAAGTATACCTTCCCTTTTCGGACAAGGATTTACGGCACGCAAGTGCAGGACACTCAGCCCCTGATGTTAGCTTTTTATTTTGACTTTCGATTTTCAAACTTCTATGTCTTTTAAACGGAAAATTTAAATTAATTTTTTTTCGTATTCGTGTTTCTCGCGACCAACACTTTCAAATAAGATGTATTTTGAATATATTTTGACGACTTTTTAAGAAAAATGTTAAGTTTCAATGTTTGAAACTTATTAGTACATGCGGCCGACAAAAATCAGTTACTTTGTGTCTACGGCCGACAGAAAAAATTGTTTAAAATTATATCTCTGAAACTTGTTGGAACAGGGCATATTTTATGCAAAAAAAAAGGTAAGTTTCATCATTGAAACTTAAAGCTTTTTGAGGGATTTTCTTTCTTACCGTGCCTTCGTGCGGAATTCAACTACTTTGCGAATCGTCAGGCAAATCGAGCGGGCAGTGGAGCTTGGCAGGTGAGGGCCCCCGTGAGGGAGTCTTGGATTGAGGGGCCCTCGGGCCGCCGGCCGATTGCTTATGGGCCAGCCCATCAACGATTTTCTCAAGGTTTTTGCTAGAAAGGTTTTCTTCTATATGCGCTAGATTGGCCTAAGTGCACCCTTTGCTTATCAAGTCTAACAGAAAATGTGCAAAATGTTTCGAAGAATTCTCATACCGTATTGTAAGAAAATGTTTGGCTCGTATTTTAAAATGTTAACCATGTATTTAAAAACTATTCGTTGTGTACTTGAAAATGGTTGATCACATATTTAATCATTTGCTGAAATCTTCAACGTTTATTGCAAAATTGTTTACCACATGTTACAAACTGTTCACCTTGTATCTAGAATCTGTTCATCGGGTATATAAAAATGTACAACATTTCCTTTGCAAATGTTCATCTTGTATTACGAAAAAGTTCATTGTATATTTTTTAAAATATTGAGTATTATTTTCTGTAAATTTTTCCAAAAATAGACAACAATTTTTTTAAGATATTGTAAACATTTTTATGAACAACATAAACAATTTTCTAAAAATAAATATTTTTTTAAGCACGAAAATTTTATTTAAAGGACATGAACATTTTTTTGCATGGTGTACATGAACATTTCTACTGAGTAGTGTGAACATTCTCTGAACGTACGTGAACATTTTATGTATAAAAAAATTGAACAACATGAACATTTCTGAAAGTACGCAAAAATGTTTCTTAATAGCATTAACAATTTATTTAAAGCATGCGAATATTTTCCTAAAACCGAGTGAAGAATTTCTTTAAACAGAGTGACAAACTCGCGCGCACACACACGTTTGGTGTTCCATTTTTGTGCTATCGGCAAAGAATGATATGCTAGTAGTGCAGTCGCTAGCCACTTCAAGGCGAGAATGAAGTTCCGCGTTTGCCATATGAGAGCAACTTTCTGAGGGTTGCCTATTGCGGGAACCCCTCAAGGGTTATTTTTGGTGGGCTGAGAGCGCGTTAGCCGTCGCCATGTATCGCGTACTGGGTGTTCCCTTGGGATTTTTTAAATTTTTCTTTAGGCATTTTCAGGTTTTAGATGAGTTTTTTCTGGGTTTTTTTGGCTTTTTGGTGTTTGTCCGGCTTTCCCTAAGATTTGGACAAAAAAAATCACAAAATAACTCGTTCTTTTATCTTCCGCGAGAGGCATAGATTTGCTTATCGTGGTGGCACAGGTTTGCTTCCACGAGAGGCACAACTATGCTTCTCGGAAAAGAAGAAATATATGTTTTTTCTTTGGCGAGAGGCGCAGCTATGCCAAGAAATAAAATGTGTTTTTCTTCTACCGTGAGAGGCTGCCTCTCGCGGAAGAAAAAGAATTTTTCTTGAGGCATAGATTTGTTTTGCATGGAGGCACATATTCGCTTTCACGCTGTGCCTCTTGAAAATGGAAAGGAGGGGGGAACGTGCTTCGAGCGATATATAGACGCTCTCTCGCCAAAGGCGATACATAGATGCAACCGCTTGCTGCAGAATAGAGGGGGGAAATGAACCTAATGTATGATGGACTTCATTTGATTGACCTGTCGTTCTCTAAAAGGAACCGAAATTCCATGAAAATACCCCTAAACAAAGAAATTCCATGGAAATGACCACACGATATTTATGGCTAGAAACTTAAAGAATTGAAATCATATTGGATCTAGCCACTCTGGTTTAGAGGTAGGAGTAAAATTCCACAAAATGTCAACTAAAATGTATTTTCCCCAACACAAAAACAGTTGTTCTGAAAACTTTAAGTACCGGTTGAGCTGATGCACTCTCACCATCCATATTCGTATCTGAAAGAATTCACACATAAAACCTTTAATTAAGAAGCTTGCAAGTGCAAAAATCAACTCGAGGTTGGTGGTAACTTTTTTTTTGAGAACTAGAGTAGGATCTACTCTACAGAAGATACAGATTCAGACAGTAACACAGGCCGGAGCAAGTCCAGAACATTAGCGATGATCTCCTGATCGCCAATACTTCTGGTCGCCGCCGCAAGCCCATGAGCCAGGGCGTTGCATTTTCTTCCCACATGGATCACATCGTATGCTGGGAAGGCCGAGAGAGCTTCTCTAATATCCTTGATCAGGGCGTAGCATGGAGAGCGGGATTGGTAACCTGCAGTCACTTCTTTGACGATGGTTTGGCAGTCCATTTCCAGAATCAAAGGCCCAGAGTAATATTTCGTTAGAGCCTGCAGTCCGGCAAGTACAGCTTTTGCATCGGCTTCCTCCACGCTCTGGCAGAGGGGCAGATTTCTGCAAATCGACACGATCACAAGGCCTCTGCTGTCCCTGGGAACTCCTCCAGCAGTAGATTCTCCAGTCTCTGATTGAAAAGCAGCATCGGTGTTTAGCTTGACCGTACCTCGTACAGGACTCGACCACTGTATATGTTGCTTTGTGGGACTGCGTGGTCGGTCAACTGCACCTGCATTGAGTACATCCCCAGCCATCACTGCCATTTTTAGCTCCTCAGCATACTTCTTCAGGAATTGCATCGATCCCGAAATAGATTCTTTACCATCATTTCGTATGTTGTCTTCTCGCGGGTGCCAACATCTCCATAGCAGCAGCAGAATTTTTCCACGTATGTCCTCTGGTACAGTATCCAACAGCACCTGCAGCCAGTCTCCTCTTGTGTTTCTGAAAGATTTTTCTGAAGGTAAAGCCCACTCCTTCCTCATGGCCTCTCGAAGTGCTCTGCTCTTTGAACATGTGACCACTGCATGGTATTCATCTTCCTGGCCGTTACCGCAGATGCTGCATGTCGAGTCTAGATCAATTGTTCTCTTGAATTTATTTTTCTTTGTGGCCAGAGTATTAGTGGCTACTCGCCAACCAAAAATTCTAACTCTCAGGTACTTTTGCTTTCCATATAAGATCCCAAATGCTACGGTCTCCTGCCTCTCTGGACGAGCTTGAAGGGTTTGATTGGTCATGATGGCGGGAAGAGGCTGCTAGCATATATGCACTCCTAACAGAGAAGATCCCATTCTTTTCAGGGTGCCATGCAATGCAGTCTTTTGTATCCGACCTCGGGATGGGTATCTTGCAAATTTCGTCTGCATCAAATTGGTGAAAGATTTGACGGATCAGGCCCACATTCCACTCCTTCTCCTCTGGTTCCATGAGTTGATTGACCCAACGCAGCCGAGACCTCCTAATGAACGAGGCTGTCTTGAGGCCTTGCTTCCTGGGGATCCATTGATCTCTTTGAATCTGAATATTTTTACCATCGCCCACTCTCCATATTACTCCCTTTTTTAGCAATTCTAAGCCGAACTCAATCGCCCTCCACACCGGCGAGGCATCCACTAGTAGAAAAAGGGTCAAACGTGAAGCACATTAGTGCCGGTTTGATTTTGGCCCGGTACTAATGGTACCATTAGTGCCGGTTCGAACGGATTTGCATTAATGCCGGTTCGTGTTGAACCTTTAGTACCGGTTCGTGGCACGAACCGGTACTAAAGGGGTGGTGGCAGGCTAGCGTCAGGCCGGGGCCCCACGATCACCTTTAGTACCGGTTCGTGGCACGAACTGGTACTAAAGGGGTCTGACCTATAGTACCGGTTTGTGACACAAACCGGCACTATAGGGCCATTTTCAAACTCTACCCCCCTATGCCGTCATTTCAGTTCTGAAAAAATCAAAAGAAAATGATAAAAACTTCAAAAAATAAAATCCTTCGAGAGGTAGTTATATTACTACATCTACTAGTTAGGAAAATTTAAAAACTACAATTTGGACGTGTTTTGCAAAAAGTGTAGGGAAAATGTAAAACGGCTATAACTTTTGCATACGATGTCGGAAAAAAACATATAATATATCAAAAAATTCAGCACGAAAATCCGCATCCGATGGAGACCGCCTACGGCCTGTTTGGAATTTTTTAGAATCCTCAAATTCCAAAAGGAAAAAAAGATATGGTCAAATTTCAGTTTGTTTAAAAAAAATTGGTTAAATCTGGTCAAACTACTTATTCAAGAAGTATTAATGTTACTACATAATTATTCAAGAATATTAGTGTTACTAAATAATTATTTCAATTTTTTGAATTTTGGTCAAATCTGGTCAAACTATGGTCAAACTTATTCAAGAAATATTAGAGTTACTAAATAATTACTGTTTTTTAGAATAATAGTTTCAAACTCAAACGGTGAAATGTGTGACTTCATGCTCAAGCTAAACTCCTGAGGGTTAATAGGATTGACATCTTACTATTGTCAAGAAAACAACAAGTGCAGACTTGGAAACGAAGGAGAATAGAACCCGAAAGTTAAGCGTGCTCGGGCTGGAGTAGTGAGAGGGATGGGTGACCGGTCGGGAAGTTAGATGATTTGGAATGAGTGATCCACACATGAGCAGTTAAGAGAGGTGATTAGAGACTAAATCATCAAATAATTCAAAAAAATTAAAAATAAAAAAAATTCTAAAATTTTCAAAAAAAATTCAAAAAAAAACCACACCAACCGGTACTAAAGGTCCCCCATACCAAGGCGCGAGCTCACGCCACGTGGTGGCACTTTAGCGCCGGTTCGTGCCGAACCGGTACTAAAGGGGGGGGCCTTTAGTGCCTACCCTTTAGTGCCGGTTATGGAACCGGCACTAAAGGCCCTTACGAACCGGCGCTAAAGCTCCGTTTTCTACTAGTGATCCGAGGCAAAGACTGTGTCTAAAAGGTCGCCATTGGGATAATATTTTGATTTCAAGACTCTCGCACATAGGCTGTCAGGATTTTGGATTAGTCTCTAGCCCTGCTTAGCAAGAAGGGCTTGGTTGAAAAGATGCATGTCTCTGAAGCCAATACCTCCATCCCGTTTTGGCTTGGTCATACGCTCCCAGGACATCCAATGTACCTTTTTGTGGCCTTCTTCATCCCCCCACCAGAAGTCTCTAATCATTCTTTCATACTTCTCGCAGAACCCTTTCGAGAGCATAGACACACTCATAGTAAAGGTAGGTAGGGCTTGAACAATGGATTTGACATGGACTTCCTTGGCCGCATAGGACATGAATCTTTCCGTCCAATCATTGCAATGCTTTCCAAACCTATCCATTATAGGTTGGAAATGGTCGTCCTTCATCCTTCCTTCTGGTGTAGGTAATCCCAGATATTTACTTTCAAATACCTCTGATTGTACCTCAAGTATAGCCTTAATGCCCTCTCTTATTTTGGTTGGGCATTGTTCACTGAAAAGGAGCGAGCACTTGCTCGCACTTAGTAATTGTCCCGTGCACTTCTGGAAGGTATCCAACACCCTTTTTATTGTCTGGGCTTGCTCAATAGAAGCCTTGAAGAAAATCAAACTGTCATCCGCAAATAAAAGATTGGATACTCCTGGACTGTTTTGGGGCAACCTTGATGGGATTCAGCTGATCTACCAGTATCTCCTTGTTTATGAGTTTTACCAAACCTTCAGCCACAAAGAGAAAGAGATATGGACTAAGAGGATCCCCTTGGTGAAGTCCTCGGGATGGTATGAACGGTTCCAATAATTCACCATTGCATCTGACTGAATATCTCACCGATTGGACGCATTGCATCACCCAATTTGTCCATTTGCTACAAAATCCACTTTTCAACAAAACACCTTTCAGGAAGCCCCAATCAACCCTGTCATATGCTTTGGCTAGGTCCAGCTTGTATGCACAATAGGTGTCCCGAGTGTTTTTACTGTGTTGTATCTTATGGAAACACTCAAATGCAATGATAGCATTATCAGTAATCAGTCTGCCCGGAATGAACGCACTTTGTGTCTCTGAGATTAGTTCATCCAGAATAGGGCGTAAACGATTTACAAGACACTTAGACACCACCTTATAGATTACATTGCACAAACTGATGGGTCGGTAATCTTTCAGTGACTGGGGATCTTTCCCTTTCGGTATGAGCACTATAACGGTGTCATTTGTGCCTTCAGGTAGCAGCCCACTCTCAAAAAAATCCTGGACAACCTTAATCACATCTTCTTTTATCGTTGCCCAATTTCTTTGATAGGAACGAGATGGGAATCCATCCGGTCCAGGTGCCTTTAGTGGACCAATTTGGAATAATGCATCGCTGATTTCCGAAGCAGAGAAAGGTTTTGTCAGTGACTCATTCATACCTTGCGTGACCGTTGTCTGGAACAACTCCATAATTTCATGTGGTGCCACCCTATCGTCCTTCTGATATAACTTTTTGAAGAAGCAATTTGTCATCTCCTCTAGACCCTTCTTGTCCTCTATCCAAACACCACTGGAATATTTTAGTTTTGTAATGTCATTCTTCTTTTTCCTCCAAGTAGCTTTCCTTTGAAACCATTTTGTGTTTCTGTCACCTTCTCTGAGAAAAGTCACTCTTGATCTCTGTCTCCACATTAATTCCTCACGTAGTAGAAGTTCATCAAGATCTTTGGAGAGTTTGTTAACCTCCCTTTGTTGTACTTGGGAAGGACGGAGGCTCCACAAAACACTCAATCATTTTCTGATTTTAGCGGTCTGTTTCACCACTGATGCAAAGTCTTTCTGTGCCCAATCACGCAAGTCTTTTTGCATTGCAGCAAGCTTCACTCCAATCTGCTGCATGCTCCCAGCCGGGCCACTACTACCCCAAGATTTCTCAATAGTGGGCTGTAGAGTATTCACTCTTTCCCACATCTGCTCATATCTGAATATTTTTGGTCCATTTTCTCCTTTAGGTCTCCACTCCTTTCTCTTTCCTAGCCGCAATAGGATGGGTACATGGTCTGAACGAGATGAGCAGATATGTTCCATAGTGGCATTCCTAAAATGATCAGACCACTCCGGGGTCGCTACCGCTTTGTCCAGCCTCGCCCGCACATTATTTTTACCCTCCTGCTTGTTGTTATAGGTCCATACCGGGCCTTTAAAACCTAGGTCAAAAACGTTGCACTCAGCAAGCACTGTACGAAAATCACTCATATACTTCTCAGATCTTTTAGAAATAGAGAGGTGCTCAGACTGCCACATCGTTTCGTTGAAATCACCTACCATGAGCCAAGGCACATTTGCTGTATCTTTTATTCTCCGAAGTAATGTCCACATATGGTGACGCTGATGGGCCTTCGGTTCCCCGTATACAAAAGTGCATCGCCACTGTAAGCCATGCGGGTTAAGCCTGATCAAAACATCGATGTATCTCGCCCCCACGGCAATCTTCTTTATTTCAATACTCTCATCATAAAAAGAGGGCAATGCCGGCACCTTTTCCGATACCGGGTTGCGTGATACAATGACGGAGGCCTAACCTCCACTTAAGATTCTTGACGTACTTATTGTTTTGCCGGGTTTCAGAGAGGAAGACGAGCTTGGGCTTGTAAGTGTGCATGAGGCACACTGTTGGGGAACGTAGTAATTTCAAAAAAATTCCTACGCACACGCAAGATCATGGTGATGCATAGCAACGAGAGGGGAGAGTGTGATCTACGTACCCTTGTAGATCGACAACGGAAGCGTTAACTTGGTTGATGTAGTCGTACGTCTTCACGATCCGACCGATCCAAGCACCGTTACTCCGGCACCTCCGAGTTCTTGGCACACGTTCAGCTCGATGACGATCCCCGGACTCCGATCCAGCAAAGTGTCGGGGAGGAGTTCCGTCAGCACGACGGCGTGGTGACGATCTTGATGTTCTATCGTCGCAGGGCTTCGCCTAAGCACCGCTACAATATGACCGAGGTGGAATATGGTGGAGGGGGGCACCGCACACGGCTAAGGAACGATCACGAAGATCAACTTCTGTGTCTAGAGGTGCCCCCCTGCCCCCGTATATAAAGGAGCAAGGGGGAGGGGGCGGCCGGCCTAGGAGGGGGCGCGCCAAGGGGAGTCCTACTCCCACCAGGAGTAGGACTCCTTCCTTCCTTGTTGGAGTAGGAGAAGGGGAAAGAGGGGGAGAGGAAGAAGGAAAAGGGGGCTGCGCCCCTTGTCCAATTCGGACCAGAGGGGGGGCGCAGGCCTCCTTCCTTTTGGCCTCTCTCCTCTATTCCCGTATGGCCCAATAAGGCCCATATACTCCCCGGCGAATTCCCGTAACTCTTCGGTACTTCGAAAAATACCCGAATCACTCGGAACCTTTCCGATGTCCGAATATAGTCGTCCAATATATCGATCTTTACATCTCGACCATTTCGAGACTCCTCGTCATGTCCCCGATCTCATCTGGGACTCCGAACTCCTTCGGTACATCAAAACTCATAAACTCATAATATAACTATCATCAAAACCTTAAGCGTGCGGACCCTACGGTTCGAGAACAATGTAGACATGACCGAGACACGTCTCCGGTCAATAACCAATAGCGGAACCTGGATGCTCATATTGGTTCCTGCATATTCTACGAAGATCTTTATTGGTCAGACCGCATAACAACATACGTTGTTCCCTTTGTCATCGGTATGTTACTTGCCCGAGATTCGATCGTCGGTATCCTATACCTAGTTCAATCTCGTTACCGGCAAGTCTCTTTACTCGTTCCGTAATACATCATCTCACAACTAACTCATTAGTTGCAATGCTTGCAAGGCTTATGTGATGTGCATTACCGAGAGGGCCCAGAGATACCTCTCCGATAATCGGAGTGACAAATCATAATCTCGAAATACGCCAACCCAACATGTACCTTTGGAGACACCTGTAGAGCTCCTTTATAATCACCCAGTTACATTGTGATGTTTGGTAGCACACAAAGTGTTCCTCTGGCAAACGGGAGTTGCATAATCTCATAGTCATAGGAACATGTATAAGTCATGAAGAAAGCAATAGCAACATACTAAACGATCGGGTGCTAAGCTAATGGAATGGGTCATGTCAATCAGATCATTCACCTAATGATGTGATCCCGTTAATCAAATAACAACTCTTTGTCCATGGTTAGGAAACATAATCATCTTTGATTAACAAGCTAGTCAAGTAGAGGCATACTAGTGACACTCTGTTTGTCTATGTATTCACACATGTATTATGTTTCCGGTTAATACAATTCTAGCATGAATAATAAACATTTATCATGATATAAGGAAATAAATAATAACTTTATTATTGCCTCTAGGGCATATTTCCTTCACACACGAGTTCCTGAACTGTGCGAGGCTGCCCGAGGCCTCGACAGTTCCAACTAAGGAGCGTCATGGCTCCTGGCAGGCGCCATCCTCGGCGTCCGCCAGTTGACCGGTAGCCCCTGTGCCGGTTGCTTCCTTGTCCTCCCCAAGTCCTCCCGCTGCCATCTCTTTTCCAGTTGCTGCACCTCTGACCTTTTTCTTCTGTTCTGTATCATCCCCCTCTATGGTCTTTCCAGCTGTAGCCTGCTCTTCCAACTCACGGTCGCCCCTCTTTCCAAGTACTGAAACCCGACTGTTCTGAAACCTTTCCCAACTTCTTTGCACCCTTCCGCTTCTGTGGAATCACCTGTCTAACAAAGGAGCCAATTGCCGTGGTCGTCCCGACCTGCTGTAGTTCTTGCCCCACTGGTGCAGCCCTCGCCAAAGCTGGAGTGGAGGCGGCAGCCACGCCATCTGCTGGTTGTGCCACCGGTTCAAAACCCGGCGGGTACAGAGGGTTCTCCTCATGATCCTCCTTGGTTGACTGTACCTGTTCCGATCTCTTCAGAGCGTCCGGTGGAGTCTGGTACTTATCAGCAGCTAGACTCTGCAGCAGGTTGGTGGTAACTTTGCATCACTGCATATGCAAGCCTTGCACAAAAATGAATTTACTGGTTTCGCCTTGAGTCATTTGCGGGACAAAAAGATGTTGACGGACCAAAAGTGAACTTGGTAGGTTGAGGCTTGAAAGGTACTTTTCAATTTTTAACCGTTCTTTTTTCTGGCTTATGTCACACTTCTCCTTATTATTTGATAGAAAAGTGAATTTATGTCTTTTTTTGCAAATGGAAAAGTGAATTTATCTATCACAATACTTTTGCTTTTATTTTTTATATATGCACCTCCAACGTAAGCTCAGGTTGAAACGTCCCCCTTTTGGGACTTTGGACAACTGTAGACGGGAATTTCCTTTTTCCGGGCCCCAATAATCTGTAGTACTAGCTAATTTATAGCCCCCTTTCCAAATGTGCATGACATTGACACAACTTTAGCACCAAACTGATATATGCGCAAGAGAGCGAGCTGAAAAGGGCAGGGAATAGGTAGGCCATGATGCATCAAGAGTGTTAAATTTGGAGATCACAACCACCTCCACCTGAGCTTCAGTTGTTGAGGCCCGTGGCTTCTACTCCACAAATCCACGCATTGCATCACAGTTTCATGGCTGATCAACTGTATACTACTCCCTCCATTCCGAATTACTCGTCGAAGAAATGAATGTATCTAGATGTATTTTAGTTCTAGATACATTCATTTCTGTGACGAGTAATTTGGAACGGAGGGAGTACTTAAATAGAAGGTTGTCGATTTTACAAGCAACACTTTCTCCCTCTCTTTGCTTGGTATGAGAAATAAGTGCCCAATCTGTTAATTTCATTTGATTTACATCTACACATGTATGACATGTTATTATTCATGGGTCACACATATGTCACGTTGTCACTTTTAAAATAAATTAATGTGATAAACTTTTTTTTTAGCAAAAACTACATTTTTGATATTTCAGCAAACCAGATATCCAAAATACAAGAAAGATTCTTTTAGCAATAAATAAATAAATACATTGTTCATTCAACAATTGTTCTAACTTTATTTGCCATCCCCGTGGCCATCGGCACCTCCAAGACATGATGAAGTGTTGGATGACGATCTATGGGATTAGAAGCGGTTGATCTGAGAAACATAAACATCATATGCTCGATGATGTCATTCACGACGATAACACACCAGTTAAAGATAAAAGTTGTGATTTTACTCTATGTGACACCCGCCTCCACCTTTGAGACGTTGTCACAAAGGGCGAACAAACCTAACATAGATGGAAGTAAAACTACAACCCAACTGTTAGTTAATTGGTCGCTCCATGGACAAACCTAACACGGGTGGAGGTCTGGGTGCTGTCTTTGGTGCTGGTTAGTGTGTTGGTGCTGCGAGTGACTGATCACTGTGGTGGGGCTTTTTTCTTTTTTCCTTTTTTCTCTGTTTGGTTGTGTGCATCCTCAATGTCTAGTTGGATATTTTATTGATGCAGAGATTGTGTGTAATTAGTATCTTCGTGATTTTAACATATTTCCTTTGTCGGAAAAAACCCACAACCCAAGTGTTAGTTAAATCTTGGTTCCCCGCCTTCAGC
This sequence comes from Triticum urartu, assembly GCF_056163025.1. NCBI lineage: Eukaryota > Viridiplantae > Streptophyta > Magnoliopsida > Poales > Poaceae > Triticum > Triticum urartu. The sequence continues at coordinate 617,672,715 of NC_141876.1, forward strand.
TATCGAGAAGGCCAGACAGGGACCGATGTCCTAGCTGGTGTGGATGTTAGTTCTTTTTCTCCCACTCTCCTCTCTTATTGGTGCGATCACATGAACCATAAACAACATGGAATTACACAATAAATAGGGTAGTTTTATTTTTATCCATACAAGTTTTTGTGTGTGTAAAGGACTCCTATCTATATTATGATGGTTCGCAAGAATTACGAAGCACCTCAAACATAATAAAAATTACACAAATATTCATAAAGCAGTGATGCTGCCAAAACAAGACGCGATGGCATGGCGATGTGGCCACTTGCATACCGGAGCTGGCCTGACCTTATCGATGACACTAAGCAAGTCTCTGTGCACATTCCCTTCAGGACCAGCACTATGGAGTCACAGTCATCGACGTTGAACCCTTGAATCAATCTGTAGAATATAACACCAAATGTTTCCATTGCGTACGCACGACGAGAAACCCTAACCTGGTCGCTCGAAGGCGCTGGCACAAATTTATTTGTTGTGATTTATCTACATAAAAGACACTGATAGCATAATTTATTAATGGGAATTTAAGTAATCACAACAAGTGTGTGGACGAAGGCTCATATATAAATACAACCATCTAGCTTAAATCTTAGCTCCCTGCCTTCGGCTGCCGAGAAGGGACCGAAGTTCGAGGGCATGAAGACTTTGCCCTAGTTGCCTTACAATTATGTCGTATAAGTTGCTACTTTACAAGGAGGAAAATAGTGGCATCTTATATCATAATTTGTTTGTTGTGATTTATCTACATCAAAAACACAGGAATCATATAATTTATTAATTGGAAAATTAAGTAATCACAACAAGTATGTGGACGAAGGTTCATATATAAATATAACCATCTAGCTTACGATCGAGAAAGGTAACATATCAGGGGGTGGGCCATTGATAGGTCGTGAAAATGGCGAGGCGTCGCAGTCGTCGAACCGACCACCAACCCTTGTTAAGCCTTCACTCACACTACTACTCATCCAACTCCAGCCCCCCCAAGGTGTGGTGTTGTTGTATCTTGTATCAGCTGATCAAGACTAGGACACCATGCCATTCTTCTTCTTCTTCTTCTTCTTCTTCTTTATTGGATTACAAGGCAAGGCAAGACAAAGAGTAGACCGTCTCCATCCGTCCATCCACCGCCACCTCACCAACCAACTCACTCACCGATGGCAATGGAGAGTGAAAGCGACCATGGCACCGCCGTGCGTGCGCGCGTGTTGCGGTTACACACACAGACGTGGCCCCGCCGCCGACACTAACAGCATCCCAACCACCTTCGGACCCTCTCCTTCCTCCTCGCTCATTTCTTCTTCTTCCTCCTCGCCGGCCTCTCTCTTCACGCGCATGCACTCCAACAGTAAGGCACCGTGCCTACGTACCTAGCTGCTACGACGTGGCCGGCCGGACGACCGTCGTGGTGCGCTGATCGGATTCGAAGATGGAGTACGTGGCGGCGGCGCGGTCTCTGACTCCGATGAGCCGCAGGACTCGCCATGCCCACCGCCTCCAGCTCGCCGCCGATCCTCCTCTGCAGGCTCCTCCTCCTCCTCCTCTTCCTCCTCCGGTGAGTCCACAACTATGCTCAGTCGCCGTAGTACTGTATCATACAGCAATTAATTCACTTCACGGATAGCTAGTGTGTCCGTCAGGTGGTTTCGTTTCCTTTTCTGTTCCATCCGCCACTGCATTCAATTCAATTCGATTGTTTTTCAATTGGATCAAGCAAGTTCAGTTCCTCTTTTAATGGCGTTCATGCCATGCAAATAAACTCGGCTGGACCAGCTAGCGGGCCATAGACGGCAAAAAATATATCAGCATGGACCAGACCCACTCACATTAGCCCACCAATCCATCAATGCGGCCCAAATTTATCATTTCCTCTTTTTCAAAAACAAAAAACAACTTTTACCATGCATCTATGCCCACTCTCCTTCGTCTGATGCTGAACAAATGTAAGCTTTCAGTTGCAGCCGACGACGGCAGTCATCGGCAACGGCAACAGCAACGGCGTGCAGGTGCAACAACAGCAGAGCCAGAGGCGCATAGATCTTGAGCAAGAGGTACCACCGGTTATTCTTTCTTGTATAAAATATACTTCCTCCATTTTATAATGTAAGACGTTTTTTGACACTATAAATTACAACAACTTTTCTGAATTTACCATGTCCCTTTTTCAAAGACAAAAAATAACTTTTTTTACCATGCGTCTATGCCCGCTCTGCTTCTTCTGACGCTGAACCAATGTAAACGTTCAGTTGCAGCCAACAACGACAGGCATCGGCAACGGCAACGGCGTGCAGGTGCAGCAACAACAGAGCCAGAGGCGCATGGAGCTTGAGCAAGAGGTACTTCTGATCATTCTTTCTTGTACAAAATATAAACTACAACATGCAATTTATTTTCTGCAACGCACTTCCATGAACAAGTTGAAGTTTGGAGACTGAAAATGTAAGGGAGTACGTGGGTGCAGGTGGCGGAGCTGAAGCAGCAGCTGAGCAACGAGCAGATGGTGCACCACATCCTCGAGCGCGCCCTGCACGCCCCCACAAACTCATCAACCTCAGCGCGCTCCGTGCTCCTCAACATCCCGGCATTCATCCCAGCCAAGGCCAAGCAGCTGCTCGCCGAGCTCGTGCTGGTCGAGGAGGAGATCGTGCGCCTCGAGTCGCAGATCCATACCATGAAGGGAAGCCTGAACCTCTCGCAGCAACAACGAGCATCGGTTGCAATGGCCTCCAACACGTGCTCGTACCCGCCAAGTGTCCACACCGACAACGGCAATGGCAACCCGCCAAGCATCTACACTAACAATAGCAGTGGCAATGGTCGAGTCAGCAATGGAGGAGCAGCTACACGCACCACGGCGCACTCGGCTCCGGCATCGGCTCGTCATGGCAACAACAATGTCAACGGAGGAGCTACGCCTACGACAGGTAACGGCACGCCAACGCACACAGCGCCGACGTTGGTTCGTCAAGCCTCGGGTCAGGTGGCGCCGGAGATAAAGTCCATGTTCTTCATCAGCCAGGCCATGAACGCCGAGTACCTCCAGCGCCACCTCGCCGCCACGGCCACCGACGACAAGCCGGCCAAGAGCCCCAGAGAGCAGGCGAGAGGCTCCTCTGGATCCGCCGCCGTCAGCCCGAAGCTCAACGGTAACATCTTTGGCCTCCCGCCAAGAAACTCCCTTGAAATGGTAACCACCAAGCAAAACTGAACTAAGACCATTTGTCTATGGGATGCTCTGCTCATGCTCTGTTTTTCCAACAGCAATCGGAGCGAGCACCCCAAAAACCTCCGAGAGTCTCCCAAGAAGCATCGCCTCCGGCACTGGCGCCGGCGAAGAGGGACGAGCAGAGCAAGGCCCAGCTGCCGAACAAGCTGTCGGAGCGGATCGTGAAGTGCCTGGCGGTGATCTTCATCAGGCTGCTCCGGTCGTCGCGGGTGGCGGAGATGGAGAAGTCCGGCAACCTAGCCAGGTCCGGGAACCTGCAGGGGAGCTTCCGGATCGACGCGGTTCTGAACGTGGCGGCGGCCAAGGAGAAGGATCAGAGGGGGCAGCAGGACCACTACGGCATCTTCGCGGTGCCGGACTCGGTGGTCCGGGACATCGGCCCCTACAAGAACCTCGTCAGGTTCACGTCGAGTGCTTTCGATCTCAGAGGGTTCTCCAGCTCCACTCTCCTCACCAAGCTGAGGTAAATGATAGTAGGACATTCATCAGTTCATCCAACTAATTTACTGCTTGTGTTAATTATTGATTTTAGTGGTTATATATAATTTTTGGATGACATGTGTGATCGTAGGGAGATGTTGGAGGCCTTGCAGCAGGTGGATTTGAGGTTTCTGACGCACCAGCAGAAGCTAGCGTTTTGGCTCAACATTTACAACACATGCATCATGCACGTATGTTCCTTTTTTTTTATCTTTGCCACATTTCTTCGAGGTAGAGGTTTCGGCATCTGCCGTTTGGTGATGGAAAATTGTGTGTTTTGAATAATTCTGCAGGGAATCCTGCAGCATGGTTTGCCCTCAAACTCTGAAAAGTTGCTGGCACTGAAGAACAAGGTAACATAGTCTGTTTAGACAAACATTATGTTTCTTCTTTATTTTTCTAGTTTTGCCAAGAAAGTGTAACATCTATAGTTTGTTTCCTTCTTTTCAGGCAACCATCAATGTTTCAGGGCAGAAGTTCAATGCTCTGGTGATTGAAAATTTCGTCTTGAGGCAGCCATCCAGTGTGAAAGAAGTGAGCATTTTGTAGATTTTATTTTGCTTTCAGTTGCAGCTGCACAACAAGAATGTGTTGTTCACATGAGTAAACAAACACCACAGGAATTCTGGAAGTGCGATGTCGATGTCGAAGAGCAGCAGGTGAGGGGTCTCTATGGATTGAACAGTTCGGAGCCAAACATTCTGTTCGCGATGTGCTGCGGCACCAGATCTTCGCCAGCAGTAAGTCCATGCACTCCTAAACCTCCTAATGAGTGAATGACTATACTCCTTGAATTACCACGCATGCTTACCCTCCTCCTTGAATGCTTGAAATTTCTACCAGATTTATCACCAGTGAAATCTGAATTTTGTGTTGTACATGCACATATTGTGAGTTGCAGCTGAGGATATACAAGGCGGACCGCGTGATGATGGATCTGGAGAAGGCGAAGCTGGACTACCTGCAGGCATCGCTGGTGGTGACCTCGACGAGGAGGCTGATGATCCCGGGCCTGATACACTCCAACATGCACGACTTCGCCAAGAACATGGAGTCGCTGCTCCGGTGGATCTGCGACCAGCTCCCCACATCTTGGTCGCTCAGGAAATCCATGGTGGACTGCCTCAGGGGACACCAGGGCCACCTCAAGGTTGAAGATGTCGTGGAGGTGATCCAATATGATTATGAGTTTCAGTACCTGTTGCCCATGTGAACATGGATGCTATTGTTGTAACTTAAGTGGCACCGCATAAATGGCGTACAGATTTCCTTGTATATATTGTTGTCTTAGAGGTGGAAAAAGGTGGTTTCATGCATATAGTTTTTGGGATGAAAATCTTTATTTTTGTATCAAAATAAAAAAATAGTTATCATTTCTTGTACGGTGAATGGAGTATTTGAGAGTTCATAAAAAACATTGCCGATTATAATTTAGTTTATTCATGTCGAGTTTCTATTTTTTGCACACTAAACCTTTATGGCTCCTCCACTTGCTACTGCTCCTTTAAAGGAATGTTGGACACCCGCCTCTTAACGTCCCATCTGTGTTTTAGCCATCTGAATGCAGTACATACCTCAACCGCCCGATCTTCGCCTCCCTTTCCGATCTCTCTCCCGTCGCCGCTGCTGGACGACGCGGCCGTCGGTGGCAGCAGGACCTGCTGGTATGCGGCGGCGACTTGGAGTGAGCAACGGCGACGGTAAAATACGACGACATGGCATCGATTCCTGATCCTAAGCGGCGGTTCATGCATGGCTGTAGCAGCAGCCGGCCAGATGCAGCTGATGCGGGAGCGGGACGTGTGCTAGCTACTCGCCTTGATCTGCTGCACGCGGACTGCTAGCGCGGACATGGTGGCCGTGGGTCCTGCTCTGGTGTGCTGCATGCCCCGTGTGCTAGCTAGGCTAGGGTGCCGCGGCACTGGGCGGAGCACGGAGGCGGCCGGTCCTCGGTTCTTCGTCCCGGTCGTCGTGGCGGATCTTGCCTGAGTTGGTGGCGGCTGGCCAGGGCGCTCCCCAAATCCGGCCCGTCGGGATCTAGGGAAGTCCCAGGTGGTTGGCCCTACTGTTTTCCGTGCTCCAGAACCTCGATCTGTTGTAGCCTTCTCGATCTGCTGCAGCCTTCTCGATCTGGACACCGACAGTTCCGGTCTTCCTCTCGGATATCTCAACTTTTGGCACATGGCACCACTGGATATCCAGATAGGAATTGATCCGATCGGACGTGCCCACATCTTCGGCCAGAAAGGCTTCATGAGGGCGTGGCACGAAGCTTCGCTGTATTGCCGGTGCCATGGTACATGCATGTCTAAGTATAGATTTCCACGGTGTTACAGTGGTGAAGAAAGTCATGGTGGCTGCAATCGGAGACTTGTAATGGCGGAGAAGATTTCTGGTTGCGTTGAAGAATGGCGGCACAGTTTTTCCCCTGTGTGTCGGGTGTTTGGACTTGCAACGGCGGCCTTGGCAGGAGGGGGCGGCAACACAGGTGGACAAGATTTTGGGGGTGCTTCTCGAGTACCGAGCCGCGATCTTCAGGGTAAAAACCCAAGGTCTGACCTTCATTAGTTGTACCTGTCAATGTGCTTGAAAAGGTATTGTTTTTTGGAATTTTGGACTCTCTCTAAGGTGAAAACTAAAGATCCTTGATTGGGCGACGACAACGCTTGTGCATTGTTTCCTTCTTGGAGGTGTCGCTTTTGAAGAACCTCTTTTGTAGTCCGGGTGTTGTCTTTGGTGGTGGTTAGAGTGTTGCTGTTGCAAGTGTGCCAACACTGCAATGGGTCTTTATATATATAGGGTCGCGCTATTCGTCACCCTGGGTGAGGAATAGTTATTCTTCACCCCACTCTATTTTACCATCAATGCACCGTAATTTTACGTTCCGTAAGTTTTGTCTTATTTCTGACACAAAAAGAGACCGTAAGAAAATATATAATCGCCGTAAAAAATATTTTATGTTATGTAAAATTACAAATGTAAAAACATAGTCTAAAATACACATAAACTGTAAATTTTCTTGTCTTATGACCTATATTTTTATTTTCTTATGTCAAATTTTACGTAGTGAATCAATAGGAATGTAACTATTTGAATTCCAAACGTAATTTAATTATGAAATGATCGTAAGATTACCTCGGGTGAAAAATAACTTATTATGTACCCTGGATCATTTCATAATTAAACTACATCTGGAATTCAAATAGTTACGTTCCTATTGATTCACTACGTAAAATTTGGTATAAGAAAATAAAAATATATGTCATAAGACAAGAAAATTTGGAGTTTATGTATACTTTACACTATGTTTTTACGTTTGCAATTTTACATAACATAAAGTATTTTTTACGACGATTATATATTTTCTTACTGTCTCTTTTTACGTCAGAAATAAGACAAAACTTACGGAATGTAAAATTACAGTGCATTGGTGGTAAAATAGAGGGGGTGAAGAATAACTATTCCTCACCCAGGGTGATGAATAGACAATCCCTATATAAGTTATTCTTCACCCGAGGTAATTTTACGATCATTTCATAATTAAATTACATCTGGAATTCAAATAGTTACAATCCTATTGATTCACTACGTAAAATTTGGTATAAGAAAATAAAAATATATGTCATAAGATAAGAAAATTTGGAGTTTATGTATATTTTACATATGTTTTTACGTTAATTTTACATAACATAAATTATTTTTTATGACGATTATATATTTTCTTACGGTCTCTTTTTACGTCAGAAATAAGACAAAACTTACGAAACGTAAAATTACAGTGCATTGGTGGTAAAATAGAAGGGGGTGAAGAATAACTATTCCTCCCCCCAGGATGACGAATAGACAATCCATATATATATATATATATATATATATATATATATATATATATATATATATATATATATATATATATATCTCTTTTTTTTATTTTTGTTCTTGGTTGGGTGCATCCTTAATGTCTTTTGATATCTTGTTGGTGCAGAAGCTGGTTGTAATTGATATCTTCACGATATTAATATATACACGCAAGTATCATTGATGCTATTTTTCATGGGTGGGCTCGCACACAGTGGCGGAGCCAGGAAATTTGAATTAGAGAGGCCGATTGCAGTCAAAATAGGTTGGGGAGGGCCAAAGCATAGAAAAAATAGACTTTAAGCATAAAAAATTGCTAATTACGCACTGTTTATCAATGAATTAGCAGCAAACTCCTAATGTCAAGGGGGCCAGGCCCCTGCTGGTCCTCCCTGTCTCCGCCACTGCTCACACAGTCATTAGATGGGTCCATGACGTGAGATTGCCTTTGATTGGTTCATCAGCTCCTCACGCACAGGCGTACGATAGAGCAGGAGGACAACATGGGCTTGGTTGAGGCAGCCCAGATCAGCCTCACCAGCAGAGAAGGCGTGAAACTTGCATTCGAGAGCACTAGTTAACGAACGCTTTATCGGAAGTCTCACAACGATCAACGTCACTTGACGCGTTCTCAGCCACCCGCTACATGTCACGCTCTAGGCGTTCTCTTCGGGTTTCTTTTAATTTTTTCGCACATATTTTCGGCTTTTTAAATGTTTTTTTTTCTACATTTCGGTTTTTCACCTGTCTTCCTCAGCTTTTGGGTCAAAAAAATTGAATTTTTTTTGCATGAAAAAAACACGCTTTCTTTTTTTTCTTTTATGAGAGTCACAGTTTTGCTTCCGTGAAAAGCACGGTTGTGCTTCAGCGAGAGTCATGGCGGTGCCTTTCGGAAACGGAAAAAAACGCGTTTTCTTTTTTTTTCCTTCCGCGAGAGGCACGGCTGTGCTTTCGCGAGAGTCACGGTCATGCCTTTCGAAAACAAAAAAACGCGTTCTTTTTCCTTCCGCGAGAGGCATGATTTTGCTTCCGTGATAGGAATGGTTGTGCTGTCACGAGAGTCACGGCCGTGCCTTTCGGAAACGAAAAAAACATGTTTTCTGTTTTTTTGCTTTCGCGAGAGGCACGGTTGTGCTTTCACAAAAGTCATGGCCGTGCCTTTCGAAAAGAGAAAAAATATGTTTTTCTTTCCTTCCGCGAGAGGCATGATTGTGTTTTCATGAGAGTCACGGCCGTGCCTCTCGAAAATGTAAAAAAAACGTGTTTTCTATTTTTTTTTCTTTCACGAGAGGCACTGTTTTGCTTCCGGAGAGGCACGGGCGTGTCTCTTTCGAAAAGAGAAAACCCGTGCTCCCGGTTCATTTTTTTGTCCAATTTCTTGGGTGATAAAAAAGTGCGTCAAAACCTATCAACATGAAATCTAATTTCGAAGATCTCGACGCAAGGAATTCAACGATGAAAACGGTTCAAGATTTGGTCGCATGGTTTAAGAGATAAAATATTTTGAATAAACAGATCTACAAAAAAAAGGAAAATTTCCAGGTTGCGACAAGTAGCGCACATGCAGCGCGTTACTTTGTCGCAACCTGAGGAGGTGAGAGTGATCTTTGTAACCAGTACTCCTCAACAATCGTGATTTCACTTGCATTCAAACACCAGAGCAACCGTGGGCCAGCAGGTCCGGTACAAACTTGGCCCAAGGCCATCAGGCCCAGGAGCGTTATTCCGATTAGTTGGGAACGAAATCACTAATTGAGGAGTACTCGTTGCAAAGATCACTCCAATTTCCTGGTTGCGACAAGTGGCACACATGCAGCGCGCCACTTGTCGCAACCTGGGAGTTTTCTCTTTTTTCCGTAGATCCGTTTATTCAAAACGTTTTATCTCTCAAACCATGTGTCCAAATCTCGAATCGCTTTTACCCTTGGATTCTTCACGTCGAGATCTTCAAAACTAAATATCATGTTGATAGGTTTTGATGAACTTTTTTTCACGAAAATAACCTGACAGAAAAACCGAACCGGGAGCACGAGTTTTTTCCTTTCAGAAAGAGGCACGCCCGTGCCTCTCACGAAATCACAACCGTGCCTCTCGCGGAAGCCAAACCATAACTCTCATGGAAGGAAAAAAAAGAGAAAACGTGTTTTTTTCGTTTCCGAGGAGGCACGGCCGTGACTCTCGTGAAAGCACAACCGTGACTCTTGCGAAAGCAAAACCGTGACTCTCGCGAAAGAAAAAAATAAAAAATGTGTTTTTCTCCTTTCCGAGAGGCACGGCCGTGACTCTCGCGAAAGTACAACCATACCTCTCGTGGAAGCAAAACCATGACTTTCGCGAAAAAAAAGAAAACATGTTTTTTTTCATTTCCGAGAGGCACAGCCGCGACTCTCGCGAAAGCACACCCGTGCCTTTCGCAGAAGTAAAACCGTGACTCTCATGGAAAAAAATTGGAAAAACACGTTTTTTTTCGAAAGGCACGGCCGTGACTCTCGCGAAAGCAAAATCGTGCCTCTCACGAAAGGAAAACCGTGACTCTCGCGATAGTGAAAAAAAAGCATTTTTTAGCACAATTTTTTTTTCTTTCCATATTTTTTGTATTGAAAAGCTAAGAAAGACAGGTGGAAAACCAAAACGTAAAGAAACACAGAAAAAACCCGTTTAAAAAGCCGAAAACGCGTGCGGAAAAATAAAAAAATCCAGAGAAAGCGCCCAGAGCACGACAGTGACGAATGGCTGAGAGCGCGCCAAGTGGCGCTGATCGTTGCGAGGCTCCCAAAGGAGCGTTCGTTAAGTAGTTGCTCTCGGTTGGGAACCATTCGCGGCATCTACTAGATCGTCGATGGCGCGCGTTGCCACGCCCGTCTATTTTGAATGTTGCATGAGATTGTTAGAAATTTATGTACAAACATAAAGTTTATGTTACCTTATACGTATAATAATATGTTGATACAAGGTGATAGTGTCTCCCATAAAGCTGATAATAGCTAGTCCATTAATACATATGGAATAATTTTGCACATCAATTGTTGTAGTGTCTTATTGTCTGGGATGACATGTATATAAACAGAGAGATGACATGTGAGCAGTGAGGTTAACTGATTGCATGATTATCAGTTGATGGGTCCAAATTTTATCAGTTGATGTGAGCAGTGAGGTCAACTACTATTTAGATGCTATGTGTAACTGAAGAGTAAATAACTGCTCTTTTGTGCATGGTAAGGAGAAAAAAGAAGAGAACTATTTAGATTTAGGTGTAACTGAAGAGTAAATAACTTATTTTATTATCCATTCCTGCATGGTATGAACAAATAGACGAGTCATTTCTTCCCCATTTTATTAGTTGGTGGTTATATCAGTGATAATCTGGATGAGAATTCAATACTGTAAGTTAGACAAAGCTGCACATGAACATCCCAGAAGGAAAAGGCTGCATCTACATGGAAGGCGGCAAAAACGTGAGCCTTGGATCTGATAAGTACTATTAGTTTCATAGTTTGTCAAGAACTGATAAGTTTCAGTTTTCGGCATGGATCTTAGATCTCTTGAAGTGAAGTTCCTTGCAGCTTAATTCATATTCTGTTCGAAATACTATTCTAGAATGAAACTCACCTGATGCTTGGAATGATTCAAAGCATGTACCTGTCTTGAAAATCCACAACATACATATGTAGAGATGTCCGCAACATTATTGAGCTTTGCTCATTTATGGATAGAAGCAGAACATATTGATGCTTCACCCCACTTCTAGAACAGTACGGCTACATTTTTTTTGTGCATTTTACTATACTGTTCTAATTAACCTGTCAAATACAGCAGCAAATAGCACCAAGTTATGAATAACACCAAAACATGTTATGCGAGCAATCTTATGCTGTAAAAACATACTGTAGATGATAAAACGATAAGACATAGCAATCCACGTGAAGTAATTAGCTGTCCGGAAGCCATTAGAGATTATCAGTTGAAGAATTTCGAAAAGAAAAAAATGCGATAACCATTCTCCAATATCTGGCCAAATCAATTGACCACCTCCCAGTATAGATAATTACTGCACAAAATTTAGATTGGGAGGAAACAATGTAATCATCGGGTGAAAAAAGCAAATTGTAAAGATAGAGGCCGCACCATGAGTCACCCGTAAGAGCGAAAGATGAAGTGACATCGCTCACTTACGAAGGACGAAAGCCAGTCTGATGGGTGAAGAGGGGCATGAGTGCAGCTGGCGCCGCTGCCATCGCCATCTCCTGGTGTCGCCTGCTGCTGCGAGCGGTGGGGGGCATGCAAGGTTGAAGGTACATCACCACGGAGCACTGGGGTAGTCGTCGTCCCCGCCGCCAGGAAAGGGAGGGAGGGACGGAAAGGGAGCCCTACCTTTGCAGGTGGATCGGCCGACCCCCGGTTCCGCCGCCTCAAGCCGAGTTCGGGCCGAGCGTGAAGCGGTATCTCCTATCTCCAGGATGCAATCAAGGGAGCTCTCTCTCGGCGCCTATGAGGGCAGCGGCGGCGGCGTATTAGGCTTCGTTCCAGGCCGAGATCGCAAAGGGCAAAGGGGATGGGGTACCTTGCGGGAGATGGAGGGGGTGAGCCTCGCCCAACGCAATTTTGTTGATTTTTTTATAGAGAAAAAAAACTGTCCATGACAACCATCCATCGCTGAATTAACACGAGGCCTCTGAATTTGTTTTCAGAGTAGCGGCCCACACGTTAGCGAAGAGGTGCATCAGACGGCCAAAAACGACCTGGAGATGGGATCTAACGGCCAAAATCACTGATTACTTCAGAGGGTTGGGAAAGTACTCGGTTATAATATATTTAAATTAAGGACAGTAAAACTGAGCCTAAACTGAGCCCTCTCACGCCATCAGTTTTCTCAGCCGTCCATTGTCCCGATCTGGCCATTTTCGTCTGTTGGATGCACGTGAAACGCAACTTTCCTGCTAACTGGGCCTGTTGTCCTGGGGGGCAGCTACTCCGGTGGCTTTTTTGACGCCTCTGGTTGATTGGGCCAGGTAGCCCTTCTAGCAAGCAGCAAAGGGAAATCAAGGCCCATCAGCTGGACCACGATCCACGAAGGGACAGGGACCTCCTCCTCGGCCGTGTTCTTCCTCGCCTCCCACCCATGCCCTTGGTTTCGTGTCCACGATTCAGACACCGTGGTGGCGAACTGGCGACTTGCCCGGCGGCGGCTCCTCTCCATCCGCCCCCACTCTCGCCCTCCGGCTTCCCCAACACAAGACACCACGCGATGGAGATGGCGGTGGCTGCACTCACGCTCCTGTTCCTCAGCCATCTGAGTGGCCTTCTTGGATTGATTGTCTGGTGGTGGAGTGGTGTTATTGGTTTGCTCAGCATTCGCCATCATTTCATCAATTCGCAGCAGTGGCCATCGGTTCAGCCCTTCTGCTCCTGTGAATCTGTGGTATAAACAATTCCACTGTGTGTTCTTTTCGCTCCTATATTCTTCCTCCTGGTTCATTTGGTTCCTCCGATCTGAAGATTGCTCGATAAAGACAGATGACTGGGATCTCTTTTTGTTCAAAAATTGTGTTCCTGTTGTGTTTGCAGGATCAATTGATACGCAGGATTAAAACAATTTTAAGTTTAGTCAGGATCCAGCCCACGCGCATGATCTAGCCGAGGCGGGGGCCGCTCGACCCAATTCGACGCGGGGGCAATCCATCGCAGCAAGGGGGAAATGGAGGGATGCGGGTGATGCAAGCCGAGTGATCGAAACTGCTCTGCTCATATTTGAAGGCCGCAATCATTATACGGTTACTCTACACAAATTCATGGCAGGGGATGTCCTATCCTTTCCGCTGCCTCACGGTACAAGTACGTCCTCCCCTACAACTCTTCCCGCATCCTTTCCACTCCGGCAACAAAACATCCTTCAGCACGATGCTCGGCTAGGCGACTAGGTCCCCTGTACTTCCTTCCAGTTCATGTACGATCCCTTCTTCCACCAAATAATTGCATTTGCTGATTTCCTCTCAATCCCTTGTGCATAGTGCATACAGGTGATATATATGCTGGTTGTGATCAATTGACATGGGCATATATTTGAGACTGTTAATCGATTTTTTTATATATTTTACTTCAGCAACTCATAATCCCATATGGCTTTTGAGCAGATAATTACCCCATACCTAATCCTTGCATGTTTTACTGTCCATGGTTTTATGCCCCACGATTGCTCAGATAACTTGTGCATACAGTGTGGGGCTCGCCAATCGATGCGGAGAAGATCTCACCGGCCGATGCAAGGAAGTTCATCCGCTGCTTTTCAAGCGAGGAGTAAAGTGCTCGCTTGTTTTGTATATATCAATTAATGGCAGTCGAGGGAGCGATGGTGACGGATGGTGGAGGTGCGGTACAATTTTGCTCTGCTATGTATATGAGCTATGTCTGTCCCTCAATACCATGTCAACTGGCCTTCTAAACCAGGCTGCTATCTGCATATTTTTTCCTCCCCGTTACCTTTTCCATCTGATCAGTCCTTCTCGTCCTAAATCTGTTTTATCTTTTCTCTTTTTTGCTGCAGGTTATGGTATATTGTTTGGGGACTATTCAAGGCTGGTTCTGGAATTTTATTGGAAGAGATATTGATGGGTTGACTATTTGCAATGGCAATCAGGTTAGTTAACATGGAGTGCTAATCGAAATGAATTTCTTGACCACTGTATAATGTAGTCTGTAGGAGAGTGGCAAGGCCGACACATACCTTAGTTATTAGGTGTGAGATACATCTCCATTCTATAAAGTTTTTTCTCTTCTTTGGTAAGGTCTTTTACTATTAGGCCAACAAGAAGCGCAGGCTGCACGCCGCGAGCACTGAGCGCAGTCGATGAGCTCGCCGCCTGTTGAAACTCCGTTGCTGAACATGTATGGTGACCTTAATATATATCTCACAAACTATATCATGATTGGTCTCCGCCCTTGGAAGCCCTTGGGAAGTCATCACACGAGGCATCTCATCTATCCTTAGCATCAGCATAGCAAGGTACATAAATTCCTGTATCCTATTTTCTCTAATCTAATTCATTTAATCTTAAGAATTTTCAAGGGCATCGACAGAAAGGATTTCCCACTTCATATTGAACCGATAGCCATTCAGATTTATATTCAACAATTTGTGCCGCTGCAGTTCAATTTTTGCAGCTTTTAAATTTGTGTACGCAAGTTGTTTGACGGAAGTCCGACTAGGCTACAGATGATTGTTACTGAATGAATATGTCAATGACTTTCTTTGCATATTTTTTAATTTTGGAGTTGATGTAGTTCCTCAAGGATAGACTAATTCATAGTTTTCTCATTCAGGTCTAGCATAGTTCATTCTATCATTGGCATTCATAGATTATTTTGTGCTTGGGATGCCATATAAGTTACCGTGGGATTACTATTTTGTGGGTCGATAAAATCCTTTGGAAATAACATCATGGAAAGAAGAAGCATCCCTGGAATATCTCTGTTCTCTCCCTTAAAGTTTTCTCAAACTATCTAATACCCCGTGAAATGAGTCTCAACTATTTAATTTTCATATTTTTTATCAGTGAAGCATTATTATTATATTCGTTTTTATATCATATGTCACTTGTGATGTTTGAAACTCTATAATATTTGGCTAATGTCCTAACTTTGCTTTCTTAGGACGATGAAGTGGGTTTGAGCCAAGACCTCTAATGATGTTTCCAATTCTCTTTCTTCAAGTGCCTTCATCTGGTGGGCATAAGTAGTCTTAGTATTGTACCTGGTATTGATATCCAGTTTCAATGCTTTAGCATTTTTGTTTCAAACATTTTGAAATGACTTATAAAACACAGAACGCCCTCAAGAAACATGTTCATGCAAACTAAACTCCATCTTTCATGTGTCCACATGTTTACATAATTCCTATCATTATATCGAAGAAATGGATGGGCGCAGCAACGCGCGCCATCCATGATCTAGTATCTTCCTTATAGCTGAGTTCTATCGTACGCAAGCGCTCGCTAGTTCGTTCGGGAGGGTTAGCTACAGTTAGCGAAATCACTAATTAAGGAGTACTCGTTGCAAAGAACACTCCACTTTCCCAGATCGCGACAAGTGGCGCACATGCAGCGCGCCACTTTTCGTTTATTCAAAATGTTTTATCTCTTAAACTGTGCGTCTAAATCTCGAACCGTTTTCACCATTGGATTCCTCGCGTCGAGATTTTCAAAACTAGATCCCATGTTGATAGGTTTTGATGAACTTTTTTTTCATGAAAAAAACCAGATGAAAAAACCAAACCGGGAGCACGGTTTTTTCCCTTTCCGAGAGGCACGGCTGTGACTCTCGCGAAAGCACAACCGTGCCTCTCGTGGAAGCAAAACCATGACTCTCGTGGAAGGAAAAAAACAGAAAACACGTTTTTTTTCCGTTTCCGAAAGGCACGGCCGTGACTCGCGAAAAGCACAACCATGCCTCTCGCGAAAGCAAAACCGCGACTCTCCCGAAAGAAAAAAAAAAGAAAAAACGCGTATTTTTTCCTTTCCGAGAGGCACGGCCGTGACTCTCACGAAAGCACAACCGTGCCTCTCGCGGAAGCAAAATCGTGACTCTCGCGAAAGAAAAAAAAATAGAAAACGCGTTTTGTTTTTCCCTTTTCGAGAGGCACGGCCGTGACTCTCGCGAAAGCACAACCGTGCCTCTCGCGGAAGCAAAACCGTGACTCGCGCAAAAGAAAAAAAAACAGAAAACGCATTTTTTCCGTTTTCGAAAGGCACGGCCGTGACTCTAGCTAAAGCACAACCGTGCCTCTCGCGAAAAAAACCGTGACTTTCGTGAAAAAAAAACGCATTTTTTTCGCGCAAAAATTTTTTTCCCCGGATTTTTTTGATCGAAAAGCTAAGGAAGACAGGGCGAAAACCAAAACGTCGAAAAAACCCGGAAAATAACCGTTTAAAAAGCCGAAAACGTGTGCGTAAAAATAAAAAAACAAAATTCGGAGGGAGCGTCCAGAGCGCGACACGTGGCGAATGGCTGAGAGCGCGCCAAGTGGCATTGATCGTTGCGAAGCTCCCGAAGGAGCGCTCGTTAACTAGTTGCTCCCTACAGTTAGTCTCTTTTTTATGGTTATTTTTCTTCCTTTTTCTTTTTTACACCCGGTTTTCTTTGGTTATTCTGTTTTCTTCATTTTTCCATGGTGTCAGTTTTTTTTCTTTTTTTTCTATGATTTGTCGGTTAATCTGTTTCTTTCTCGGTTTTCTCTGGGTTTTTATTTCATTTACGGTTTCATTGTTTCTTTCACGGTTTTACTTGTTTTTTATTTGGTTTCCTTTTTTACTTTGTTTTTTATGTTTTTTCTTGGGTTTCACTTTTTTTTACTTTTCTGTCTTTGTTTTTATTCACTTTTACTTTTTTCTTCATCAGAAACATTTTTTGTATGCACATTTAATATTTTCCATGATTAATAATTTTCCAGTGCATTTGATTACTTGTGCTCGTCCACTGATGACGGTTGTTGGTCAGAAGACTGATTGTCTAGACTAGGTGATGCTACATTTCCTCATGGCACCCGCCGGGTTCGGGTGCGGGTAATACACGCCCAAACCCTTACCCGTCTCAACATTTTTAGCCCATACCCATACCCTTACCCGCACCCCGGGTATAAAATTGTTCCCATACCCGTACCCGGCCGGGTACGGGTAATACCCGCGGGTAAAAATACCCAACTTTGTCACCTCACCCAATTGACATTTCAGCAAGTATATTGGAGTGTTTCATCACATATATACAACATTTCATCAATTCAACACGCATATTTCATCATTTTAGCAACATATATACCACAAGTCAACATTTCAGCAACATATAACCCATTTTCAACTCATATAGACAACATTCCAGCACATATTTCAGCATTGCAGCACTTATATACATCATTCCAACACATATAAACAGCATTTCAGCTCATATTTCATCATTTCAGCACTTATATACAGCATTACAACACATATAATCAGCATTACAACACATCTAAACAGCATTTCAGCACATATAGGTAGCATTTCAGCCATAGACATAACACATTTCAGCCATAGATTGGACACAAATAGGTTATAGGTTCGACAAGCAAATATGTTCGACATATAAAGGTTCAACAAGCACATAGGTTTGAGAAAAATAGGTTCAAGTTCAATGCACAAATAGGTTCAAGTTCGACACATAGTCATCATATCAACTTGAACATCTCCTACATGACACAAAATCCAATTGAGTAGATTGATCTTCTCTCCACTTCATCTTCATGAGCCTTGACATCTCACTCAAAGCGCCAAATCCTAGTTTGAGACATATGCAAGAAAGACATGAGAACTTGAATTGTGGAGAGTTATATATTTCCAAGACATAAACAAGAAAGGTATGTGTGCACTTCTTATGTATCGGCATCCCTTCTTGGATGTCTTGAAGGCAAGTCCAAAAGCTAGCTTCTCCTGTGTTAGCATCTACAAAAGTAAACAATTGTCAACAATCTAAAAACAAGAGAAAATATTAATAGAAAGCACTATTTTCTCACCTTTGAACTTGTTTCTAAGCCAATCTTGTGAGCACATCAAAACCTCAACCATATGTGGTGTCAATCGGCTTCTATGGTCATTGAGCTTTCTGCCACTTGTAGAAAAGGCTGATTCTGAAGCAACCGTTGTAACAGGAATAGCAAATATGTCCCTTGCAACTTTCCTTAAGGTTGGATACCTAGTTCCAGCCACTTTCCACCAATCCAACACGTTGAACTTCTCAACGTAAGGCACTAATCCATCATTCAAGTATTGATCTATTTCACCTTGAAGTCTAGCTGTTGCAGGCATTTGTTGAGCTACAATGTTTTGGAAGACACTCATGATCGCATGAGCTTTCATTATAGAAATCATAGATTCTTCATCCGGTGTATATGCCTCATTTTCCACTTCATATTCTTCCAATAATAAGCGCAGACTAGCAACTATGTCATCAACTTTTTCAATGCATTCATAAGAAGATGGCTCAATGCCATGGAGCATGGCAAAGCAAGCTACCAACATTTGCTTCTTGTATCGAGGATCAAGAATTATAGCTATAGCCATTAGACCTTGGATGTCGCTCCAATACTTATCAAATTTTTTGGTCATGTTTTTTGTCATTTCTTTGATAGTGTTGTTGCTAGATGCTTCCCACTGCCTCATTTTCATTTTAATTTCACATATCTTAGGAAAGTACACATTGGCAGTCACATAATCAGTTCCAGAAAATAGCTCGGTTATTTCATAGAACAACCTAAGACTCTCTACAACATCTACAACAAAAGCCCATTCTTCTGAACTAGGCAGCCACTCATATTGCTTTTCTTTTTCTTTTGCATGTTCAAAGACAGGTCTATAAGGCAAAGCAATATTAAGCATTACAAAAGTAGAGTTCCACCTAGTCTTGCAATCAAGTCTCAACTTCCTTTTTATTTTCACTTTCTTATACTTGGCCATTTCCTCAAACTTCTCTATCCTTTTTGGTGAGGCGGTCCAATATGCCACACTTTCACGAATGTTTTCTATAGCTGATTGCATAACATCTAAGCCATCCTTCACTATCAAATTCAAAATATGTGCACAACAACGCATGTGAAGTAAAGTACCTTCAGAAAGAAGCTTACTTTTTCCTATCTTCCCCACAATCTCCGCAATTGCCTTGTCATTGGCGTTGCAATTATCAACGGTCACAGTCAAGAGCTTTTCATCAAGATTCCATTCAACCAATGATTCATGGAGCTGATCAGCTATCACTTCCGCATTATGTGGTGCTGGAACATAAATAAACCTACAATATGCACACAAATGCAATAGTTGACGAAAGCTTATTAATGGACCGCTAAAAATAAGTACAATGAAATGGACTGCTGAAAATATATGATGTGGGAACATGTATATACCTCATGAGAATGTTCCTTAGCCTCCAAGACTCATCAATGAAATGGGCTGTAATAGCCATATATCCCTTCTTTTGGCTGTCAAAAGTCCACATATCGGTGGTGACTGCGACCCTTGATTGTACAATACTCATATACTCGATGGCCTTCTTCTTTTCTATGTCGTACCTTTCCACAATGTCAGTTCTACAAAACAGAAGATAAGGAACAGAGTCAATGTTATTTGCACAAGAGAAACAAGAAACATTAAGAGGAAATAGAAAACTAAAGACATAGCAGCATATTACGGTTATTACCTAATAGTATTTCTAGTATGCAGCTTGAACAATGGCTGAAGTGCAGCAACAAATCTCCTAAAACGAACATGGTCCACCATAGACAAAGGATAATCATGCAACACCAACATGTTGCCAAGCTCTGCTCTAGCATACTCTTGATTAAAAGTGTAGCTCTCCATGCTCACTTTCCCATCATTCTCGGCCATCCCCTTCAATGAGGCTTGATGCAAAGTTTTACCATCCTTCGTCTTCAACTTCCTAAGAGTGCAACTTTGAAGATGCAACTTTAGATGCTTAGTACTATTCCTTGATCCTGCGGTAAGTGTCTTATGAAACCAATTACACTTGGCCTTCCATTCTCCATTTATCTTGATCTTCTTCATGTCCAACCAAACCTTAGACGTGAGCTTGCGACTAGATGGTTGATGCGGATTCACCTCTTCCGCCTCATCCTCTTCTCCTTCATCGTCTGAAATGCTAACATGATTTCCATCTTCATCCATTGGTGTCGCTGTGTCCATGGACTCATCTACTTGGCTTGTATCACTGCACAAGAAAGTTAACAATTCACTATATAGCAAAACCAGATTTGTCCAAACTTAATATACCACACAAAAATGTTTACAGAATCAGTCATAGAAATTGCTTTGTAAAAGTTACAGAAATGATTCACTGTATATAACCTTCTTTTGTATTACAAGATTAAACTACACTAGATGATTTACAGAAACGGTTCACTTTATATAACCTTCTTTCGTATATACAAGTTTTTCTCCTAAACTAGAACAAGTCAATGATCTGGAAATAAATTTATGGCATGGCATTCTTGTTGGGGAACGTAGTAATTTCAAAAAAATTCCTACGCACACGCCAGATCATGGTGATGCATAGCAACGAGAGGGGAGAGTGTGATCTACGTACCCTTGTAGATCGACAACAGAAGCGTTTGGTTGATGTAGTCGTACGTCTTCACGGCCCGACCGATCAAGCACCGAAACTACGGCACCTCCGAGTTCTAGCACACGTTCAGCTCGATGACGATCCCCGGACTCCGATCCAGCAAAGTGTCGGGGAAGAGTTCCATCAGCACGACGGCGTGGTGACGATCTTGATGTACTACTGTCGCAGGGCTTCGCCTAAGCACCGCTACAATATAATCGAGGACTATGGTGGAAGGGGGCACCGCACACGGCTAAGAATATGATCACGTGGATCAACTTGTGTCTCTAGGGGGTGCCCCTGCCTCCGTATATAAAGGTTCAAATGGGGGGTGCGGCCGGCCTAGAGGTGGCACGCCAGGAGGAGTCCTACTCCCTCCGGGAGTAGGATTCCCCCCTTTCCTAGTTGGAATAGGATTCGCGGAGGGGGAAAAGAGAGAGAGAGAAGGAGGGGGGCGCCGGCCCCCTCTCTCCTTGTCCTATTCGGACTAGGAGGGGAGGGGCGCGCGGCCCAGCCCTGGCCGCCTCTCCTCTTCTTCCACTAAGGCCCAATAAGGCCCATGTACTGAAGGAAATATGCCCTAGAGGCAATAATAAAGTTATTGTTTATTTCCTTATATCATGATAAATGTTTATTATTCATGCTAGAATTGTATTAACCGGAAACATAATACATGTGTGAATACATAGACAAACAAAGCGTCACTAGTATGCCTCTACTTGACTAGCTCGTTAATCAAAGATGGTTATGTTTCCTAACCATGAACAAAGAGTTGTTATTTGATTAACGAGATCACATCATTAGGTGAATGATCTGATTGACATGACGCATTCCATTAGCTTAGCACCCGATCGTTTAGTATGTTGCTATTGCTTTCTTCATGAATTATACATGTTCTTATGACTATGAGATTATGCAACTCCCGTTTGCCGGAGGAACACTTTGTGTGCTACCAAACGTCACAACGTAAATGGGTGCTTATAAAGGAGCTCTACAGGTGTCTCCAAAGGTACATGTTGGGTTGGCGTATTTCGAGATTAGGATTTGTCACTCCGATTGTCGGAGAGGTATCTCTGGGCCCTCTCGGTAATGCTCATCACATAAGCCTTGCAAGCATTGCAACTAATGTGTTAGTTGCGAGATGATGTATTACGGAACGAGTAAAGAGACTTGCCGGTAATGAGATTGAACTAGGTATTGGATACCGACGATCGAATCTCGGGCAAGTAACATACCGATGACAAAGGGAACAACGTATGTTGTTATGTGGTCTGACCGATAAAGATCTTCGTAGAACATGTAGGAGCCAATATGGGCATCCAGGTCCCGCTATTGGTTATTGACCGGAGATTTGTCTCAGTCATGTCTACATTGTTCTCGAACCGTAGGGTCCGCACGCTTAACGTTACGATGACAGTTATTATGAGTTTTATGCATTTTTTGATGTACCGAAGTTAGTTCGGAGTCGCGGATGTGATCACGGACATGACGAGGAGTCTCGAAATGGTCGAGACATAAAGATTGATATATTGGATGACTATATTCGGACACCGGAAGCGTTCCGGAGAAGTTTCGAATAAAACCGGAGCACCGGGGGGTTACCGGAACCCCCGGGAGGTTAATGGGCCTTATGGGCCTAAAGTGGAGAAGAGGAAGGGGCTACCAGGGCAGGCTGCGCGCCCCCTCTCCCCCTAGTCCGAATTGGACAAGGAGGAAGGGGCGGCGCCCCCCCTTTCCTTCTCTCCTTCCACCTCTCCTACTTGGACAAGGAAGAGGGAGGGGAGTCCTACTCCCGGTAGGAGTAGGACTCCTCCTGCGCGCCTCCTCTAGGGCCGGCCGAACCCCCCCTTGGATCCTTTATATACGGAGGCAGGGGGCACCCTAGGACACACAAGTTGATCCTCGTGATCGTTCCTTAGCCGTGTGCGGTGCCCCCTCCCACCATATTCCACCTCGGTCATATCGTTGCAGTGCTTAGGCGAAGCCCTGCGTCGGTAGAACATCATCATCGTCACCATGCCGTCGTGCTGAAGGAACTCATCCCCGAAGCTTTGATGGATCAAAGCCCGGGGAGCGTCATCAAGCTGTACGTGTGCTAAGAACTCGGAGGTGCCGGAGTAACGGTACTTGGATCGGTCGGATCGGGAAGACGTACGACTACTTCCTCGACGTTGCGTCAACGCTTCCGTTGCGATCTACAAGGTACGTAGATCATACTCTCCCCTCTCGTTGCTATGCATCACCATGATCTTGCGTGTGCGTAGGAATTTTTTTGAAATTACTACGTTCCCCATCAGTGGTATCAGAGCCTAGGTTTTATATATTGATGTTATATGCACGAGTAGAACACAAGTGAGTTGTGGGCGATATAAGTCATACTGCTTACCAACATGTCATACTTTGGTTCGGCGGTATTGTTGGACGAAGCGGCCCGGACCAACATTACACGTACGCTTACGCGAGACCGGTTCTCCCGACGTGCTTTTGCACAGAGGTGGCTTGCGGGTGACAGTTTCTCCAACTTTAGTTGAACTGAGTGTGGCTACGCCCGGTCCTTGCGAAGGTTAAAACAACACCAACTTGAAAAACTATCGTTGTGGTTTTTGATGCGTAGGTAAGATTGGTTCTTGCTTAAGCCCGTAGCAGCCACGTAAAACTTGCAACAACAAAGTAGAGGACATCTAACTTGTTTTTGCAGGGCATGTTGTGATGTGATATGGTCAAGACATGATGCTAAATTTTATTGTATGAGATGATCATGTTTTGTAACCGAGTTATCGGCAACTGGCAGGAGCCATATGGTTGTTGCTTTATTGTATGCAATGCAATCGCGCTGTAATGCTTTACTTTATCACTAAACGATAGCGATAGTCGTGGAAGCATAAGATTGGCGAGACGACAACGATGCTACGATGGAGATCAAGGTGTCACACCGGTGACGATGGTGATCACGACGGTGCTTCGGAGATGGAGATCACAAGCACAAGATGATGATGGCCATATCATATCACTTATATTGATTGCATGTGATGTTTATCTTTTATGCATCTTATCTTGCTTTGATTGACGGTAGCATTATAAGATGATCTCTCACTAAATTATCAAGAAGTGTTCCCCCTGAGTATGCACCATTGCGAAAGTTCTTCGTGCTGAGACACCACGTGATGATCGGGTGTGATAGGCTCTACGTTCAAATACAACGGGTGCAAAACAGTTGCACACACGGAATACTCAGGTTATACTTGACGAGCCAAGCATATACAGATATGGCCTCGGAACACGGAGACGAAAGGTCGAGCGTGAATCATATAGTAGATATGATCAACATAATGATGTTCACCAATGAAACTACTCCATCTCACGTGATGATCGGACATGGTTTAGTTGATTTGGATCACGTAATCACTTAGAGGATTAGAGGGATGTCTATCTAAGTGGGAGTTCTTAAGTAATATGATTAATTGAACTTAAATTTATCATGAACTTAGTCCCTGATAGTATCTTGCTTGTTTATGTTGATTGTAGATAGATGGCTCGTGCTGTTGTTCCGTTGAATTTTAATGCGTTCCTTGAGAAAGCAAAGTTGAAAGATGATGATAGCAATTACACGGACTGGGTCCGTAACTTGAGAATTATTCTCATTACTGCACAGAAGAATTATGTCCTGGAAGCACCGCTAGGTGCCAGACCTGCTGCTGGAGCAACACCAGATGTTATGAACGTCTGGCAGAGCAAAGCTGATGACTACTCGATAGTTCAGTGTGCCATGCTTTACGGCTTAGAATCAGGACTTCAACGACGTTTTGAACGTCATGGAGCATATGAGATGTTCCAGGAGTTGAAGTTAATATTTCAAGCAAATGCCCGGATTGAGAGATATGAAGTCTCCAATAAGTTCTATAGCTGCAAGATGGAGGAGAACAGTTCTGTCAGTGAGCATATACTCAAAATGTCTGGGTATAATAATCACTTGATTAAATTGGGAGTTAATCTGCCAGATGATTGCGTCATTGACAGAATTCTCCAATCACTGCCACCAAGCTACAAGAGCTTCGTGATGAACTATAATATGCAAGGGATGAATAAGACTATTCCCGAGCTCTTCGCAATGCTGAAAGCTGCGGAGGTAGAAATCAAGAAGGAGCATCAAGTGTTGATGGTCAACAAGACCACTAGTTTCAAGAAAAAGGGCAAAGGGAAGAAGAAGGGGAACTTCAAGAAGAACAGCAAGCAAGTTGCTGCTCAAGAGAAGAAACCCAAGTCTGGACCTAAGCCTGAAACTGAGTGCTTCTACTGCAAGCAGACTGGTCACTGGAAGCGGAACTGCCCCAAGTATTTGGCGGATAAGAAGGATGGCAAGGTGAACAAAGGTATATGTGATATACATGTTATTGATGTGTACCTTACTAGAGCTCGCAGTAGCACCTGGGTATTTGATACTGGTTCTGTTGCTAATATTTGCAACTCGAAACAGGGACTACGGATTAAGCGAAGATTGGCTAAGGATGAGGTGACGATGCGCGTGGGAAACGGTTCCAAAGTCGATGTGATCGCAGTCGGCACGCTACCTCTACATCTACCTTCGAGATTAGTATTAGACCTAAATAATTGTTATTTGGTGCCAGCGTTGAGCATGAACATTATATCTGGATCTTGTTTAATGCAAGACGGTTATTCATTTAAATCAGAGAATAATGGTTGTTCTATTTATATGAGTAATATCTTTTATGGTCATGCACCATTGAAGAGTGGTCTATTCTTATTGAATCTCGATAGTAGTGATACACATATTCATAATGTTGAAGCCAAAAGATGCAGAGTTAATAATGATGGTGCAACTTATTTGTGGCACTACCGTTTAGGTCATATCGGTGTAAAGCGCATGAAGAAACTCCATACTGATGGACTTTTGGAACCACTTGATTATGAATCACTTGGTACTTGCGAACCGTGCCTCATGGGCAAGATGACTAAAACACCGTTCTCCGGTACTATGGAGAGAGCAACAGATTTGTTGGAAATCATACATACAGATGTGTGTGGTCCGATGAATATTGAGGCTCGTGGCGGGTATCGTTATTTTCTCACCTTCACAGATGACTTAAGAAGATATGGATATATCTACTTAATGAAACATAAGTCTGAAACGTTTGAAAAGTTCAAAGAATTTCAGAGTGAAGTTGAAAATCATCGTAACAAGAAAATAAAGTTTCTACGATCTAATCGTGGAGGAGAATATTTGAGTTACGAGTTTGGTGTACATTTGAAAAATTGTGGAATAGTTTCGCAACTCACGCCACCCGGAACACCACAGCGTAATGGTGTGTCCAAACGTCGTAATCGTACTTTACTAGATATGGTGCGATCTATGATGTCTCTTACTGATTTACCACTATCATTTTGGGGATACGCTCTAGAGACGGCCGCATTCACGTTAAATAGGGCACCATCAAAATCCGTTGAGACGACACCTTATGAACTGTGGTTTGGCAAGAAACCAAAGTTGTCGTTTCTTAAAGTTTAGGGCTGCGATGCTTATGTGAAAAAGCTTCAACCTGATAAGCTCGAACCGAAATCGGAGAAATGTGTCTTCATAGGATATCCAAAGGAAACTATTGGATACACCTTCTATCACAGATCCGAAGGCAAGACTTTTGTTGCTAAATTCGGAAACTTTCTGGAGAAGGAGTTTCTCTCGAAATAAGTGAGTGGGAGGAAAGTAGAACTTGACGAGGTAACTGTACCTGTTCCCTTATTGGAAAGTAGTGCATCACAGAAAACTGTTTCAGTGACACCTACACCAGTTAGTGAGGAAGCTAATGATGATGATCATGAAACTTCAGATCAAGATACTACTGAACCTCGTAGATCAACCAGAGTGAGATCCGCGCCAGAGTGGTACGGTAATCCTGTTCTGGAAGTCATGCTACTAGATCATGATGAACCTACGAACTATGAAGAAGCGATGGTGAGCCCAGATTCCGAAAAATGGCTTGAAGCCATGAAATCTGAGATGGGATCCATGTATGAGAACAAAGTATGGACTTTGGTTGACTTGCCCGATGATCGGCAAGCAATTGAGAATAAATGGATCTTCAAGAAGAAGACTGACGCTGACGGTAATATTACTGTCTACAAAGCTCGACTTGTCACGAAAGGTTTTCGGCAAGTTCAAGGGGTTGATTACGATGAGACCTTCTCACCCGTAGCGATGCTTAAGTCTGTCCGAATCATGTTAGCAATTGCCGCATTTTATGATTATGAAATTTGGCAGATGAATGTCAAAACTGCATTCCTGAATGGATTTCTGGAAAAAGAGTTGTATATGATGCAACCGGAAGATTTTGTCGATCCAAAGGGAGCTAACAAAGTGTGCAAGCTCCAGCGATCCATTTATGGACTGGTGCAAGCCTCTCGGAGTTGGAATAAACGCTTTGATAGTGTGATCAAAGCATTTGGTTTTATACAGACTTTCGGAGAAGCCTGTATTTACAAGAAAGTGAGTGGGAGCTCTGTAGCATTTCTAATATTATATGTGGATGACATATTACTGATTGGAAATGGTATATAATTTCTGGATAGCATAAAGGGATACTTGAATAAGAGTTTTTCAATGAAAGACCTCGGTGAAGCTGCTTACATATTAGGCATAAAGATCTATAGAGATAGATCAAGACGCTTAATTGGACTTTCACAAAGCACATACCTTGACAAAATTTTGAAGAAGTTCAAAATGGGTCAAGCAAAGAAAGGGTTCTTGCCTGTGTTACAATGTGTGAAGTTGAGTCAGACTCAATGCCCGACCACTGCAGAAGATAGAGAGAAAATGAAAGATGTTCCCTATGCTTCAGCCATAGGCTCTATCATGTATGCAATGCTGTGTACCAGACCTGATGTGTGCCTTGCTATAAGTTTAGCAGGGAGGTACCAAAGTAATCCAGGAGTGGATCACTGGACAGCGGTCAAGAACATCCTAAAGTACCTGAAAAGGACTAAGGATATGTTTCTCGTATATGGAGGTGACAAAGAGCTCATTGTAAACGGTT
The DNA here is from genome assembly GCF_056163025.1 of Triticum urartu. NCBI lineage: Eukaryota > Viridiplantae > Streptophyta > Magnoliopsida > Poales > Poaceae > Triticum > Triticum urartu. The sequence continues at coordinate 617,700,492 of NC_141876.1, forward strand.
ACGTTGATGCAAGCTTTGACACTGATCCGGACGATTCTAAATCGCAAACCGGATACGTGTTTACATTAAATGGTGGAGCTGTCAGTTGGTGCAGTTCTAAACAAAGCGTCGTAGCGGTAGAACTTTATCATGATATAAGGAAATAAATAATAACTTTATTATTGCCTCTAGGGCATATTTCCTTCAGTCTCCCACTTGCACTAGTCAATAATCTAGATTACACAGTAATGATTCTAACACCCATGGAGCTTTGGTGCTGATCATGTTTTGCTCGTGGAAGAGGCTTAGTCAACGGGTCTGCTACATTCAGCTCCGTATGTATCTTGCAAATCTCTATGTCTCCCACCTGGACTAGATCCCGGATGGAATTGAAGCGTCTCTTGATGTGTTTGGTTCTCTTGTGAAATCTGGATTCTTTTGCCAAGGCAATTGCACCAGTATTGTCACAAAAGATTTTCATTGGACCCGATGCACTAGGTATGACACCTAGATCGGATATGAACTCCTTCATCCAGACTCCTTCGTTTGCTGCTTCCGAAGCAGCTATGTACTCCGCTTCACATGTAGATCCCGCCACGACGCTTTCTTTAGAACTGCACCAACTGACAGCTCCACCGTTTAATGTAAACACGTATCCGGTTTGCGATTTAGAATCGTCCGGATCAGTGTCAAAGCTTGCATCAACGTAACCGTTTACGATGAGCTCTTTGTCACCTCCATATACGAGAAACATATCCTTAGTCCTTTTCAGGTATTTCAGGATGTTCTTGACCGCTGTCCAGTGATCCACTCCTGGATTACTTTGGTACCTCCCTGCTAGACTTATAGCAAGGCACACATCAGGTCTGGTACACAGCATTGCATATATGATAGAGCCTATGGCTGAAGCATAGGGAACATCTTTCATTTTCTCTCTATCTTCTGCAGTGGTCGGGCATTGAGTCTGACTCAACTTCACACCTTGTAACACAGGCAAGAACCCTTTCTTTGCTTGATCCATTTTGAACTTCTTCAAAATCTTGTCAAGGTATGTGCTTTGTGAAAGTCCAATTAAGCATCTTGATCTATCTCTATAGATCTTTATGCCTAATATGTAAGCAGCTTCACCGAGGTCTTTCATTGAAAAACTCTTATTCAAGTATCCCTTTATGCTATCAAGAAATTCTATATCATTTCCAATCAGTAATATGTCATCCACATATAATATCAGAAATGCTACAGAGCTCCCACTCACTTTCTTGTAAATACAAGCTTCTCCGAAAGTCTGTATAAAACCAAATGCTTTGATCACACTATCAAAGCATTTATTCCAACTCCGAGAGGCTTGCACCAGTCCATAAATGGATCGCTGGAGCTTGCACACTTTGTTAGCTCCCTTTGGATCGACAAAACCTTCCGGTTGCATCATATACAACTCTTCTTCCAGAAATCCATTCAGGAATGCAGTTTTGACATCCATCTGCCAAATTTCATAATCATAAAATGCGGCAATTGCTAACATGATTCGGACAGACTTAAGCATCGCTACGGGTGAGAAGGTCTCATCCTAGTCAACCCCTTGAACTTGTCGAAAACCTTTTGCGACAAGTCGAGCTTTGTAGACAGTAATATTACCGTCAGCGTTAGTCTTCTTCTTGAAGATCCATTTATTCTCAACTGCTTGCCGATCATCGGGCAAGTCAACCAAAATCCATACTTTGTTCTTATACATGGATCCCATCTCAGATTTCATGGCTTCAAGCCATTTTACGGAATCTGGGCTCACCATCGCTTCTTCATAGTTCGTAGGTTCATCATGATCTAGTAGCATGATTTCCAGAACAGGATTACCGTACCACTCTGGCGCGGATCTTACTCTGGTTGATCTACGAGGTTCAGTAGTATCTTGTTCTAAAGTTTCATGATCATTATCATTAGCTTCCTCACTAATTGGTGTAGGTGTCGCAGAAACAGTTTTCTGTGATGTACTACTTTCCAATAAGGGAGCAGGTACAGTTACCTTGTCAAGTTCTACTTTCCTCCCACTCACTTCTTTCGAGAGAAACTCCTTCTCTAGAAAGGATCCATTCTTAGCAACGAATGTCTTGCCTTCGGATCTGTGATAGAAGGTGTACCCAACAGTCACCTTTGAGTATCCTATGAAGACACATTTCTCTGATTTGGGTTCGAGCTTATCAGGTTGAAGCTTTTTCACATAAGCATCGCAGCCCCAAACTTTAAAAAACGACAACTTTGGTTTCTTGCCAAACCATAGTTCATAAGGCGTCGTCTCAACGGATTTTGATGGTGCCCTATTTAACATGAATGCGGCCGTCTCTAAAGCATAACCCCAAAACGATAGCAGTAAATCAGTAAGAGACATCATAGATCGCACCATATCTAGTAAAGTACGATTACGACGTTCGGACACTCCATTACGCTGTGGTGTTCCGGGTGGCGTGAGTTGCGAAACTATTCTGCATTGCTTCAAATATACACCAAACTCATAACTCAAATATTCTCCTCCACGATCAGATCGTAGAAACTTTATTTTCTTGTTACGATGATTTTCAACTTCACTCTGAAATTCTTTGAACTTTTCAAATGTTTCAGACTTATGTTTCATTAAGTAGATATACCCATATCTGCTTAAGTCATCTGTGAAGGTGAGAAAATAACGATATCCGCCATGAGCCTCAATATTCATCGGACTACATACATCTATATGTATGATTTCCAACAAATCTGTTGCTCTCTCCATAGTACCGGAGAACGGTGTTTTAGTCATCTTGCCCATGAGGCACGGTTCGCAAGTACCAAGTGATTCATAATCAAGTGGTTCCAAAAGCCCATCAGTATGGAGTTTCTTCATGCGCTTTATATCGATATGACCTAAACGGCAGTGCCACAAATAAGTTGCACTATCATTATCAACTCTGCATCTTTTGGCCTCAACATTATGAATATGTGTGTTACTAATATCGAGATTCATCAAAAATAGACCACTCTTCAAAGGTGCATGATCATAAAAGATATTACTCATATAAATAGAACAACCATTATTCTCTGATTTAAATGAATAACCGTCTCGCATTAAACAAGATCCAGATATAATGTTCATGCTCAACGCTGGCACCAAATAACAATTATTTAGGTCTAATACTAATCCCGAAGGTAGATGTAGAGGTAGCGTGCCGACCGCGATCACATCGACTTTGGAACCATTTCCCACGCGCATCGTCACCTCGTCCTTTGCCAGTGTTCGCTTAATCCGCAGTCCCTGTTTCGAGTTGCAAATATTAGCAACAGAACCAGTATCAAATACCCAGGTGCTACTGCAAGCTCTAGTAAAGTACACATCAATAACATGTATATCACATATACCTTTGTTCACCTTGCCATCCTTCTTATCCGCCAAATACTTGGGGCAGTTCCGCTTCCAGTGACCAGTCTGCTTGCAGTAGAAGCACTCAGTTTCAGGCTTAGGTCCAGACTTGGGTTTCTTCTCTTGAGCAGCAACTTGCTTTCTGTTCTTCTTGAAGTTCAGCTTCTTCTTCCCTTTGCCCTTTTTCTTGAAACTAGTGGTCTTGTTGACCATCAACACTTGATGCTCCTTTTTGATTTCTACCTCTGCAGCTTTCAGCATTGCGAAGAGCTCGGGAATAGTCTTATTCATCCCTTGCATATTATAGTTCATCACGAAGCTCTTGTAGCTTGGTGGCAGTGATTGGAGAATTCTGTCAATGACGCAATCATCTGGAAGATTAACTCCCATCTGAATCAAGTGATTATTATACCCAGACATTTTGAGTATATGCTCACTGACAGAACTGTTCTCCTCCATCTTGCAGCTATAGAACTTATTGGAGACTTCATATCTCTCAATCCGGGCATTTGCTTGAAATATTAACTTCAACTCCTGGAACATCTCATATGCTCCATGACGTTCAAAATGTCGTTGAAGTCCCGATTCTAAGCCGTAAAGCATGGCACACTGAACTATCGAGTAGTCATCAGCTTTGCTCTGCCAGACGTTCATAACATCTGGTGTTGCTCCAACAGCAGGCCTGGCACCCAGCGGTGCTTCCAGGACGTAATTCTTCTGTGCAGCAATGAGGATAATCCTCAAGTTACGGACCCAGTCCGTGTAATTGCTACCATCATCTTTCAACTTTGCTTTCTCAAGGAACGCATTAAAATTCAACGGAACAACAGCACGGGCCATCTATCTACAATCAAACATACATAAGCAAGATACTATCAGGTACTAAGTTCATGATTAATTTAAGTTTAATTAATCAAATTACTTAAAGAACTCCCACTTAGATAGACATCCCTCTAATCCTCTAAGTGATCACGTGATCCAAATCAACTAAACCGTGTCCAATCATCACGTGAGATGGAGTAGTTTCATTGGTGAACATCACTATGTTGATCATATCTACTATATGATTCACACTCGACCTTTCGGTCTCCGTGTTCCGAGGCCATATCTGCATATGCTTGGCTCGTCAAGTATAACCTGAGTATTCTGCGTGTGCAACTGTTTGTATTTGAACGTAGAGCCTATCACACCCGATCATCACGTGGTGTCTCAGCACGAAGAACTTTCGCAACGGTGCATACTCAGGGAGAACACTTTTATCTTGATAATTTAGTGAGAGATCATCTTATAATGCCACCGTCAATCAAAGCAAGATAAGATGCATAAAAGATAAACATCACATGCAATCAATATAAGTGATATGATATGGCCATCATCATCTTGTGCCTGTGATCTCCATCTCCGAAGCACCGTCATGATCACCATCGTCACCGGCGCGACACCTTGATCTCCATCGTAGCATCATTGTCGTCTCGCCAATCTCATGCTTCCACGACTATCGCTACCGCTTAGTGATAAAGTAAAGCATTACAGCGTGATTGCATTGCATACAATAAAGCGACAACCATATGGCTCCTGCCAGTTGCCGATAACTCGGTTACAAAACATGATCATCTCATACAATAAAATTTAGCATCATTTCTTGACCATATCACATCACAACATGCCCTGCAAAAACAAGTTAGACGTCCTCTACTTTGTTGTTGCAAGTTTTATGTGGCTACTACGGGCTTAAGCAAGAACCAATCTTACCTACGCATCAAAACCACAACGATAGTTTGTCAAGTTGGTGTTGTTTTAACCTTTGCAAGACCGGGCATAGCCACACTCGGTTCAACTAAAGTTGGAGAAACTGTCACCCGCAAGCCACCTATGTGCAAAGCACGTCGGGAGAACCGGTCTCGCGTAAGCGTACGCGTAATGTCGGTCCGGACCGCTTCGTCCAACAATACCGCCCAACCAAAGTATGACATGCTGGTAAGCAGTATGACTTATATCGCCCACAACTCACTTGTGTTCTACTCGTGCATATAACACAACATATAAAACCTAGGCTCTGATACCACTGTTGGGGAACGTAGTAATTTCAAAAAATTTCCTACGCACATGCAAGATCATGGTGATGCATAGCAACGAGAGGGGAGAGTGTGATCTACGTACCCTTGTAGATCGACAACGGAAGCGTTTGGTTGATGTAGTCGTACGTCTTCACGGCCCGACCGATCAAGCACCGAAACTACGGCACCTCTGAGTTCTAGCACACGTTCAGCTCGATGACGATCCCCGGACTCCGATCCAGCAAAGTGTCGGGGAAGAGTTCCGTCAGCACGACAGCGTGGTGATGATCTTGATGTACTACTGTCGCAGGGCTTCGCCTAAGCACCGCTACAATATTATCGAGGACTATGGTGGAAGGGGGCACCGCACACGGCTAAGAATATGATCACGTGGATCAACTTGTGTCTCTAGGGGGTGCCCCTGCCTCCGTATATAAAGGTTCAAAGGGGGGGTTGTGGCCGGCCTAGAGGTGGCGCGCCAGGAGGAGTCCTACTCCCTCCGGGAGTAGGATTCCCCCCCTTTTCTAGTTGGAATAGGATTCGCGGAGGGGGAAAAGAGAGAGAGAAGGAGGGGGGTGCCGGCCCCCTCTCTCCTTGTCCTATTCGGACTAGGAGGGGAGGGGCGCGCGGCCCAGCCCTGGCCGCCTGTCCTCTTCTTCCACTAAGGCCCATTAAGGCCCATGTACCTCCCGGGGGGTTCCGGTAACCTCCCGGTTTTCCGATAAAATCCCGATTTCACCCGGAACACTTCCGATATCCAAATATAGGCTTCCAATATATCAATCTTTATGTCTCGACCATTTCGAGACTCCTCGTCATGTCCGTGATCACATCCGCGACTCCGAACTAACTTCGGTACATCAAAAAATGCATAAAACTCATAATAACTGTCATCGTAACGTTAAGCGTGCGGACCCTACGGTTCGAGAACAATGTAGACATGACTGAGACAAATCTCCGGTCAATAACCAATAGCGGGACCTGGATGCCCATATTGGCTCCTACATGTTCTACGAAGATCTTTATCGGTCAGACCACATAACAACATACGTTGTTCCCTTTGTCATCGGTATGTTACTTGCCCGAGATTCGATCGTCGGTATCCAATACCTAGTTCAATCTCGTTACCGGCAAGTCTCTTTACTCGTTCCGTAATACATCATCCTGCAACTAACTCATTAGTTGCAATGCTTGCAAGGCTTAAGTGATGTGCATTACCAAGAGGGCCCAGAGATACCTCTCCGACGATCGGAGTGACAAATCCTAATATCGAAATACGTCAACCCAACATGTACCTTTGGAGACACCTGTAGAGCACCTTTATAATCACCCAGTTACGTTGTGACATTTGGTAGAACACAAAGTGTTCCTCCGGCACACGGGAGTTACATAATCTCATAGTCATAGGAACATGTATAAGTCATGAAGAAAGCAATAGCAACATACTAAACGATCGGGTGCTAAGCTAATAGAATGGGTCATGTCAATCAGATCATTCAACTAATGATGTGATCCTGTTAATCAAATAACAACTCTTTGTCCATGGTTAGGAAACATAACCATATTTGATTAACGAGCTAGTCAAGTAGAGGCATACTAGTGACATTCTGTTTGTCTATGTATTCACACATGTATTATGTTTCCGGTTAATACAATTCTAGCATGAATAATAAACTTTTATCATGATATAAGGAAATAAATAATAACTTTATTATTGCCTCTAGGGCATATTTCCTTCAATTTTAACTCCCAAATTTGTTGTTCCAGTTCATGGGTATACAAAACTTCTATCCTGAACTAGAACAATAAAATCTGATTCTAAAGATCAACAAGATAACAACATTTAGTACATATTTATCAACACTCACTTTCATGTTACAACATACTTCATACACAACATAATCAAATAGATCAGTTCATGCATCATAGAATTTTATGAAAAAGTGAGAAAAATTTCACCGCTTTGGATGCTTTGGTGCCCTTTTCGCTGGTGGGGTCGATTTGTTCCTCGCAGAAGCAGGAGCAGCCGGACTCTGCCAGGTGCTGGCCACCGCCGTCGCGCCTCCACGGCCACGGCCACGACCCACCTTGTAACCGGGCGCAGATGAGTTGGAGCGGCGCCCGGGATTCTGCCCCGTTGAAGGTGGTTGGAGACGCATGTTCTTGGAGGTAGACGAAGGCGTCGGCGTCCGCACCTGAGAACCACTCCCGCCGGCGCCATCTTGTCCGAGATCTTCCTCATCCATGGGTGTTGAGGTTGAGCGGACGAGGTCCCCATCCGCGCCGAAGTAGTGGGCCTCCTCGACATCCTCTAGACCGCTCTCCATCCGCGCCGAAGTTGAGGCTGGGAGGTGCTCCGTTTACTCCGGCGGATGAGATGGAAGAGCTGCGGCAACGACAAGCGAGATGAGTGGAGGAGGCGTTGTGGAGGGAGGAGATGTGGAGACGAGGGAGATGGCCTGGTGCCCTGACCTGGTAGCCGCAGCGGCCGGCGGCGGCGGTGGCCGGTGGCGGGGGCAGCCACCTAGGGTTGCAGCCCGGGTGAGAGAGATGGGTGTGACGGCGCGATGGGGTGAGGGTGAGGGGTCGAGGGGCGGACAGGGTTTTGTGCGCTGCGGGCCTGCGGGGGCTAGGGTTGCGGCCACTGGGTGCTTAGGCTAGGGTTTTTTTTTTCTTTTTCTAGTGAATGACATAGGGGGCCTACATGTAAGATGTAGTAACATGCGGGTAGGCGGGTATACGGGTATGGGTATTGCATTCCCGTACCCATACCCGGCTTACCCGATGGGTATAGATTTTTCTCATTTAAATACCCATGGGTATTTTATTTTCCCATACCCTTACCCTAATAGGGTTTTTACCCGTCGGGTTAGCGGGTAACGGGTACCCATTGCCATGAGGAGCTACATTTCCATTGCTTTGTGCCTAATTTAACATGTTGTTACGCTACTATACAATAGTAATGAGATTATGTTGTCGGTTACTTATAACTAATCGTTGGCATTCTTATTTTCATATGTAAGAATTTTTCAATGGGATATGCTTCATCGCAGGTGATATTGATGAAGGAAAAAGAGACAAGAGAAGCGCTTAGCTAAACCATTCGGGCTTGAAATTGGTTTTGCATCTACGGAAGTCATGGTAAAGTTAAGTTAAATCTTTCACTTGCTCACCATGTTCGTTTGGTTTGTATTACTTTTCTAACATAACAAAAATGACTATTGTCAAGTTTTAGCTATCCCGTTAAGTCGATCTCAATCAATATCTCTAGATACATCACTGAGATTAGCATTATCATAATAGGTTCATCTCTGGAAGTGAGAGATCTCTCTCTTAGTATCAGAAAATGAAGACCTGAAATGTATTTTCTTCATGCGTGCTCTTATTTGCGTTCTTCGAACACACTAACAAAGATACTCGGTCCATTTGTTTCAGGCATAGCTTTTGGTAAATAAAATTTTCAGTTCAAATTCTTGTTTTGACATCCGTGTAAATATTTACATATTAATGATGGCAATATCATGTTGATGGAAAAGAAAACAAATATGTGCTATGGTGTATCTTTCTTGCACTGCTTGGCCCTTGGATGTAAAAGGACATATAAATAATTCCATAACATTGGTAGGGTTGAACACTTGTTTAAAACATTATGACAATGAAAATAACACGCACGTATATGTTGCTCCTCGTCTTTTCTTCTAAGTTGATGGATAGTAGTGCCAAACGAAAACACCACCACTGCATCTTCGTCGTGGCTGCCAAATGTTAGAGAATGCTATAGTTTGTTCCATGGCACTTCTTCTTCGTTATCAGTTCACCATCTCTACGCTGGCGGGAGCCATGGAGGTAAATGGAAAGTAAATGACTTGCGAAGGGTGTATAAGGAGATGCGAATGGAAAAGAGATGAGTGGAGTGTGTGTTTGGAGATGTCAACGAAAAGGAACTAGAGGGTGTATGGTCAAGAAGAGGAATGGAGCCAACCCTATGTTTGTCACAAGACATGGTGAACATTTGGTTGATGCCCATCCCCCAAAAGAAAAGAAATATATTTGCTTGGTGCATTCGAATATATTTTATCTCAGGCTGGAACAGTGTTGTTTGGGTGCACGTTGATCATAATGGAGATGGAATTGGAATGTAATCACCACAAAGTTGGATTCTTGCCTTGTGTATCTTTTTTGGTACTCCCACCGTCTCAAATTGCTCGTTGCATAAATGGATAGAAATGGGTATATCTAGAATTAAAAATGCGTCTAGATACATCCATTGCTACAACAAGTAATTTCGGACGGAGGGAGTATATTTTATACATATCCCGCAGCAACGCAGGGGCATTCACCTAGTCACTTAACAAATGTCACTTGGTCCCAAGCCGTTCTCGAGCGGCATCGTTGGCATTGCTGGCATGATGATCTTCCAGAACCAATGCTTGCTCCAGAGCATCACCATCTCCTCGATGGGCACGCCCTTGGTCTCCGGCAGGAAGACATAGACGAAGGCGGTCATGACGGCTATCCAACCAGCAAAGAAGATGAAGATGGCGAACTTGAAGGCGCAGAGCAGCGACAGGAACAGCTGCGCAATGACGAAGGTGAAGAAAAGGTTGACGGCCACCGTGATGCTCTGCCCCGCCGACCGCGTCTCCAGCGGAAAGATCTCGCTCGGCACCGTCCACCCAAGCGGACCCCACGACCACCCGAACGCGAGCATGAAGAGGCAGATGACGAACACCACCACGATCGAGCAGCTCCGGGACAGCTGCTTGTCCGCACCGAACTTTACCCCGAGGATCGCCGCCACGATCACCTGGCAAACGATCATCTGGATGCCGCCGCTGATGAGGAGCTTCCTCCTCCCCAGGCGATCGACGGTGGCGATGGAAATAATGGTGGAGAACAAGAGCACCGCACCGGTGAGCATGGAGGAGTAGAGGGACCAGCTGGCGCCGAAGCCCATGCTCCGGAACAGCACCGGCGCGTAGAACAAGATGGAGTTGATTCCCGTCAGGATCTGGAACGCCGGCATGCACACGGCCATCACCAGCTGCGGCCGGTTACGTCGCTCAAGGATGTTCCGGAACGGGTGCGTGATGGTGTTGGCGAGTTCACTCGCCTCCGCCATGTCTGTGAACTCAGCGTCGACGTCCGCGGTGCCGCGGATCAGCTCCAGCACGCGCCGGCCCTCCTCAACGCGCCCGCGCTCGATGAGGCTGTTGGGCGTCTCCGGGAGGAGGATCCCGCCGATCGTCATCAGCAGTGCTGGCGCCGCGACGAGGCCCAGCGAGAGGCGCCACCCCCACGGTTTGATTTTCTGCGTGCCGTAGTTGATCATGTTGGCCGAGAAGATGCCAAGCGTCGTCGCGAGCTGGAACATCATGTTGAGCCCGCCGCGCAAGTGCGCCGGCGCCATCTCCGACAAGTAGAGCGGCACAGCCTAATTGATCATGACACATATATAACAAGAATTTTGTAAGCTGCAATTTACAAACACATGGAGTACATACATGCAATAGCTAACTCTGCGTATGCGTGAGCTTAATTAGTTACACACCTGATTGCCGAAACCGATGCCGACGCCAAGCATGACGCGGCCAAGGATGAGAGTTGTGAGGTTCACGGCTGCGGCGTTGAGGGCCGCGCCGATGAGGAAGCTGATGCCGCCGCAAATAATGCTGGCGCGGCGGCCGTAGTTCCTTGTCACCGGCGCCGCCGCAAGTGTGGAGACTTGCCCGGCAAGGTAGAGGATGGAGGTGAAGGCGGAGAGAGCCTGGTTGTCGTACTTGCAGTAGTTGTTTAGGCTGGCCGAGTTTTTCCGCCGGAACACCACCGGGAAGAACCTCTCGAGGAACGGGTCCATGGTGTTCACTCCTGCAGCCAGCAATTGATTGATGCAACTTAGATTCTACTACTACAAACAAAAGGAGAGGGAGGAGCATCGCAAAATCTAAAAAGAAGCGGCCATTAAAGCACAAATCTTCTAACTAGAATAATAATGGAGCGGCCCCCTTCAGGTGCTTTCCTCAATCGAATCAACCGTGCATGCAACCATTGAGGAAGTCGGAAATACCGTAGAAGTATATAGCTTCTCACTGTGGTGTAGATGCATGCACCATGCGAGGCGAGTTCGTGCAGTGCTTACCGGAGATGCCGATGTCGTAGCCGAAGATGGAACCCCCGATGGCGGCGACGATGCACGCCATGGCGACGGCGAACGTCATGTGCCCCTTGTACTCCGCCGCCCTCTCCTTCTTCACCCCCAAGGGAGCCATGCTGCCAGCCATCTCCTGATCTCCGGGAATTCAAGTCAAGCGAGTCTTAATTAGGGAACAAGCACAGCTCTCTACCAAACACACGGCGCGCGCTACCTTTTATAGCGGAGCGACAGCAGTGGCATGGGCAAGTGAGTGACATCAGATGCTAGCGACGCCGACCAGGCCTCGTGTCCACCAAGCTACAGCCGATAAGCAAGCGCACGATGTGACGCCGCTAGTCTGCCTCACGTCGTCGACCTATATTCTTTACCTTTGCTGTTTGCCCTGACTGTCTGTTGTTGGCACAAGCCCAACCTCGAAGCGCACGTACGAGGTAACTGCGGCCGATTGCTTTCCGGCCGATCCAGCATAAACACGATAGTACGTACGCAATAACGAGACAGTTAGGGAGGTCTCGATTGATTCTCAGGTAGAAAACTAGTACATGCACGTACTCACCGCCTAGATTGATCGTACAATTAATTCAACGAGACACCACGCACACGTCACAACACACGAGTTTGATGTGTTCTACTCCCCCCGTTCCATATGCCACCATTGTATGGGCTCCCAAGCATCGCTGCTTTCTTCGCCTGGAACATCTGGAACGAGCGAAACCGAAGAATCTGTCAAAACCTTTCTTCAACTGTTGATATGGTGGCTTGCTTAGTCAGGCCTGACTTAACATACCTGGACTTGGCTTTTTCGAGGCCTCTAGCTATGTAATTCTGTTCTTTTTCTCTTTTTGTCTGCCCTAGGGCTTCAGACTTTTCTCTTGTAAATTCCTAATCTATAATGAAAAGGCAGAGCACCTGCCATTAGCCCTAAAAAAAAAGAGCAATGCATGGAGCACCTCCTTTAGGTCCGGCCGTCCGTGTGTGGCTCCTCGTAGTGCAGTTCTTCTTGCACGAAGGATTACGACACCAGTGTCCGAGCTTCCTGCTGTTGCGCCTGATTTGCCAGTCAGAATCGTTGTACCTGCAGTCATGTCCATAGAAACAATTTCATGTTGCTCGTCGGCCTTCTTCACATCACTGCATACATCATCTCATGTCACGTCTTGTGGATCCAATATGTCGCAACCTGGGATGACAGCAGTCGTAGAACTCTTCGCTTGCGCTTGTAAGCTTGACGAAGTGGCCTCCTGCCCCTCGTAAATCGATGTGATCACGTCGACTTATTCTGGCGCCTTGGTCGCATACTTGGTGTCTCCACACTTGACGAACTAACAGGGGTCACTTCCGCTTCTACCAATACCATCTCCTCATCTGTGACAGACTCCTGCTGCATCACGTGAGTAATAGTGTCATGGATACTTGCGCATACTACCTCCAGTTGGATATTTTACAACTCGGCAAGCATAGGCCTCTTCACGCTCATGAGAGAACTGTTAGAGATATATTTGTGTTACATGTATCTGGTAGTCTAGAATTTATAATCCGTCTCCTACCTTATCTTCAAAAAAGACTTCTTGCCTTTCAAGTCTTGTACTCAATATATACTCGCCTCCGAAGCTCCATAATACATCCATTGATTACACCAATCCTCTATATCCCTTCTAACAAGAACTTCCACTCTCCTCATAAACTCTCACCCCACTATTGTTCGATGTCACCGTCATACCATGGTCTTCAAACTGTCGAAGACTGAAGACTGATGATGTTAGCACGAAGACTTGGTTCAAAACATTGCTTAGACCACACACGTTGTTCTTCGTTTTTGCACTGGAGACGAACGGATCCTCTCCCCTTTATCTCAATGATTTATCCTTTATTCAGTAAGACATGGACGTGGATGCTCTTGTCCAACTCATCTAACAACATGTGTTGGCCTATCATGTGATTGCTTGCACCGAGGAACTAAATTTTCGAATCGAGAGGCACTGCCGCATCGATGTAAAAATCTGGATCTACATTGTCCTTCATCAAGATCATAATGTATGACTCCATCATGCGCTTGTAGAGGATACGAGGATGTTCTTGATACATGGTCATGACCGCCTCCCAGAGCTCCTTCGCCGGCAAATTCTTTTCGATGATCTGATACAAGACGTCATTGGGTAGGACGGAATACATCGCCATCAACGCCCGATGATCCTTGCGATACTTCGCATTTCCACCCACATACTCCATACCGCCAAGATTGACTGGATCCCACATATCCTGAGCTTTGAGCGAAACACTCATCTTCACTGCCCATATGTCGTAGTTGCCTCAATCAAACGATGGATACGCCGCAATCATCGTTCTCCATCGTCGTCAGTAATTTTGCGGCTTTGGAATCTTCTTCCATCTCGACGGTTGACTTCCTGTTAATAGAAAATTAACTTGGCTTTTAACCACTTGTTGGCACAGGCCGAATCTCGACGCTGCAATCCGCCGCGTACTTTTCGGCAAGACGCACATACGAGGGAACTGCGGCCGATTGCAGCGTAAACATGCTAGTACGCAACAAGCATGCAGTTAGGGAGGTGGACGGGTTGTCACATACCAAACTATAACATGCATGCATGTATCGCCGGCTAGATTGATTATACAACTCAACGAGACGCCACACACGCGAATACACACCAGACTGATGGCAACAGGTGCATGTCGCACTTGTGTTCTTTTTCCTTTGATATGACGATTACAACGCAGGGGTTACATGTATATTTATATGCCTACACTAGCTAGTCATACTCGTATATAACTTGGTGATTGTTCCATATCCAAACTGGACAGGACTCTTTCCTCGTGGTTAATTCCGACATCTGTCGTTCCTTCAACAGACCTTAAGAATGAAAAGATTCTTCGATAAATGGCGTCAATGGATTCAAAATTTTGTTACTGGAGGTAGTGTGGCTGTCAAAGTCCATGATGACATAGGCCATTACTTTTAGACGAAAAAAGATCTACAACAGGGCGACTGCATGTCTCTAATATCTACTATTAAAGGAGGATCGAACGTCGTGATGGTTCGACCTCCTTCGATCCCCTCCTCCCTTCGAACGAAAAGCATCGCGCGAGGGCCACACGCCCGCAACAGCCCAAAAATCGCCAGCTCAGCCCACGTACGAGATACACATCGACCCTTTCCTCCCCTCATACGATAGCACGCACTAAAAAAATCTGCCGAAAACCTCACGCACCACACCGACGCAAAAACAGGGCAGAACCCACGTCCTCCACCTTCTACCGACCCAATCTCCATCTCCAGAACCAGACCTCTCTCCCGATCCCGAACTACCTGTTGGCACCCCTCCCTGGCTCCCTCCCGTGAGTCCGCGACCACCCAACGGCGGCCCATCTCTCCCGCAGCAACCACCGCACCGGCCACCCACCCATCTCCTCCTCCTCTCACTCACGCCGGCAAAGGGGGGGGGGGGGGGCAGCCGCCGCCATCCCAGAACGTTCTGTATGAGCAGGCACAGCACCGCCGCCTCCCTAGGTCGCGACGTGTAGCGGTTCGGCTACCCCGACACAGCCGCCGGCTGGCCCAGCGAGGAGGACGCTTTGAATCTGGGACCTGCAGTATTGGATAGAGGAAAGTTACATCTACAGTTGGTCCGCGAGCATGGCGAGGTATGTGCATCTCATCCTCTTCTCTGCACACTCACGCTTTTCACATTTGAGTGCCTGATTGCATGTTAGCCTCTTGTGACAGCCGACAGCGACGATGAAATAATGCATTGGCCCATTGCCTGATGAAGAAGATGAGAGAAGTGAAGATTATGTACGATGAAATATTACAGATCAGGTACATGTAACCCTGTTCATTTTGATGGTATTTTAGTTCTTGTGATTTGGCGATTTTAACTCATACTAGACCAATGATGACAATTTCTTTTTGTTCATATAGAACATGGGAAACACTTCCCTTAAATATAGTTTATCCATATATCGCCTTACTTTTCAATAGTTATAAGATATGTCACATTGGTTGTTTCCTTCGTTTTGAGCAAACGTTAGTTTGAAATGATTAATCTAGACACTGGTTTGTTGGGGAACGTTGCAGAAAACAAAAATTTTCCTATGGTTTCACCAAGATCCATCTATGAGTTCATCTAGCAACGAGTGATCGGATTGCATCTACATACTTTTGTAGATCACGCGCGGAAGCGTTCAAAGAACGGGGATGAGGAAGTCGTACTCGACGTGATCCAAATCACCAGAGATCCTAGCGCCGAACGGACGGCACCTCCGCGTTCAACACACGTACGGTCAGCGTGACGTCTCCTCCTTCTTGATCCAGCAAGGGGAAAGGAGAGGTTGATGAAGATCCAGCAGCACGACGGCGTGGTGGTGGATGCAGGGGTCACCGCAGCAGGGCTTCGCCGTTCTACTGCGAGAGGGAGAGGTGTAGCAGGGAAGAGGGAGGCGCCAAGACTCAAGGGTGCGGCTGCCCCTCCCTCCCCCCCTTTATATAGGCCCCCCTAGGGGTGCGCCGGCCCTAGGAGATGGGATCTCCTAGGAGGGCGGCGGCCAAGGGGTGGAGTGCCCCCCAAGCCAGGTGGGGCGCCCCCCCACCCTAGGGTTCCCAACCCTAGGCGCATGGGGTGGGCCAAGGGGGGCGCACCAACCCACTATGGGCTGGTTCCCCTCCCCACTTTAGCCCATGGGGCCCTCCGGGATGGGTGGCCCCACCCGGTGGACCCCCGGGACCCTTCCGGTGGTCCCGGTACAATACCGATGACCCCCGAAACTCTCCCGATGGCCGAAACTGCACTTCCTATATATAATTCTTTACCTCCGGACCATTCCGGAACTCCTCGTGACGTCCGGGATCTCATCCGGGACTCCGAACAACTTTCGGATTACTGCATACTCATATCCATACAACCCTAGCGTCACCGAACCTTAAGTGTGTAGACCCTACGGGTTCGGGAGACATGTAGACATGACCGAGACGGCTCTCCGGTCAATAACCAACAGCGGGATCTGGATACCCATGTTGGCTCCCACATGCTCCTCGATGATCTCATCGGATGAACCACGATGTCGAGGATTCAAGCAACCCCGTATGCAATTCCCATTGTCAATCGGTACGTTACTTGCCCGAGATTCGATCGTCGGTATCCCAATACCTCGTTCAATCTCGTTACCGGCAAGTCACTTTACTCGTACCGTAATGCATGATCCTGTGACCAGACACTTGGTCACTTTGGGCTCATTGTGATGATGCATTACCGAGTGGGCCCAGAGATACCTCTCTGTCATACGGAGTGACAAATCCCAGTCTTGATCCGTGTCAACCCAACAGACGCTTTCGGAGATACCCGTAGTATACCTTTATAGTCACCCAGTTACGTTGTGACGTTTGGTACACCCAAAGCACTCCTACGGTATCCGGGAGTTACACGATCTCATGGTCTAAGGAAAAGATACTTGACATTGGAAAAACTCTAGCAAACGAACTATACGATCTTGTGCTATGTTTAGGATTGGGTCTTGTCCATCACATCATTCTCCTAATGATGTGATCTCGTTATCAATGACATCCAATGTCCATAGTCAGGAAACCATGACTATCTGTTGATCAACGAGCTAGTCAACTAGAGGCTTACTAGGGACTTGTTGGTGTCTATGTATTCACACATGTATTACGATTTCCGGATAACACAATTATAGCATGAATAAAAGACAATTATCATGAACAAGGAAATATAATAATAATCCTTTTATTATTGCCTCTAGGGCATAATTCCAACATGGTTAACATGATTTAGGCTTGGATGCTACACAAGGATTTTTGTATGCGGAGGTTAGCTTCAGCAGAACAATTATATTGATGACGACGATGATGAGCTGGAGAAGGTGAGTGGTGGTGGCCACCTCCTCCCTCGTAAGCACTATCACTCATTGATGTCTATGTACATGGCGACCTTGTTGCTACATCATCGCTGGCCTCTCTACCTATAACGTTTCTTCTCATCACACTGAGTACTGTTTTCGGCTCGGATTGTGAGAATATGATTACGTCGTAATTGAACTATAGTGCCTCTGTATATGTTATTTGAAATTCCAGTTTAATCGATTCTGATTATGTCGTAATTGAACTATAGTGCCTCTGTATATGTTATTTGAAATTCCAGTTTAATCGATTCCGGTAGTTC
This sequence comes from Triticum urartu, assembly GCF_056163025.1. Lineage (NCBI taxonomy): Eukaryota > Viridiplantae > Streptophyta > Magnoliopsida > Poales > Poaceae > Triticum > Triticum urartu. Next base: position 617,718,258 of record NC_141876.1, read on the forward strand.
ATTGCTGCAATTTACACATTTAATCTTCATTACTGCAGTTTCTTTCTATAAACTGGTTCATATCTTATAGTCTAAAAAACTGGTTCATATCATTATCGGTACTGACTCAACGAAAAGTTTTCATGATCTGATATGGATCTCAATTCTGATTATTTGTGAAAAGTATTCTAGCTCTGATATGGATCCATGTTCTAATTTTGTGTGAAAAGTTTTCTTTCGTAACTTTTCTCTTTACTACTGAAATGGATATTTTGCTCTGTTTTGATGACCCCTAGAGATGCACAGCTCCGTTTTGATGACTCCATCACCAGGGAGCTCTTGGTTGCACTGCAATCAGGGAGGCCTTGTCAACTCGCTGATGCCACTTAACCTCTATTGTCTCTCATTGCTCAAGATGGATAGTTTTGTGCACGTTTGGCCTCAACCACTTCTTCCTGTCCTACTGCTACATTTGGACCATGACACTCAGTTCTAGCAAAACTATTGTAAAGTTGCAGGCCAGACCTGTGAAATCCGAGGCTTGTCACAGGATGGTGTTCATGGTCTATAAGCTTTTGAGATGTTGTCTTGGCTCCTCCTTTACAAACAACATTTATGATGATATGCCTCTAAGGGTTGTAGTTAAGAGTTGATGAGTGTTGTTTTCCATGCTATTCTTTGTCCCTTGTGCTGGTAGTTGAGAGGAGGGAGAAGGAGAGAGAGATGGAGGGACATAAAAGAGGAGTGTGGTAACCACATAGGAAGACACGGTTATGTTGCAGCCAGTAGAGACGTGGTTTTGTGTGCAAGTCGACGCAAACCTGCCGTTGTGATGGTTGGGGAGCCGAGGTAGCAGCAAGCAGTGCCTTTACGCTGGATCATGCATTCTGGTTGTGGGTGGCCAGAGCCCATGGACCTTTCTTCCCCTTGGGTGTGGGTGAGTCACACACAACACCGGGTGTTTACTTTCCTTTAGTGAATTGAAAGCAAAAAAAGAAAAACATGAGGAATGTTTGTTTGTCCATGTTTCGCGATCCTGATCATGTTAGTTTGTGAAGAAAAATAGAACACCATGTCACTGTAATGCTTTAAATATTTTATATCTTTTAGTTGTTTATTTTAGAACAAACCTTAATTCAGCAGGGTGTTTCAAGGTGAGACATCCTTGATGATCGCTGTTTTCTTTAGATCATTATCATCCTATTTTAAGTGAATACATCAGAGTTGTGTTTAACTATGCTTTATTTTTTCTTTATGTGACCTATATTTTGTTCTGCTTGAATTTCTATCAAGGGACGGAGTTTGGTTTCATGCATCTTGAAACAAAGCTTCCAGTCGGGCGGCGTCCCGCTTCACATTTTGCTAAGGTGCTTCCATGGTTTCTCCAATCTCTCAAGCGCAGCATAGCCTGCTTGCATGACTTTTTCCTTGCTGCTCGCGCTGCCCCTATGTACAACAACACTGTTCTGATGATCTCTCCTGCTGACCCTGATCTCCCATCTGTTGGGGAACGTTGCAGAAAAACAAAAAAAATTCCTACGGTTTCACCAAGATCCATCTATGAGTTCATCTAGCAACGAGTGATCGGATGCATCTACATAGCTTTGTAGATCGCGAGCGGAAGCGTTCAAAGAACGGGGATGAGGTAGTCGTACTCGACGTGATCCAAATCACCAGAGATCCTAGCGCCGAACGGACGGCACCTCCGCGTTCAACACACGTACGGTCAGCGTGACATCTCCTCCTTCTTGATCCAGCAAGGGGGAAGGAGAGGTTGAGGAAGATGGCTCCAGCAGCAGCACGACAGCGTGGTGGTGGTGGAGAAGCAGTACTCCGACAGGGCTTCGCCGAGCTCTATGGAGGAGGAGGAGGAGGAGTTGGAGGGGAGAGGGAGGCGCCAGGGGCAAGGGTGCGGCTGCCCTCCCTCCCCCCCTCTATATATAGGGTCCCCAAGGGGGGGCGCCGGCCCTGGAGATCCAATCTCCCAAGGGGCGGCGGCCAAGGGGGGTGGAGTGCCCCCCAAGGCAAGTAGGGCGCCCCCCACCCTAGGGTTTCCAACCCTAGGCGCAGGGGGAAGGCCCAAGGGGGGCGCACCAGCCCACTAGGGGCTGGTTCCCCTCCCACTTCAGCCCATGGGGCCCTCCGGGATAGGTGGCCCCACCCGGTGGACCCCCCCGGACCCTTCCGGTGGTCCCGGTACAATACCGGTGACCCCGAAACTTGTCCCGATGGCCGAAATAGCACTTCCTATATATAATTCTTTACCTCCGGACCATTCCGGAACTCCTCGTGACGTCCGGGATCTCATCCGGGACTCCGAACAACGTTCGGGTTACTGCATATTCATATCCCTACAACCCTAGCGTCACCGAACCTTAAGTGTGTAGACCCTACGGGTTCGGGAGACATGTAGACATGACCGAGATGGCTCTCCGGTCAATAACCAACAGCGGGATCTGGATACCCATGTTGGCTCCCACATGCTCCTCGATGATCTCATCGGATGAACCACGATGTTGAGGATTCAAGCAACCCCGTATGCAATTCCCATTGTCAATCGGTACGTTACTTGCCCGAGATTCGATCGTCGGTATCCCAATACCTCGTTCAATCTCGTTACCGGCTAGTCACTTTACTCGTACCGTAATGCATGATCCTGTGACCAGACACTTGGTCACTTTGGGCTCATTGTGATGATGCATTACCGAGTGGGCCCAGAGATACCTCTCCGTCATACGGAGTGACAAATCCCAGTCTTGATCCGTGTCAACCCAACCGACACTTTCGGAGATACCCATAGTATACCTTTATAGTCACCCGGTTACGTTGTGACGTTTGGTACACCCAATGCACTCCTACGGTATCCGAGAGTTACACGATCTCATGGTCTAAGGAAAAGATACTTGACATTGGAAAAACTCTAGCAAACGAACTATACGATCTTGTGCTATGTTTAGGATTGGGTCTTGTCCATCACATCATTCTCCTAATGATGTGATCTCATTATCAATGACATCCAATGTCCATAGTCAGGAAACCATGACTATCTGTTGATCAACGAGCTAGTCAACTAGAGGCTTACTAGGGACATGTTGGTGTCTATGTATTCACACATGTATTACGATTTTCGGATAACACAATTATAGCATGAATAAAAGACAATTATCATGAACAAGGAAATATAATAATAATCCTTTTATTATTGCCTCTAGGGCATATTTCCAACAGTCTCCCACTTGCACTAGAGTCAATAATCTAGTTACATTGTGATGAATCGAACACCCATGGAATTCTGGTGTTGATCATGTTTTGCTCTAGGGAGAGGTTTAGTCAACGGATCTGCTACATTTAGATCCGTATGTACTTTACAAATATCTATGTCTCCATCTTGAACATTTTCACGAATGGAGTTGAAGCGACGCTTGATGTGCCTAGTCTTCTTGTGAAACCTGGGCTCCTTGGCAAGTGCAATAGCTCCAGTGTTGTCATAAAAGAGTTTGATTGGCCCCGACGCATTGAGTATGACTCCTAGGTCGGTGATGAACTCCTTCACCCAAATTGCTTCATGCGCTGCCTCCGAGGCTGCCATGTACTCCTTCACATGTAGATCCCGCCACAATGCTCTGCTTGCAACTGCGCCAGCTTACTGCCCCACCATTCAAATATACACGTATCCAGTTTGTGACTTAGAGTCATCCAGATCTATGTCGAAGCTAGCGTCGACGTAACCCTTTACGACGAGCTCTTCGTCACCTCCATAAACGAGAAAAATTTCCTTAGTCCTTTTCAGGTACTTCAGGATATTCTTGACCGCTATCCAGTGTTCCTTGCCGGGATTACTTTGGTACCTACCTACCAAACTTACGGCAAGGTTTACATCAGGTCTGGTACACAGCATGGCATACATAATAGAACCTATGGTCGAGGCATAGGGGATGACACTCATCTCTTCTATATCTTCTGTCGTGGTCGGACATTGAGCTGAGCTCAATTTCACACCTTGCAACACACGCAAGAACCCCTTCTTAGACTGATCCATATTGAACTTCTTCAATATCTTATCAAGGTATGTACTTTGTGAAAGACCTATGAGGCGTCTTGATCTATCTCTATATATCTTGATGCCTAATATATATGCAACTTCTCCAAGGTCCTTCATTGAAAAACTCTTATTCAAGTAGGCCTTAATGCTGTCCAAGAGTTCTATATCATTTCCCATCAAAAGTATGTCATCTACATATAATATGAGAAATGCTACAGAGCTCCCACTCACTTTCTTGTAAACGCAGGCTTCTCCATAAGTCTGCATAAACCCAAACGCTTTGATCATCTCATCAAAGCGAATGTTCCAACTCCGAGATGCTTGCACCAGCCCATAAATCGAGCGTTGGAGCGTGCACACCTTGCCAGCATTCTTAGGATCGAAAAAACCTTCCCGCCGCATCATATACAGTTCTTCCTTAAGATAACCGTTAAGGAATGCCGTTTTGACGTCCATTTGCCATATCTCATAATCATAGTATGCGGCAATTGCTAACATGATTCGGACGGACTTCACCTTTGCTACGGGAGAGAATGTCTCATCGTAGTCAACCCCTTGAACTTGCCGATAACCCTTAGCGACAAGTCGAGCTTTATAGATGGTAACATTACCATCCGCGTCTGTCTTCTTCTTAAAGATCCATTTATTTTCTATGGCTCGCCGCTCAACGGGTAAGTTAGTCAAAGTCCATACTTCGTTTTCATACATGGATCCTATCTCGGATTTCATGGCTTCTAGCCATTTGTCGGAATCCGGGTCCGCCATCGCTTCTTCATAGTTCGAAGGTTCACCGTTGTCTAACAACATGATTTCCAAGAGAGGGTTGCCGTACCACTCTGGTGCGGAACGTGTCCTTGTGGACCTACGAAGTTCAGTAGCAACTTGATCTGAAGTTTCATGATCATCATCATTAACTGTTGGAAATATGCCCTATGGGCAATAATAAATTAGTTATTATTATATTTCCTTGTTCATGATAATCGTTTATTATCCATGCTAGAATTGTATTGATAGGAAACTCAGATACATGTGTGGATACATAGACAACACCATGTCCCTAGTAAGCCTCTAGTTGACTACCTCGTTGATCAATAGATGGTTACGGTTTCCTGACCATGGACATTGGATGTCATTGATAACGGGATCACATCATTAGGAGAATGATGTGATGGACAAAGACCCAATCCTAAGCCTAGCACAAGATCATGTAGTTCGTGTGCTAAAGCTTTTCTAATGTCAAGTATCATTTCCTTAGACCATGAGATTGTGCAACTCCCGGATACCGTAGGAGTGCTTTGGGTGTACCAAACGTCACAACGTAACTGGGTGACTATAAAGGTGCACTACGGGTATCTCCGAAAGTGTCTGTTGGGTTGGCACGAATCAAGACTGGGATTTGTCACTCCGTATAAACGGAGAGGTATCTCTGGGCCCACTCGGTAGGACATCATCATAATGTGCACAATGTGATCAAGGAGTTGATCACGGGATGATGTGTTACGGAACGAGTAAAGAGACTTGCCGGTAACAAGATTGAACAAGGTATCGGGATACCGACAATCGAATCTCGGGCAAGTGTCGTACCGATAGACAAAGGGAATTGTATACGGGATTGATTAAGTCCTTGACATCGTGGTTCATCCGATGAGATCATCGTGGAACATGTGGGAGCCAACATGGGTATCCAGATCCCATTGTTGGTTATTGACCGGAGAGTCATCTCGGTCATGTCTGCATGTCTCCCGAACCCGTAGGGTCTACACACTTAAGGTTCGGTGACGCTAGGGTTATAGAGATATTAGTATGCGGTAACCCGAAAGTTGTTCGGAGTCCCGGATGAGATCCCGGACGTCACGAGGAGTTCCGGAATGGTCCGTAGGTAAAAAATTATATATAGGAAGTGCTATTTCGGCTATCGGGACAAGTTTCGGGGTCACCGGTATTGTACCGGGACCACCAGAAGGGTCCCGGGGGTCCACCGGGTGGGGCCACCTGCCCCGGGGGCCACATGGGCTGTAGGGGGTGCGCCTTGGCCTACATGGGCCAAGGGCACCAGCCCCTAGAGGCCCATGCGCCAAAGGGACAAGAGGAGGGGAGAGTCCTAAAGGGGGAAGGCACCTCCGAGGTGCCTTGGGGAGGATGGAATCCTCCCCCCCTTGGCCGCACCCTTCCTTGGAGGAAGGGGCAAGGCTGCGCCCTCCCCCTCTCCCTTGGCCCTATATATAGTGGGGGGGAAGGGAGGGCAAATATACCTAAGCCCTGGCGCCTCCCTCTCCCTCCCATGACACATCTCCCTCCTCCCGCAGCGCTTGGCGAAGCCCTGTTGGAATCCCGCTACTTCCACCACCACGCCGTCGTGCTGCTGGATCTCCATCAACCTCTCCTCCCCCCTTGCTGGATCAAAAAGGAGGAGACGTCGCTGCTTCGTACGTGTGTTGAACGCGGAGGTGCCGTCCGTTCGGCGCTAGGATCATCGGTGATTTGGATCACGACGAGTACGACTCCATCAACCCCGTTCTCATGAACGCTTCCGCGCGCGATCTACAAGGGTATGTAGATCCACTCCTCCCTCGTTTCTAGATGACTCCATAGATTGATCTTGGTGATGCGTAGAAAATTTTGAATTTCTGCTACGTTCCCCAACAGTGGCATCATGAGCTAGGTCTATGCGTAGTTTCTATGCACGAGTAGAACACAAAGTAGTTGTGGGCGTTGATCTTGTTCAATATGCTTGCCGTTACTAGTCTTATCTTGATTCAGCGGCATCGTGGGATGAAGCGGCCCGGACCGACCTTACACGTACTCTTACGTGAGACTGGTTCCACCGACAGACATGCACTAGTTGCATAAGGTGGCTAGCGGGTGTCTGTCTCTCCCACTTTAGTCGGATGGGATTCGATGAAAAGGGTCCTTATGAAGGGTAAATAGCAATTGGCATATCACGTTGTGGTTTTGTGTAGGTAAGAAACGTTCTTGCTAGAAACCCATAGCAGCCACGTAAAACATGCAAACAACAATTAGAGGACGTCTAACTTGTTTTTGCAGAGTATGCTATGTGATGTGATATGGCCAAAAGGATGTGATGAATGATATATGTGATGTATGAGATTGATCATGTTCTTGTAATAGGAATCACGACTTGCATGTCGATGAGTATGACAACCGGCAGGAGCCATAGGAGTTGTCTTAATTTATTTATGACCTGCGTGTCAACATAAACGTCATGTAATTACTTTACTTTATTGCTAACCGTTAGCCATAGTAGTAGAAGTAATAGTTGGCGAGACAACTTCATGAAGACACGATGATGGAGATCATGATGATGGAGATCATGGTGTCATGCCGGTGACGATGATGATCATGGAGCCCCGAAGATGGAGATCAAAAGGAGCAATATGATATTGGCCATATCATGTCACTATTATTTGATTGCATGTGATGTTTATCATGTTTATACATCTTATTTGCTTAGAACGACGGTAGTAAATAAGATGATCCCTCACTAAAATTTCAAGAAGGTGTTCCCCCTAACTGTGCACCGTTGCGAAAGTTCGTCGTTTCGAAGCACCACGTGATGATCGGGTGTGATAGATTCTTACGTTCGAATACAACGGGTGTTGACGAGCCTAGCATGTACAGACATGGCATCGGAACACATGCGAAACACTTAGGTTAACTTGACGAGCCTAGCATGTACAGACATGGCCTCGGAACACAAGAGACCAAAAGGTCGAGCATGAGTCGTATAGAAGATACGATCAACATGAAGATGTTCACCGATGTTGACTAGTCCGTCTCACGTGATGATCGGACACGGCCTAGTTGACTCGGATCATGTAATCACTTAGATGACTAGAGGGATGTCTATCTGAGTGGGAGTTCATAAGATGAACTTAATTATCCTGAACATAGTCAAAAGGTCTTCGCAAATTATGTCGTAGCTCGCGCTTCTGTTCTACTGTTTAGATATGTTCCTAGAGAAAATTTAGTTGAAAGTTGATAGTAGCAATTATGCGGACTAGGTCCGTAAACTGAGGATTGTCCTCATTGCTTCATAGAAGGCTTATGTCCTTAATGCACCGCTCAGTGTGCTGAACCTCAAACGTCGTCTGTGGATGTTGCGAACATCTGACATACACATTTTGATAACTATGTGATAGTTCAGTTAAACGGTTTAGAATTGAGGCACCGAAGACGTTTTGGAACGTCGCGAAACATATGAGATGTTTCGAGGGCTGAAATTGGGATTTTAGGCTCGTGCCCACGTCAAGAGGTATAAGACCTCCGACGATTTTCTTAGCCTGCAAACTAAGGGAGAAAAGCTCAATTGTTGAGCTTGTGCTCAGATTGTCTGAGTACAACAATCATTTGAATCGAGTGGGAGTTGATCTTCCAGATGAGATAGTGATGTTTCTCCGAAGTCATTACCACCAAGCTGCTAGAGCTTCGTGATGAACTATAATATATCAGGGACATATATGATGATCCTTGAGATATTCGCGATGTTTGACACCACAAAAGTAGAGATCAAGAAGGAGCATCAATTGTTGGTGAAACCACTAGTTTCAAGAAGGGCAAGGGCAAGAAGGGATACTTCATGAAACGGCAAATCAGCTGCTGCTCTAGTGAAGAAACCCAAGGTTGAATCCAAACCCGAGACTAAGTGCTTCTGTAATAAAGGGAACAGCCACTGGAGCAGAATTACCCTAGATACTTGGTAGATGAGAAGGCTGGCAAGGTCGATGGAAGTATATTGGATATACATTGTGTTGATGTGTACTTTACTAGTACTCCTAGTAGCACCGGGGTATTAGATACCGGTTCAGTTGCTAAGTGTTAGTAACTCGAAATAAAAGCTACGGAATAAACGAAGAGTAGCTAAAGGTGAGCTGACGATATGTGTTGGAAGTGTTTCCAATGTTAATATGATCAAGCATCGCACGCTCCCTCTACCATCGAGATTGGTGTTTGCGTTGAGCATAGATATAATTGGATTATGTCTATCGCAATACGGTTATTCATTTAAGGAGAATAATGGTTACTTTGTTTATTTGAATAATACCTTCAATGGTCTTACGCCTAAAATGAATGGTTTATTGAATCTCGATCGTAGTGATACACATGTTCATGCCAAAAGATATAAGATAGTAATGATAGTACCACCTACTTGTGGCACTGCCACTTAAGTCATATCGGTATAAAACGCATGAAGAGGCTCCATGTTGATGGATCTTTGGACTCACTCATTTTTGAAAAGTTTGAGACATGCGAACCATGTCTATTGGTGTATATGCATGAAGAAATTCCATGCAAATGGACCGTTTGGACTCACTTGATTTTGAATCACTTGAGAACATGCAAATCATACCACATGGGCAAGATGACTGAAAGCCTCGTTTTCAGTAAAATGGAACTAGAAAGCAACTTGTTGGAAGTAATACATTTTGATGTGTGCAGTCCAATGAGTGCTGAGGCGTGTAGTGGATATCGTTATGTTCTTACTTCACAGATGATTTGAGTAGATGTTGAGTATATTTACTTGATGAATCACGAGTCTGAATTATTGAAAGGTTCAAGTAATTTCAGGGTGAAGTTGAAAGATTGTCGTGACAAGAGGATAAAAGATCTATGATATGATCATAGAGATGAATATCTGAATTACGAGTTTGGCACATAATTAAGACATTGTGGAAATTGTTTCACAACTAATACAGCCTGGAACACCGTAGCGTGATGGTGTGTCCGAACATCATAACTGCACCCTATTGGATATGATGCATACCATGATGTCTCTTATCGAATTACCACAATAGTTTATGGGTTAGGCATTAGAGACAACCACATTCACTTTAAAAGGGGCACCAAGTAATTCCGATGAGATGACACCGTATGAACTATGGTTTAGAGAAACCTAAGCTGCATTTCTTAAAAGTTTGGGGCTGCGACGCTTATGTGAAAAAGTTTCAAGCTGATAAGCTCGAACCCAAAGCGGATAAATGCATCTTCGTAGGACACCCAAAACAGTTGGGTATACCTCATGTCTCAGATCTGAAAGCAATAAAGGATTGTTTCTAGAATCGGGTCCTTTCTCGAGGAAAAGTTTCTCTCGAAAGAATTGAGTGGGAGGATGGTGGAGACTTGATGAGGTTATTGAACCGTCTCTTCAACTAGTGTGTGGCAGGGCACAGGAAGTTGTTCCTGTGGCACCTACACCAATTGAAGTGGAAGCTTATGATAGTGATCATGAAACTTCAGATCAAGTCACTACCAAACCTCGTGGGATGACAAGGATGCATACTACTTCAGAGTGGTACGTAATCCTGTCTTGTAAGTCATGTTGCTAGACAACAATGAACCTACGAGCTATGGAGAAGCGATGATGGGCCCGGATTCCGATAAATGGCTCGAGGCCATAAAATTCGAGAGAGGATCCATGTATGGAAACAAAGTGTGGACTTTGACAGAACAGCTCGATGGTCGTGAGGCTGTTGAGTACAGATGGATTTTAAAAGGAAGACGGACAATGATGGTAAATGTCACCATTAAGAAAGCTTGACTTGTCGTTAAGATGTTTTCCGACAAGTTCAAGGAGTTGACTACGATGAGACTTTCTCACTCGTAGCGATGCTAAGAGTCTGTTGGAATTATATTAGCAATTACAGCATTATTTATGAAATCTTGCAGATAGGATGTCAAAACATTGTTTCCTCGACGACTTTTGAGGAAAGGTTGTATGTGATACAACCGGAAGGTTTTGTCAATCTTGAAAGATGCTAATAAGTATGCAAAGCTCCAGCAATCCTTCTAAGGACTGGAGTAAGCATCTCAGAGTTGGAATATACGCTTTGATGATGATCAAAGATTTTGGGTGTATACAAAGTTTATGAGAAACTTGTAATTCCAAAGAAGTGAGTGGGAGCACTATAGAATTTCTGATGAGTATATGTTGCTGACATATTGTTGATCAAAAATGACGTAGAATTTCTGGAAAGCATATAGGGTTATTTGAAAAGTGTTTTTCAATGGAAATCCTGGATTAAGCTACTTGAACATTGAGCATCAAGATCTATAAGGATAGATCAAAACGCTTAATGGTACTTTCAAATGAGCACATACCTTGACATGATCTTGAAGGTGTTCAAGATGGACCAGTCAAAGAAGGAGTTCTTGCCTGAGTTGTAAGGTATGAAGTTAAGACTTAAAGCTCGACCACGGCAGAAGAAAGAGGAAGGACGAAGGTCGTCCCCTATGCTTTTGTCATAGGCTCTATACGGTATGCCATGCTGAGTACCGCACCTGATGTGTGCCTTGCCACATATCTGGCAAGAGGGTACAAAGGTAATCTAGGAGTAGATCACCAGATAGCGGTCTAAATTATCCTTAGAGGAATAAGGGTATGTTTCTCGGTTATGGAGGTGATAAAGAGTTCGACGTAAAGAGTTACGTCGATGCAAGCTTAACACCTATCCGGATAGCTCTGAGTAGAGATACCGGATACGTATAATGGAGCAACAATTTAGAATAGCTCCATGTAGAACAGTTATTTGAAATGGCTCCAAATATAGTGTAGTAGCTGCATCTACAAGATGACATAGAGATTTGCGAAGTACATACGGATCTGAAAGATTCAGACCTGTTGACTATAACATCTCTCACAAGCATAACATGTTCAAACCCAGAACTCATTGAGTGTTAATCACATATCGATGTGAAACTAGATTATTGACTCTAGTAAACTCTTTGGGTGTTAGTCACATGGGGATGTGACCTTGAGTGTTAGTCACATAGCGATGTGAACTGGATTATTGACTCTAGTGCAAGTGGGAGACTGTTGGAAATATGCCCTAGAGGAAATAATAAATTAGTTATTATTATATTTCCTTGTTCATGATAATCGTTTATTATCCATGCTAGAATTGTATTGATAGGAAACTCAGATACATGTGTGGATACATAGACAACACCATGTCCCTAGTAAGCCTCTAGTTGACTAGCTCGTTGATCAATAGATGGTTACGGTTTCCTGACCATGGACATTGGATGTCATTGATAACGGGATCACATCATTAGGAGAATGATGTGATGGACAAAGACCCAATCCTAAGCCTAGCACAAGATCATGTAGTTCGTGTGCTAAAGCTTTTCTAATGTCAAGTATCATTTCCTTAGACCATGAGATTGTGCAACTCCCGGATACCGTAGGAGTGCTTTGGGTGTACCAAACGTCACAACGTAACTGGGTGACTATAAAGGTGCACTACGGGTATCTCCGAAAGTGTCTGTTGGGTTGGCACGAATCGAGACTGGGATTTGTCACTCCGTATAAACGGAGAGGTATCTCTGGGCCCACTCGGTAGGACATCATCATAATGTGCACAATGTGATCAAGGAGTTGATCACGGGATGATGTGTTACGGAACGAGTAAAGAGACTTGCCGGTAACGAGATTGAACACGGTATCGGGATACCGACAATCGAATCTCGGGCAAGTGTCGTACCGATAGACAAAGGGAATTGTATACGGGATTGATTAAGTCCTTGACATCGTGGTTCATCCGATGAGATCATCGTGGAACATGTGGGAGCCAACATGGGTATCCAGATCCCGTTGTTGGTTATTGACCGGAGAGTCATCTCGGTCATGTCTGCATGTCTCCCGAACCCGTAGGGTCTACACACTTAAGGTTCGGTGACGCTAGGGTTATAGAGATATTAGTATGCGGTAACCCGAAAGTTGTTCGGAGTCCCGGATGAGATCCCGGACGTCACGAGGAGTTCCGGAATGGTCCGTAGGTAAAAAATTATATATAGGAAGTGCTATTTCGGCTATCGGGACAAGTTTCGGGGTCACCGGTATTGTACCGGGACCACCGGAAGGGTCCCGGGGGTCCACCGGGTGGGGCCACCTGCCCCGGGGGCCACATGGGCTGTAGGGGGTGCGCCTTGGCCTACATGGGCCAAGGGCACCAGCCCCTAGAGGCCCATGCGCCAAAGGAACAAGAGGAGGGGAGAGTCCTAAAGGGGGAAGGCACCTCCGAGGTGCCTTGGGGAGGATGGAATCCTCCCCCCCTTGGCCGCACCCTTCCTTGGAGGAAGGGGCAAGGCTGCGCCCTCCCCCTCTCCCTTGGCCCTATATATAGTGGGGGGGGAAGGGAGGGCAAATATACCTAAGCCCTGGCGCCTCCCTCTCCCTCCCATGACACATCTCCCTCCTCCCGCAGCGCTTGGCGAAGCCCTGTTGGAATCCCGCTACTTCCACCACCACGCCGTCGTGCTGCTGGATCTCCATCAACCTCTCCTCCCCCCTTGCTGGATCAAGAAGGAGGAGACGTCGCTGCTCCGTACGTGTGTTGAACGCGGAGGTGCCGTCCGTTCGGCGCTAGGATCATCGGTGATTTGGATCACGACGAGTACGACTCCATCAACCCCATTCTCATGAACGCTTCCGCGCGGGATCTACAAGGGTATGTCCACTCCTCCCTCGTTGCTAGATGACTCCATAGATTGATCTTGGTGATGCGTAGAAAATTTTGAATTTCTGCGACGTTCCCCAACATTAACTTCCTATCTAGTCGGTGCAGGCACCTCAGGAACATTTTCTTGAGTTGCGCCATTTTCCTGTTCAAGAGGTAATACTTCATCAAGTTCTACTTTCCTCCCACTTACTTCTTTCGAGAGAAACTCCTTCTCTAGAAAGGATCCATTCTTGGCAACAAAGATCTTGCCTTCGGATCTGAGGTAGAAGGTATACCCAATAGTTTCTTTAGGGTATCCTATGAAGACGCATTTTTCCGACTTGGGTTCGAGCTTTTCAGGTTGAAGTTTCTTGACATAAGCATCGCATCCCCAAACTTTTAGAAACGACAGCTTAGGTTTCTTCCCAAACCATAATTCATACGGTGTCGTCTCAACGGATTTCGACGGAGCCCTATTTAAAGTGAATGCGGCAGTCTCTAAAGCATAGCCCCAAAAAGATAGTGGTAAATCGGTAAGAGACATCATAGATCGCACCATATCTAATAGAGTGCGATTACAATGTTCGGACACACCATTACGCTGAGGTGTTCCAGGCGGCGTGAGTTGTGAAACTATTCCACATTTTCTTAAGTGTGTGCCAAATTCGTGACTCAAGTATTCTCCTCCACGATCTGATCGCAAGAACTTGATTTTCCTGTCACGTTCATTCTCAACCTCACTCTGAAATTCCTTGAACCTTTCAAAGGTCTCAGACTTGTGTTTCATTAAATAGACATAACCATTCACCATCGGAGAATGACCATAAAAGATATCTCTCATAAAATAGAACAACCATTATTCTCGGATTTAAATGAGTAGCCATCTCGTATTAAACGAGATCCTGATACAATGTTCATGCTCAAACTTGGCACTAAATAACAATTATTGAGGTTCAAAACTAATCCCGTAGGTAAATGTAGAGGTAGCGTGCCGACGGAGATCACATCGACCTTGGAACCATTCCCGACGCGCATCGTCACCTCGTCCTTCGCCAGTCTCCGCTTATTCCGCAGCTCCTGCTTTGATTTACAAATGTGAGCAACTGCACCGGTATCAAATACCCAAGAGCTACTACGAGTACTGGTAAGGTACACATCAATTACATGTATATCACATATACCTTTCGTGATGCCGGCCTTCTTGTCCGCTAAGTATTTGGGGAAGTTCCGCTTCCAGTGACCACTTCCCTTGCAATAAAAACACTCAGTCTCGGGCTTGGGTCCATTCTTTGGCTTCTTCCCGGCAGCTTGCTTGCCGGGCGCGGCAACTCCCTTGCCGTCCTTCTTGAAGTTTTTCTTACCCTTGCCTTTCTTGAACTTAGTGGTTTTATTCACCATCAACACTTGATGTTCCTTTTTGACTTCTACCTCTGCTGATTTTAGCATTGCAAATACTTCAGGAATGGTCTTTTCCATCCCCTGCATATTGAAGTTCATCACAAAGCTCTTGTAGCTCGGTGGAAGCGACTGGAGGATTCTGTCAATGACCGCGTCATCAGGGAGATTAACTCCCAGCTGAGTCAAGCGGTTATGTAACCCAGACATAGTGAGTATGTGCTCTCTGACAGAACTATTTTCCTCCATCTTACAGATGAAGAACTTGTCGGAGACTTCATAACTCTCGACCCGGGCGTGAGCTTGAAAAACCATTTTCAGCTCTTCAAACATCTCATATGCTCCGTGTCTCTCAAAACGCTTTTGGAGCCCCGGCTCTAAGCTGTAAAGCATGCCGCACTGAACGAGGGAGTAATCATCGGAACATGTCTGCCAAGCGTTCATAACGTCTTGTTCTGTAGGGAGAACAGGTGCTTCACCTAGCGGTGCTTGTAGGACATAATCTTTCTTGGCAGCTATGAGGATGATCCTCAGGTTCCGGACCCAGTCCGTGTAGTTGCTGCCATCGTCTTTCAGCTTGGTTTTCTCTAGGAACGCATTGAAGTTGAGGACAACGTTGGCCATTTGATCTACAATACATGTTGTAAAGATTTTAGACTAAGTTCATGATAATTAAGTTCATCTAAATCAAATTATTCAATGAACTCCCACTCAGATAGACATCCCTCCAGTCATCTAAGTATAACATGATCCGAGTTAACTAGGCCGTGTCCAATCATCACGTGAGACGGACTAGTCAACATCGGTGAACATCTTCATGTTGATCGTATCTTCTATACGACTCATGCTCGACCTTTCGGTCTACTGTGTTCCGAGGCCATGTCTGTACATGCTAGGCTCTTCAAGTCAACCTAAGTGTTTGCATGTGTAAATCTGTCTTACACCCGTTGTATGTGAACGTGGGAATCTATCACACCCGATCATCACGTGGTGCTTCGAAACAACGAACTGTCGCAACGGTGCACAGTTAGGGGGAACACTTTCTTGAAATTATTATGAGGGATCATCTTATTTACTACCGTCGTTCTAAGTAAACAAGATGCAAAAACATGATAAACATCGCATGCAATCAAATAATAATAGTGACATGATATGGCCAATATCACATAGCTCCTTTGATCTCCATCTTGGGGCTCCATGATCATCTTGTCACCGGCATGACACCATGATCTCCATCATCATGATCTCCATCATCGTGTCTCCATGAAGTTGCTCGCCAACTATTACTTCTACTACTATGGCTAACACGTTTAGCTATAAAGTAAAGTAATTTACATGGCGTTTCTCAATGACACGCAGGTCATACAAAAAATAAAGACAACTCCTATGGCTCCTGCCGGTTGTCATACTCATCGACATGCAAGTCGTGATTCCTATTACAATGACATGAACATCTCATACATCACATATATATCATTCATCATTCATCACAACTTTGGCCATATCACATCACAAAACACTTGCTGCAAAAACAAGTTAGACGTCCTCTAATTGTTGTTGCAAGTTTTACGTGGCTGCAATAGGGTTCTAGCAAAAACGTTTTCTTACCTACGTGAAAGCCACAACGTGATTTGTCAACTTCTATTTACCCTTCATAAGGACCCTTTTCATCGAATCCGCTCCAACTAAAGTGGGAGAGACAGACACCCGCCAGCCACCTTATGCAACTAGTGCATGTTAGTCGGTGGAACCGGTCTCACGTAAGCGTACGTGTAAGGTTGGTCCGGGCTGCTTCATCCCACAATACCACTGAAGCAAAATAAGACTAGCAGCGGCAAGAAAGTTGACAACATCTACACCCACAACGAATTGTGTTCTACTCGTGCAAAGAGAACTACGCATAAGCCTGGCTCTGATACCACTGTTGGGGAATGTTGCAGAAAAACAAAAAAAATTCCTATGGTTTCACCAAGATCCATCTATGAATTCATCTAGCAACAAGTGATCGGATGCATCTACATACCTTTGTAGATCGCGAGCTGAAGCGTTCAAAGAACGGGGATGAGGTAGTCGTAATCGACGTGATCCAAATCACCGGAGATCCTAGCGTCGAACGGACGGCACCTCCGCGTTCAACATACATACGGTCAGCGTGACGTCTCCTCCTTCTTGATCTAGCAAGGGGGAAGGAGAGGTTGAGGAAGATGGCTCCAGTAGCAGCACGACGGCGTGGTGGTGGTGGAGAAGCTGTACTCCGACAGGGCTTCGCCGAGCTCTATGGAGGAGGAGGAGGAGTTGGAGGGGAGAGGGAGGCGCCAGGGGCAAGGGTGCGGCTGCCCTCCCTCCCCCCCTCTATATATATGGTCCCCAAGGGGGGGATCCGGCCCTGGAGATCCAATCTCCCAAGGGGCGGCGGCCAAGGGGAGTGGAGTGCCCCCCAAGGCAAGTGGGGCGCCCCCCACCCTAGGGTTTCCAACCCTAGGCGCAGGGGGAAGGCCCAAGGGGGGCGCACCAGCCCACTAGGGGCTGGTTCCCCTCCCACTTCAGCCCATGGGGCCCTCCGGGATAGGTGGCCCCACCCGGTGGACGCCCCGGGACCCTTCCAGTGGTCCCGGTACAATACCGGTGACCCCGAAACTTGTCCCGATGGCCGAAATAGCACTTCCTATATATAATTCTTTACCTCCGGACCATTCCGGAACTCCTCGTGACGTCTGGGATCTCATCCGGGACTCCAAACAACTTTCGGGTTACTGCATATTCATATCCCTACAACCCTAGCGTCACCGAACCTTAAGTGTGTAGACCCTACGGGTTCGGGAGACATGTAGACATGACCGAGATGGCTCTCCGGTCAATAACCAACAGCGGGATCTGGATACCAATGTTGGCTCCCACATGCTCCTCGATTATCTCATCGGATAAACCACGATGTCGAGGATTCAAGCAACCCCGTATGCAATTCCCTTTGTCAATCGGTACGTTACTTGCCCGAGATTCGATCGTCGGTATCCCAATACCTCGTTCAATCTCGTTACCGGCAAGTCACTTTACTCGTACCGTAATGCATGATCCCGTGACCAGACACTTGGTCACTTTGAGCTCATTGTGATGGTGCATTACCGAGTGGGCCCAGAGATACCTCTCCGTCATACGGAGTGACAAATCCCAGTCTTGATCCGTGTTAACCCAACAGACACTTTCGGAGATACCCGTAGTATACCTTTATAGTTACCCAGTTACGTTGTGACGTTTGGTACACCCAAAGCACTCCTACGGTATCCGGGAGTTACACGATCTCATGGTCTAAGGAAAAGATACTTGACATTGGAAAAACTCTAGCAAACGAACTATACGATCTTGTGCTATGTTTAGGATTGGGTCTTGTCCATCACATCATTCTCCTAATGATGTGATCTCGTTATCAATGACATCCAATGTCCATAGTCAGGAAACCATGACTATCTGTTGATCAACGAGCTAGTCAACTAGAGGCTTACTAGGGACATGTTGGTGTCTATTTATTCACACATGTATTACGATTTTCGGATAACACAATTATAGCATGAATAAAAGACAATTATCATGAACAAGGAAATATAATAATAATCCTTTTATTATTACCTCTAGGGCATATTTCCAACACCATCTCCTCATCTTATGCGCCATCTCTGTGCTGGTTGATCAGTGGCACTAGACGTTGATGCTCACGCCGTTGTAAGAAACGCACTAAGCTACTCAACCTGTGAGTATTAATTTGCTCCTCCACTGATGGTATTAGAGTTTTCAATTAAACTGGTCGAAGATGCCTTGCAAATTTGTTGCTTCCATGAGATCTAGGTACATAGGTGGAAATTGTAGTGTTACTTATCTTTTGTCGATCATGAAAACCCATAGTAGTCAATGTTTCTGTGTTTTATATGCATCTATTTGGTAATTTTCTACAGATTGGTACCATCTTTCTATGGACTGGCACGTATAAGAGAAGGTCTTGGTTTCTTGAAGCATTATATTTGTTGCTTCAGAAGATAATTATTCAATCTCGAGTGATCCGTGTACGAATGCGCTCTTGTTGATAGCAATCGAACCAAAACCATGGTTTCATCATTGATGGAATTTTTTTCTGCAAAAACTGTAATACTCCACTTGTGCTCCTTAATCTCCAAATTGCCATTGTCTGACTAAGCACTCCAACAATGACTTCATTTAATTGACAAACTAATTTTTCTTTTTCTAAGAAAAACTAACTTTTCTTCATGAAATTTGATAAATTTGGACGTTAGTGTTTAGGCTCGCCATTTTATGCATTTGAGTAAAAAATTATTTATTCTTTGTAGTTTCTCAAACATCATACAGAAGGCATAGTTTCTCGTATTGATGATAATGAGGCTTGATTAAGCAGAAAGGCTTTAATAAAGATTCACACTTCTATCGACAGGGTCTATTAATGAGTGGAAAAGCCAAGTTAGTGCATGTTCGAGTTCTCCACTTGCATTATTAAATGGGTGGCAGTTCAAGGTTTCAATTTCTATCACACTTTGT
The DNA here is from genome assembly GCF_056163025.1 of Triticum urartu. NCBI lineage: Eukaryota > Viridiplantae > Streptophyta > Magnoliopsida > Poales > Poaceae > Triticum > Triticum urartu. Next base: position 617,737,671 of record NC_141876.1, read on the forward strand.
GACACTTCCTTCGGATTTCCTTTGATGAATTACCTTTTCACTCTGAGGTGTGACTGGTGAGTAGTTGTTTGACTTGGACATTTCATTCTCTAAAGCCGTAAGCACTTAACAGTTACTGTGTCCCTTTTAAAAAATCAAATGTTCATAGGGAGCTCTATGTTTTTGCTTTGTGTTTAATTCCCTACACCAGATTTAGCTCAATCTAGGATATATTTCTTCTTGTATAATTAACTTTTGCATTCTAAGAATTCTACGGTTGTCCTTTAATTGGAATATTGGTCTTTTCTCTTACATCCTTTCACATGTTTCAGCTTTTCTATTTTGGGTTATGTACTTTTGTTATGGAAAAAGTTATACTATATCCTTTCTTCCTCATTCCTGTACAAATAGTATTAATTGTGATTCATTTTTCTTGTGTCTGCAGGTCAGTCACTGTCAGGACCGACAAAGTGCATACTGAAGATGACGAGGGGATGAGCTAGACCAATGTGTTTTAGACGTCAGAATTAGAATCGTGTGGGAGTTGTACATGTGCTTGTGTGTGTGTGTGTGGGTGTGGGTGTGTGTGTGTGTGCATGTGCGTGTGCGTGTGCGTGTGCGTGTGCGTGGGTTATTTAATGTGCTAGCGAATCGTTCATACTGAAATATACTTCCTCCGTTCCTAAATATGTCTTTCTAGAGATTTCAATATAGACTACATACGGATGTATATAGACGTATTTTAGAGTGTAGATTCACTCATTTTTCTTCGCATGTAGCCCATATTGAAATATCTAAAAAGAATTATGTTTAGGAGCGAAGAGAGTAATTTTCAATCCCACCCGCTCCTTCTCGGAACTCTCCTGTTCTTCCCTATCTACTTCCAAATTTCTTGTCATCCTCGTGTGTTCTGATCCTCCCTAAACCTAAGTTAGCTCAACAATTGGTATAATTAAAAGCTTTATTTTGGTCTGAATCATGCTTTCACTACACTTGATTGTACTGGTAAATTGATAAGTTCGCTAATCCTCTTTGGGTTCGATCAATGTTGGTTTGATTTATCTAAAGGCTGCGACCACTCCATTCAAACCCAATGCTCTGAATAGGATTCCAGTAGTACCCATGGAACTATGGATGGCATGGGGGATGTTGGGGAACGTTGCAGAAAACAAAAATTTTCCTACGGTTTCACCAAGATTCATCTATGAGTTCATCTAGCAACGAGTGATCGGATGCATCTACATACCTTTGTAGATCGCGAGCGGAAGCGTTCAAAGAACGGGGATGAGGGAGTCGTACTCGACGTGATCCAAATCACCCGGAGATCCTAGCGCCGAACGGACGGCACCTCCGCATTCAACACACGTACGGTCAGCGTGACGTCTCCTCCTTCTTGATCCAGCAAGGGGAAAGGAGAGGTTGAGGAAGATGGCTCCAGCAGCAGCACGACGGCGTGGTGGTGGTGGAGAAGCAGTACTCCGACAGGGCTTCGCCGAGCTCTACGGAGGAGGAGGAGGTGTTGGAGGGGAGAGGGAGGCGCCAGGGGCATGGGTGCGGCTGCCCTCCCTCCCCCCCCCCCTCTATATATAGGGTCCCCAACGGGGGGGCGCCGGCCCTGGAGATCCAATCTCCCAAGGGGGCGGCGGCCAAGGGGGGGGGAGTGCCCCCCCAAGGCAAGTGGGGCGTCCCCCACCCTAGGGTTCCCAACCCTAGGCGCAGGGGGCAGGCCCAAGGGGGGCGCACCAGCCCACTAGGGGCTGGTTCCCCTCCCACTTCAGCCCATGGGGCCCTCCGGGATAGGTGGCCCCACCCGGTGGACCCCCGGGGACCCTTCCGGTGGTCCCGGTACAATACCGGTGACTCCGAAACTTGTCCCGATGGCCGAAATAGCACTTCCTATATATAATTCTTTACCTCCGGACCATTCCGGAACTCCTCGTGACGTCCTGGATCTCATCCGGGACTCCGAACAACTTTTAGGTTACTGCATATTCATATCTCTACAACCCTAGCGTCACCAAACCTTAAGTGTGTAGACCCTACGGGTTCAGGAGACATGTAGACATGACCGAGATGGCTCTCCGGTCAATAACCAACAGCGGGATCTGGATACCCATGTTGGCTCCCACATGCTCCTCGATGATCTCATCGGATGAACCACGATGTCGAGGATTCAAGCAACCCCGTATGCAATTCCCTTTGTCAATCGGTACGTTACTTGCCCGAGATTCGATCGTCGGTATCCCAATACCTCGTTCAATCTCGTTACCGGCAAGTCACTTTACTCGTACCGTAATGCATGATCCCGTGACCAGACACTTGGTCACTTTGAGCTCATTATGATGATGCATTACCGAGTGGGCCCAGAGATACCTCTCCGTCATACGGAGTGACAAATCCCAATCTCGATCCATGTCAACCCAACAGACACTTTCAGAGATACCGGTAGTATACCTTTATAGTCACCCAGTTACGCTGTGACGTTTGGTACACCCAAAGCACTCCTACGGTATCCGGGAGTTACACGATCTCATGGTCTAAGGAAAAGATACTTGACATTGGAAAAACTCTAGCAAACGAACTATACGATCTTGTGCTATGTTTAGGATTGGGTCCTGTCCATCACATCATTCTCCCAATGATGTGATCTTGTTATCAATGACATCCAATGTCCATAGTCAGGAAACCATGACTATCTTTTGATCAACGAGCTAGTCAACTAGAGGCTTACTAGGGACATGTTGGTGTCTATGTATTCACACATGTATTACGATTTCCGGATAACACAATTATAGCATGAATAAAAGACAATTATCATGAACAAGGAAATATAATAATAATCCTTTTATTATTGCCTCTAGGGCATATTTCCAACAGTCTCCCACTTACACTAGAGTCAATAATCTAGTTACATTGTGATGAATCGAACACCCATGGAATTCTGGTGTTGATCATGTTTTGCTCTAGGGAGAGGTTTAGTCAACGGATCTGCTACATTCAGGTCCGTATGTACTTTACAGATATCTATGTCTCCATCTTGAACATTTTCACGAATGGAGTTGAAGCGACGCTTGATGTGCCTGGTCTTCTTGTGAAACCTGGGCTCCTTGGCAAGTGCAATAGCTCCAGTGTTGTCACAGAAGAGTTTGATCGGCCCCGACGCATTGGGTATGACTCCTAGGTCGGTGATGAACTCCTTCACCCATATTGCTTCATGCGCTGCCTCCGAGGCTGCCATGTACTCCGCTTCACATGTAGATCCCGCCACGACGCTCTGCTTGCAACTACACCAACTTATTGCCCCACCATTCAAAATATACACGTATCCGGTTTTTGACTTAGAGTCATCCAGATCTGTGTCGAAGCTATCGTCGACGTAACCCTTTACGACGAGCTCTTCGTCACCTCCATAAACGAGAAACATTTCCTTAGTACTTTTCAGGTACTTCAGGATATTCTTGACCGTTGTCCAGTGTTCCTTGCCGGGATTACTTTGGTACCTACCTACCAAACTTACGGCAAGGTTTACATCATGTCTGGTACACAGCATGGCATACATAATAGAACCTATGGCTGAGGCATAGGGGATGACACTCATCTCTTCTATATCTTCTGCCGTGGTCGGACATTGAGCTGAGCTCAATTTCACACCTTGCAACACAGGCAAGAACCCCTTCTTAGACTGATCCATATTGAATTTCTTCAATATCTTATCAAGATATGTGCTTTGTGAAAGACCTATGAGGCGTCTTGATCTATCTCTATAGATCTTGATGCCTAATATATAAGCAGCTTCTCCAAGGTCCTTCATTGAAAAACTCTTATTCAAGTAGGCCTTAATGCTATCCAAAAGCTCTATATCATTTCCCATCAAAAGTATGTCATCTACATATAATATGAGGAATGCTACAGAGCTCCCACTCACTTTCTTGTAAACGCAGGCTTCTCCATAAGTCTGCATAAACCCAAACGCTTTGATCATCTCATCAAAGCGAATATTCCAACTCCGAGATGCTTGCACCAGCCCATAAATGGATCGCTGGAGCTTGCATACCTTGTTAGCATTCTTAGGGTCGACAAAACCTTCCGGCTGCATCATATACAATTCTTCCTTAAGGAAACCATTAAGGAATGCCGTTTTGACGTCCATTTGCCATATCTCATAATCATAGAATGCGGCAATTGCTAACATGATTCGGACGGACTTCAGCTTCGCTACCGGTGAGAAAGTCTCATCGTGGTCAACCCCTTGAACTTGCCGATAACCCTTAGCGACAAGTCGAGCTTTATAGATGGTAACATTACCATCCGCGTCTGTCTTCTTCTTAAAGATCCATTTATTTTCTATGGCTCGCCGCTCAACGGGCAAGTCAGTCAAAGTCCATACTTCGTTTTCATACATGGATCCTATCTCGGATTTCATGGCTTCCAGCCATTTGTCAGAATCCGGGCCCGCCATCGCTTCTTCATAGTTTGAAGGTTCACCGTTGTCTAACAACATGATTTCCAAGACAGGGTTGTCGTACCACTCTGGTGCGGAACGTGTCCTTGTGGACCTGCGAAGTTCAGTAGCAACTTGATCTGAAGTTTCATGATCATCATCATTAACTTCCTCTCTAGTCGGTGCAGGCACCTCAGGAACATTTTCTTGAGTTGCACCACTTTCCGGTTCAATAGGTAATACTTCATCAAGTTCTACTTTCCTCCCACTTACTTCTTTCGAGAGAAACTCCTTCTCTAGAAAGGATCCATTCTTGGCAACAAAGATCTTGCCTTCGGATCTGAGGTATAAGGTACACCCAATAGTTTCTTTAGGGTATCCTATGAAGACACATTTTTCCGACTTGCGTTCGAGCTTTTCAGGTTGAAGTTTCTTGACATAAGCATCGCATCCCCAAACTTTTAGAAACGACAGCTTAGGTTTCTTCCCAAACCATAATTCATACGGTGTCGTCTCAACGGATTTCGACGGAGCCCTATTTAAAGTGAATGCGGCAGTCTCTAAAGCATAGCCCCAAAAAGATAGTGGTAAATCGGTAAGAGACATTATAGATCGCACCATATCTAATAGAGTGCGATTACAATGTTCGGACACACCATTACGCTGAGGTGTTCCAGGCGGCGTGAGTTATGAAACTATTCCACATTTTCTTAAGTGTGTGCCAAATTCGTGACTCAAGTATTCTCCTCCACGATCTGATCGCAAGAACTTGATTTTCCTGTCACGTTCATTCTCAACCTCACTCTGAAATTCCTTGAACCTTTCAAAGGTCTCAGACTTGTGTTTCATTAAATAGACATACCCATATCTACTCAAGTCATCAGTGAGGGTGAGAACATAACGCTAGCCACCGCGAGCCTCAACACTCATTGGATCGCACACATCAGTATGTATGATTTCCAATAAGTTGGTTGCTCGCTCCATTGTTCCTGAGAACGGAGTCTTGATCATTTTACCCATGAGGCATGGTTCGCACGTGTCAAATGATTTGTAATCAAGAGACTCTAAAAGTCCATCTGCATGGAGCTTCTTCATGCGTTTGACACCTATGTGACCAAGGCGGCAGTGCCACAAGTATGTGGGACTATCATTATCAACCTTACATCTTTTGGTATTCACACTATGAATATGTGTAGCATTACGCTCGAGATTCATTAAGAATAAACCATTCACCATCGGAGCATGACCATAAAACATATCTCTCATATAAATAGAACAACCATTATTCTCGGATTTAAATGAGTAGCCATCTCGTATTAAACGAGATCCTGATACAATGTTCATGCTCAAACTTGGCACTAAATAACAATTATTGAGGTTCAAAACTAATCCCGTAGGTAAATGTAGAGGTAGCGTGCCGACGGCGATCACATCGACCTTGGAACCATTCCCGACGCGCATCGTCACCTCGTCCTTCGCCAGTCTCCGCTTGTTCCGCAGCTCCTGCTTTGAGTTACAAATGTGAGCAACTGCACCGGTATCAAATACCCAGGAGCTACTACGAGTACTGGTAAGGTACACATCAATTACATGTATATCACATATACCTTTCGTTTTGCCGGCCTTCTTGTCCGCTAAGTATTTGGGGCAGTTCCGCTTCCAATGACCACTTTCCTTGCAATAAAAACACTCAGTCTCGGGCTTGGGTCCTTTCTTTGGCTTCTTCCCGGCAGCTTGCTTGCCGGGCGCGGCAACTCCCTTGCCGTCCTTCTTGAAGTTCTTCTTACCCTTGCCTTTCTTGAACTTAGTGGTTTTATTCACCATCAACACTTGATGTTCCTTTTTGACTTCTACCTCTGCTGATTTCAGCATTGCAAATACTTCAGGAATGGTCTTTTCCATCCCCTGCATATTGAAGTTCATCACAAAGCTCTTGTAGCTCGGTGGAAGCGACTGGAGGATTCTGTCAATGACTACGTCATCTGGGAGATTAACTCCCAGCTGAGTCAAGCGGTTATGTAACCCAGACATAGTGAGTATGTGCTCACTGACAGAACTATTTTCCTACATCTTACAGCTGAAGAACTTGTCCGAGACTTCATATCTCTCGACCCGGGCATGAGCTTGAAAAACCATTTTCAGCTCTTCGAACATCTCATATGCTCCATGTCTCTCAAAACGCTTTTGGAGCCCCGGTTCTAAGCTGTAAAGCATGCCGCACTGAACGAGGGAGTAATCATCGGTACGTGTCTGCCAAGCGTTCATAACGTCTTGCTCTGCAGGGAGAACGGGTGCGTCACCTAGCGGTGCTTGTAGGACATAATCTTTCTTGGCAGCTATGAGGATGATCCTCAGGTTTCGGACCCAGTCCGTGTAGTTGCTGCCATCGTATTTTAGCTTGGTTTTCTCTAGGAACGCGTTGAAGTTGAGGACAACGTTGGCCATTTGATCTACAATACATGTTGTAAAGATTTTAGACTAAGTTCATGATAATTAAGTTCATCTAAATCAAATTATTCAATGAACTCCCACTCAGATAGACATCCCTCCAGTCATCTAAGTATAACATGATCCGAGTTAACTAGGCCGTGTCCGATCATCACGTGAGACGGACTAGTCAACATCGGTGAACATCTTCATGTTGATCGTATCTTCTATACGACTCATGCTCGACCTTTCGGTCTACTGTGTTCCGAGGCCATGTCTGTACATGCTAGGCTCGTCAAGTCAACCTAAGTGTTTGCATGTGTAAATCTGTCTTACACCCGTTGTATGTGAACGTCGGAATCTATCACACCTGATCATCACGTGGTGCTTCGAAACAACGAACTGTCACAACGATGCACAGTTAGGGGGAACACTTTCTTGAAATTATTATGAGGGATCATCTTATTTACTACCGTCGTTCTAAGTAAACAAGATGCAAAAACATGATAAACATCACATGCAATCAAATAATAATAGTGACATGATATGGCCAATATCACATAGCTCCTTTGATCTCCATCTTGGGGCTCCATGATCATCTTGTCACCGGCATGACACCATGATCTCCATCATCATGATCTCCATCATCGTGTCTCCATGAAGTTGCTCTCCAACTATTACTTCTACTACTATGGCTAACACGTTTAGCAATAAAGTAAAGTAATTTATATGGCGTTTCTCAATGACACGCAGGTCATACAAAAAATAAAGACAACTCCTATGGCTCCTGCCGGTTGTCATACTCATCGACATGCAAGTCGTGATTCCTATTACAATAGCATGAACATCTCATACATCACATATATATCATTCATCATTCATCACAACTTTGGCCATATCACATCACAAAACACTTGCTGCAAAAACAAGTTAGACGTCCTCTAATTGTTGTTGCAAGTTTTACGTTGCTGCAATAGGGTTCTAGCAAGAACGTTTTCTTACCTACGTGAAAGCCACAACGTGATTTGTCAACTTCTATTTACCCTTCATAAGGACCCTTTTCATCGAATCCGCTCCAACTAAAGTGGGAGAGACAGACACCCGCCAACCACCTATGCAACTAGTGCATGTCAGTCGGTGGAACCGGTCTCACGTAAGCGTACGTGTAAGGTTGGTCCGGGCCGCTTCATCCCACAATACTGCTGAAGCAAAATAAGACTAGTAGCGGTAAGAAAGTTGACAACATCTACGCCCACAACAAATTGTGTTCTACTCGTGCAAAGAGAACTATGCATAGACCTAGCTCATGATGCCACTGTTGGGGAACGTTGCAGAAAACAAAAAATTTCCTACGGTTTCACCAAGATTCATCTATGAGTTAATCTAGCAACGAGTGATCGGATGCATCTACATACCTTTGTAGATCGCGAGCGGAAGCGTTCAAAGAACGGGGATGAGGGAGTCGTACTCGACGTGATCCAAATCACCGGAGATCCTAGCGCCGAACGAACGGCACCTCCGCGTTCAACACACGTACGGTCAGCGTGACGTCTCCTCCTTCTTGATCTAGCAAGGGGAAAGGAGAGGTTGAGGAAGATGGCTCCAGCAGCAGCACGACGGCGTGGTCGTGGTGGAGAAGCAGTACTCCGACAGGGCTTCGCCGAGCTCTACGGAGGAGGAGGAGTGTTGGAGGGGAGAGGGAGGCGCCAGGGGCATGGGTGCGGCTGCCCTCCCTCCCCCCCTCTATATATAGGGTCCCCAAGGGGGGGGCTCCGGCCCTGGAGATCCAATCTCCCAAAGGGGCGGCGGCCAAGGGGGGTGGAGTGCCCCCCAAGGCAAGTGGGGCGCCCCCCACCCTAGGGTTCCCAACCCTAGGCGCAGGGGGAAGGCCCAAGGGGGGCGCACCAGCCCACTAGGGACTGGTTCCCCTCCCACTTCAGCCCATGGGGCCCTCTGGGATAGGCGGCCCCACCCGGTGGACCCCCCGGGACCCTTCCGGTGGTCCCGGTACAATACAGTTGACCCCGAAACTTGTCCCGATGGCCGAAATAGCACTTCCTATATATAATTCTTTACCTCCGGACCATTTCGGAACTCCTCGTGACGTCCGGGATCTCATCCAGGACTCCGAACAACTTTCGGGTTACTGCATATTCATATCTTTACAACCCTAGCGTCACCGAACCTTAAGTGTGTAGACCCCATGGGTTCGGGAGACATGTAGACATGATCGAGATGGCTCTCCGGTCAATAACCAACAGCGGGATCTGGATACCCATGTTGGCTCCCACATGCTCCTCGATAATCTCATCGGATGAACCACGATGTCGAGGATTCAAGCAACCCCGTATACAATTCCCTTTGTCAATCGGTACGTTACTTGCCCGAGATTCGATCGTCGGTATCCCAATACCTCGTTCAATCTCGTTACCGGCAAGTCACTTTACTCGTACCGTAATGCATGATCCCGTGACCAGACACTTGGTCACTTTGAGCTCATTATGATGATGCATTACCGAGTGGGCCCAGAGATACCTCTCCGTCATACGGAGTGACAAATCCCAGTCTTGATCCGTGTCAAACCCAACAGACACTTTCGGAGATACCGGTAGTATACCTTTATAGTCACCCAGTTACGTTTCGACGTTTGGTACACCCAAAGCACTCCTACGGTATCCGGGAGTTACACGATCTCATGGTCTAAGGAAAAGATACTTGACATTGGAAAAACTCTAGCAAACGAACTATACGATCTTGTGCTATGTTTAGGATTGGGTCTTGTCCATCACATCATTCTCCCAATGATGTGATCTCGTTATCAATGACATCCAATGTCCATAGTCAGGAAACCATGACTATCTGTTGATCAACGAGCTAGTCAACTAGAGGCTTACTAGGGACATGTTGGTGTCTATGTATTCACACATGTATTACGATTTCCGGATAACACAATTATAGCATGAATAAAAGACAATTATCATGAACAAGGAAATATAATAATAATCCTTTTATTATTGCCTCTAGGGCATATTTCCAACAGGGGAGTGGTTGGTGGCCGTCATCATGGTGCTCACTGAAGGTGGTGATCATTGACCAGGCATGTAGATTGACGTGCAAACCCAGTGTTGTACTCATTTCATCAATGGCCTTAAACAGGCCGTCACGATCTCAGGGGAGCAGTTGAATCACAACTTCTTGATACAAATGTTTTGATCAAATCCGTGCCAAGGCAGTGTCAAACTTTATTTGCATTACTAAAATGGAAAATACAAACAATTAAATTATTGCTCTCTATTTATTCAATTGATTGCTCTCCAAAAATGATGTTAGAAGGATTTTGAGTCGATAAAAATAATATAATATGTTGAAAGAATAAGAACATAAAAACATATATTAAACACGGTCCTGAGTATGAAGGTTGAGGGTCATTGCACAACAATAAAAGAGTGAAGGTTGAGGGGAAAGGGGTCTGAGGAAGATAGGAGTGGGAGAGAACACCAATTTGCCATTATAGGAATACGAAGCAAATGCCATTTTTGACACACATGTTTGAAATAGAACAATTGTTTGATCTTCATTTTATAATATTATTCCGTGGCAACGTTGAAGGAGAGCAAGGGGTGATAAGGTGTTGGCGATGGCGGTGAGACAACTCGCGAGGTCGGATCTGTGTAGGCGGCTAGTAAGGATTGTGAGCAATAATCAAATTTGATGGTCCGTGGCAACGCACGGGCACTCAACTAGTGTTATTTAACATCGTGACTGTCATGTTGTCTATTCTGATTGATCGTGCTAAGCAGGACGGTCAAATTGCAGCAGTAGTGCCCCACCTTGTGGATGGTGGCCTCTCTATTCTGCAATATGCTGATGATACAATTCTTTTTATGGAACATGATCTGGATAAGGCTCAAAACCTGAAATTATTGCTTTCAGCATTTGAGCAGATATCAGGCCTTAAAATTAACTTCCATAAAAGCAAATTGCTCTGCTTCGGAGAAGCCAGTGAGGCAGCGGCTGAGTATGCCGACCTGTTTGGTTGTGCGCAAGGCCAATTCCTGATAAAATATTTGGGAATTTCGATTCATTATCGGTGTCTCACTAATGCGGAGTGGAAACATATAGAGGAGCGCTTAGAGAAACGGTTGAATAGTTGGAAAGGCAAGTTGCTCTTTATTGGAGGACGGCTGGTGTTAATTAACTCAGTCCTCATAAATATGGTTCTCTATATGCTCTCTTTTTTCCAACTCCTAAGAGGGGTCTTGCAGAGGCTGGATTATTTCAGATTCAGATTCTTTTGGTAAGGGGACAGTAAAAAGAAAAAATACCATTGGATGGAATACTTTGGTTGTTATACTCTACTGCGGTGACGAGGCAAAATAACTCGAGGTGGGCGGCAAAGGGGAACAACGGTCTTTAAATTTACACAAGTGATGAGCACCCAAAAGAACAGGTGTTGCAGAGTTTCATGAGCACCGAGAAATTCACACACGTCAAATTCTTTCAACCCGGTTTCTTTAAATTATCTTCGGCCAGGATACGATTCCTTATCACGCGTCAGCAGAACCTTGATTCTCAAGGTCCACAGATGCTTATATGGAAAACTAAAAATAAAATTGTGAAATAACTAGACAATGATTCCACTTTCTCGTGGGAGGAACCTGATGTAGTTAACATCCACTTAACTCCGTTTGGCACTATACCTCGAACTGTTTGCTCTCTCTCTCTCTCTCTCTCTCTCTCTCTCTCTCTCATAAGATCTCTCTCTCATAAGATCTTATATATATGGATGGTCCCAGTCAAAAAAAAAAGATCTTATATGTCTGGATGTCTGGTTTTGCACTATAATTTGGGTCACGTTAATTATTCCACTGTCCCACACGGTGCGGTTAACAATAGTTAAAAGTAATGCGATGTGACAAAAAGACGTCTCGTCGCCGTCGCGTCCCATGCTACGCACGGTTCCGAACGTGCGCTGGCGAGGTGCCGCCCCGTCCAGGTGGTGGACGAACCTTCGTGTTGCATTTTTTTCTTAGGCTGGTCATAGTGGCGAGTAACTTAGACTAGTGTCATATACATGACACTAGTCTAAGTTATTATCTTCATAGTGCAAAGTAACATAGTACTAGTGTCATATGTGGCCTTATTTAATAGCTTGTAGACTCATGTTATCTTGGAAAGCGCTATGTTACAGTAACATATTATGTTACAGTAACATATTATGTTACTACTTCTCATTAACTACTTGCCACATAAGCAAAAAATTCTCGAGGTGCGCTATGTTACTACCTGAGTTACTCCCACTATGACTAGCCTTATGTTACTTTTTAAAGTCGTCCTGGTGGATCTCTAAAAGAAGAAAGAGTTGTCTAATTAATTAACAGAAAATCCACATGAAGGTACAAAACGCCGCACAGAAGAGACACAAAGTTCAGGTTGTCAGCAAGAGTCATCGTCATCACTTCTTCGCGAGTCAGCAACCCCAACTTCACATAAACTTCAATCACTAAAGTCCTCGTTGCCATGAACATTGAAAGTCATGTCAACCCATGCCAAAGCAGTTGGCCACCGGTGCAAACGTCCAGACAACTCCGACTTAGAAGACCACTAAACACATGAGAAATGTGCAGAGCTAGCGCCAACCAACGCTTCCTTGAAGACGTCCAATCACTTGTCATCATCATCACATACGCACCTCTAGGGTAGCACCGACTCCATGACGACATGGCGAGACAAAGAAAAAATTGTTGAGCGTGCCGAAAAAAGCCAACAGCCAAAGCCCTGTTGCGACCCTTCATCGTTGGCCATCATCATCGTTACCAGACTGGACGCCACACCACCACACTGTCACTCAGGCACCTACCGATTGCAATGCCGTGAGCTTCTAGCACATGAAGAGCGGGAATGAGATCCATAGGCCCTCAAGACAACGTGCCAAATGGGAAAGAAACAATGCTGACGTTGTCGCCCGACCCAACAGGACCTTTGGATTTCACCCAAAGAACTAGATCCGAGGGTGTGTAGCGAATGGACTCCATGTCGGCTCTTTGAAGGAGGTGAAATGAAGTTCATGAACGCCGACGTTGTCGGCCCGCAAGAACCAAACAAGGTTTCACCCGGAGCACCGCCCAACACCACACCCCCACGCACCGCACCACCGCTAGCCCGCACACCTCCCACAAAACCACCGCACGATGACCATACAGGAACCACCACAAAACCTCGTCGCCAACCAAAAAAAAAAACCAGTGAGCTAGAGCTGCCCACCATTGAGATCTGGCGTCCATCCCCGCTGCATGAACACGTAGCCGCCGCATATCGTCGGAGCTGGCCGGGAGATCTGGCACCTCGTCCCTGAATCGCCAAAGCAAGCCGCTGGGATGAAACCCAAGAAGCCCACTGCCATGCATTCTACCGATGCTGAAGTGAGCCCCCAAACTAGGCAGCATTGTCATGGCCGCGGATGGGATAGACTTGGCCGTAGCCGGCCACATCTAGCAAGCCGCTACCTCCGTCTACGAGCAACTGCTCAGGGATGAGACTGCACATGGAAGAGGAGGAGGTTGCCACCTTGCCTTGACCTATCGGAGAGGGGTCACCGGAGACGCAAAGGATAAGAAGGCACCCGAGCCACGGTGCAGCGCAGCAAGGGGGGTGAGCCTTCCCAACCCAGGGCTCATGTCGCCCAGCGAGACAAAGGCCTCCACCGTGGGCTTAGCCCGACAGCATCCGCGATTTAGGGGTACACACCCATATCGTCCGGGAGGAGGGGGGGGAGGGGGGCAAGGGGAGAGTTACCGTTGCATCTTTTTGTTTTCTCATAATAGAGGAGTCCTACTTCAGGGAAGCATGCATGCGACCAGCTTTGACCTTTTTTTTCCTTTTGCAAGAAAAATGGTCGATCTATTCATCAAACAACATAGTTGTATAAAGAACGCGAGAAGTAACCAGCTTTGGCCTTTTGATGCAGAGGCCGGGGTACACCACCTTTTTGAAAATTTTAAAAAAATGCAGTCAGCCAGCTGGTTGAAACTTCAACCTGGACAAGTGCCAGCAAATTCATCATCTGTGGGCTTCGTCACCGGGAGTACGTCCACAGCGGGTTACTGAACAGTTGTTGGCCAATACAAATTAAAGACGTGGCTCGCGTGCACGAGGAAATTCTAGTTCGTCTATCTAATCTAGCTATGGCCTATGTGTGAAGGTCGACTAGGTCATAGCAAACGGCCCTGAGTTATTATCATCACTGAATTGTTTAAATCGTATCTTGTACTTATATCGTTGTGAATGATCGTATCGTAAAAGGGTGCTCCTTGCTTTCGTTTCTCCTGTCTAGTCTAGTCTAAGTCTAGTCTAGTGAGAGGCTATGCCTATGCCTCAGTTGATTAATGAGTCATTTTCCTTCGATGCTCGAGCACGATATCGTCCATATCTCGCCGCTCCGGCAGCTAAACCCGATATGCTGCCAGAGGTACTGGCCAACAACTGGGCGCCATCTTGACATGTTCCTGTGAACACCTGGCCATGGGGACAATTAAAGATGTTTCTTCAAGTTTGTTATGAATTTGTGTCCTATTCAGAAAGACGAGATGACGGTGCCTCCTTAGAGATGGAATAAGATTCTCCTCAATGTCCTCACCTAGCCCATGTTCTGATGGTGCATCTAGCATTGTTGGTTGGTATGTAGAGATGTGTCTCGGGCGGATCTGTCTGTTGGAACTAAACTTGTTATTAGTGCTAGCATTCAAGACTAGGTCATGTTTAGTTTGTTGCATGGTGCAATAGTCAAGTAGAGTTTCATTAGTAGTCAGCTAGGTTCAAAGTAAATTGGGTGTTGCGACATGACGCTGGCAGATGAGCAGCTGGAGAAGCACAGAGGTAGTGTGCGGCGGCAGCGGCGCAAGCACATCTGCAAGTCAGTAGCCGAGCGCGAACACACATGGGTGTGAACCAGGAGCAGCGCCATGCACCAGTGTAGATGCGGCCTGGGCGTGCATGGTTTGTGTTAGTTGACTAGATTGCATGTAGTTTGTTAGCGCCAACCGGCTGCATGCAGGTTGTTTTGGCTGGGTCGTGTGGCCGTTGTGGAGTTGCCGCACAAGTGCAGAACGTGTGCATGCATTTAGTTAGTAGAGAGTAGTAATAGGATCAGCCGGTGCGTGGGCTTAGTGGGTGCGTGTGTGCTGTGGTTAGTCCCGCTACTTAAGCCTTTGTTATCCCAGTGTATTGTCTTGTGAGAAGTGAACAAGGAGAAAAGGCAAGCGTGTGTGTGCCATAAAAATTCTCTGCGTGTTCTTCTTCCCCATGTGTGTGTTGATCCTTGGGAAAAGCTAACAACTGACATCAGAGCTTTGTCGATCCAAGGCGTTGGTGGCGGCATGGCGGACTCCATAAGACGTGGAGGTCGGCGGCGCAAGGTGGACGTTGTTGGCGGTGCGATGCTGCTAGCGATGGGTGCGTGTCTTCATCATCATCGAGCTGCGTCACGAGCGATGGAGAAATGTATGCTACCTGGTAAGTTGTGTCACCGGTGGCAAAAAGATGATGGCCATGGAGCGGAGGCCATTGCCATGAGGAGTCCATCATCCATGTCCGAGTCAGCGACAAGGTGTGTCATCGTCGACAACATGAAGACGAGTCACTAGCGAGTTGCGGCACCGGCGGCAAGAAGGTGATGGCCATGGAGCGGAGGCCATTGCCACAACAAGTTCCATGTCTGAGTTGTCGACAAGGTGCATTATCATCGACAACATGGAGGCGAGTCACTGGCGAGTTGCGGCACCGGTGGTAAACATGGAGGCGAGTCACTAACAAGTTGTGGCGCCGGTGTTGGCGCCGCCTCCTCGCAGCGCCCCTCTTCTTCCTCCTCTCTCAACTCTCTTGTGGTTTCTTTCAAGAACACATACACAGAGACGCACAATGGTGGAACTCAGGAACATGCACGCACACACACACACACATATGTATCAAGGAAGAACATAAACAGACTTTGCCATAGGCTCTCTTCCTTGGCTATCACAATGGCTACATTTTTGCTTCTGCCAACACGACTGCCTTTTCTTATTCATCTGATCACCTTATCACTCCTGCTTCGGTACACCCCCCTAAACACAAAGACAGTTCAGATTAGTCCATACCTCTTCATAAGTAAAGGCATGATAGGCATTTTTTATAAACTCTTTTTTTAGAATCACGTATAGGCTGTACATTAACGGACGTGCACACCCTGCCGTCTCTGTGCTGGCCCATTCAGCACAGAGACGCACAATGGTGGAACTCAGGAACATGCACGCACACACACACACACACATATGTATCAAGGAAGAACATAAACAGACTTTGCCATAGGCTCTCTTCCTTGGCTATCACAATGGCTACATTTTTGCTTCTGCCAACACGACTGCCTTTTCTTATTCATCTGATCACCTTATCACTCCTGCTTCGGTACACCCCCCTAAACACAAAGACAGTTCAGATTAGTCCATACCTCTTCATAAGTAAAGGCATGATAGGCATTTTTTATAAACTCTTTTTTTAGAATCACGTATAGGCTGTACATTAACGGACGTGCACACCCTGCCGTGCTGGGCTGGCCCATTCAGCACATTCATCCTTTTTTTTTTGAAACCGCAAAAAAAGGTGCTTGATGCAGGATTCGAACCTAGGTCCTTCACAATAAGCACAGCCGCAATAACCAGCTAGGCAACTGTGCCTCTAGTGTAAAGTAAGTATTTTTATACTTGAAATACAACACTGGAAAAGCCCAACATTTTCTGGTTGTCTTTTTCATTTCTTTTTTGTTTCTTAAATGCGTGAAGTTCTTATAATTCGTGATTTTTAAATCGAAAATGATGACAAAATTTCAAATTCTTGATTTTTTTTCAAATCGGTGAACTTTCTTTCCCCAAAATTGATCAGTTTTCTTCACAAATTCATGAACTATTTCGCAAGTTGGCAATTTGTTTTTGAAAATTGTTGGTCTTTTTTATAAATTGATGAACTTTGTTTCTAAATCAATGGATTTTTTAAATTTTGTTAATTTTTTTCCAAATCAATGAACTTAATTTGAATTATTGATGGACTTTTTTCAAAATCAATAAGAAAAACAAAATAATATAGAAACCCATGTAAAAACTGAAGAAAAAACCAGCCTGGTTGAAAAGGAAAACCAGAGTCTTTCTTTTTAGCGTTATATTTGACGCACTACAAAAGATGGAAAAGGGAAACTTAGACCATGATCAACGGAGGTGTTCGAGTAGGCGAGATGGCTCCGTCTAAGAGCACGTCGTTTCCCGACATGCTTGAAATGGCCCCAATTTTTTTCATGCCTTGTATGACCAATTCAAGGCACCATGCCAAGTTGTTTTGGTTTTCGACAAATTTTACATTTTTCGTAGTTTTCTCGGTAAAAAAATGCTCGATAATGGGAGGTCATGTCGCAACTTGCATACGGTATCAGAAATCGTACAAACCTGGCATGGATGACTACCATGGTCATGCCCACCTGCTTGAAAAGGTTGGGGTCATTTTAAGAATGTCCAAAAGTAGCCCATGTTTAATGAAGGGGTGTTCAGGTTGGCTAGAAGGCTCTACCTGAGGGTGCGTTATTTCTCAACATCCTTCTAAAGGCCTAATTTTTCCACCTACTTCTATGGTCAAATCAAGGCACCATGTCAAGCTGTTTAAGTTTTCTACAATTCTTTCAATTTCTAGAGTTTTCTTGGTGAAAGCAAGCTGATAAAATGGCCGGACGTGACAGAACATGCATATGTTGTGGGAAATTCATTCAAACCTGGCATGGATGCCTATCATGGGCATGCCCGTCTACTGGAAAAGGTTGGGGTGATTTCACGCATGTTCAAAAATAGATCATGTTCAACAAAGGGTGTTCGGGTAGGCGAGAAGGGTCCATTTCTTCATCTTTTTTGGTGAGGAAATTGGGCCATTTCAAATATGTTGAAAAATAACGTGCTCTCAGATGAACTGTTCCGACCTTACCGAATAATCTCCATTGAACATGGTGTTTTTTGGACATACTTGAAATGACCCCAACTAATAAATACAAAGGGATAAAATTGAAAACAGTAAGTGTTTTTTAAAACATTTAATAAATATTTTATATTTTTATTAAATCACTAGTTTAAAAGGTTAGTTACAACTTGTATTTTGGTATTCAAAAAAATGAGTTAACAAAATAAGAAATCAAATGAAAAAACAGAAAATAAAATAAAACGCTTAGGCCTTGGCCCAACTAGGCGACGACATTGCTCTCGTCGGGCACGTGTTGGGCCGGTCCAAGAGCTCACGGATTTGAAAAGTTCATCAATTGTTTTAAAAATATTCATGGATTTGAATATTTTCACAAAAAATCGAAATAAAGTTCACTATGAAATTTGCAAAAATGTTTTCTCGGTCTTGGGAACCTCGGGTTCCCAGCCATTTTTTCCTGTTTTGGGACCTTCTCGGAGGTCATGAACCATGTTTTTCTTTTTCTTTTTATCTTCTCTTGGGTTTATTTGTTTGTCTTCTTAGACTTTTCGTTTATTATGTTTATTTTTTATATTTCTCATATTTTTTTTCAGAATTCAAATTTTGTTCATATTTTTCTGTTTTTTCTAGAATTCCATTTTTTTACTTTTTTCAAAAAATGTTTGTATTTTGACATTCTGAGCATGTTTGAAAGGCATGAACATTTGTTTTGAAATTTATGTACAATTTTTAAAAATACAAATATTAGTATTTTATGAACAAAACAGGAAAACTAGAAACCCTAAAGAAAACCGTGCAAAAAAAAAGAGACATAAACTAAAGAGTGGAGGTGCTGTGTTTTTTTCTTGGGCAAAAGAAGTGGAAAACAAGCCAAGAAAGCAATTCTGATGTGCTGTCCCGGATGGTTTGTGCGGCTACACGTAGCGCGTGGGGGCTGTGGTTCGAATCCAGCCGATGGCATTTATTTTTTGACAATTCTTTATCTTTACCTATTATATATATATATATATATATACTAATAAACCAGCTATGGCTTCTGGTCGTACGTCGTGCCAGTTTTGCAAAAAGGTCCTCCTGTTTTTCGAAAATTGTACCCGCAGTCCAAGTTAGAAAACATCTGGGCCCAAGCCTGTCGAGCGCCGCCCGAACGCTGCACCCGCAGCCACGCACTCGAGGCCGAGCTCCCGAGCGTGCCGCCGCCTCGACCTCGCGACCCGCCGGCGACCGGATCCTCGCCGGAGATGAGTGCCGATGTGCCCTGCTCCCTCCTCTCTTCCTCTGTCTCCTCTCACCTCGCTCATCCCCCAATCTCTCTGTCCCCAGGACGAACAGGAGCATGCCATGGCCTCGGATCCGCGCCGCCGTCGCCGGAGAACGTCGCCCGCCACCGGTTCTTCGACCACAACTACCGGATCAAGTTGCCCCGCCTCCGATCTACCCGTTCCCGGCCACCCCAACCTCGCCTCGTCATTGGGCGCGCAGAGAGACGGCCATGGCCGCCCGATTACCGAGCGCCGCCGGCCAAGGTGGCTGCCCGATGCACGAGCGCCGCCGGCCAAGGACCCGCCGGCGTCCAGATCCCCTCCACGCCATCCCCATCTCGCCGGAGACCTGCTCCAAGTCTGGCCGCCCTCCAAACAGGTGCCACTCCTCTCCCTGCTTCGCTTCCTCCATTGTCGCCTCGCACTGTTGCTTCCCCGTCAGATGCAGCACAGGTCATTGGTGTACATCTGTACATCCAAAATTTTCTGCAGAAAATCAGTTTATATAGGTATATGACAAAAAATACTGCCTGTCGTCAGTACGCGGAGACAGAGGCCAAGGATGACCGGCAACTCTTGGAGGAGGACACCTCAAATCAGTCTGGGAAGTTGTCGTCGTTTTCCTCGGGCAGCAATGCAAAATATTGTAATGATACTTATCAACGTTTTTATTTGGTTGTGCAGTACTCGCTAGGTGCTTGACGAAATTCCCATATGATGCATGTGGCAAGGTTCCTAGAGGATAATGTAGATTAATGATTCCATGGAGAGCTGCCAGAATCTTCAATTGGAGGCAATTAAAGACGGACCTCACCGGATTGGATTTGTCTAGCATTCCAGCTAAGTTTCAAGGTAAGCAAGACGTTGGTCCCTTTAGCTTCCTCCAATGAGTTGATCTTCTGAAACTGAACAAAAACATAAATGCATTGACAGAGCTATCCGTTTAAATGTGTACAAGTTTTTTTTCTATTTGATTCGTTTATATATTTAGAAATTATGTTGTAAATAACCTATTGTTGATGGTGTCTGTTCTCCTTTCTGAAAAATTCCAAGAATAAGCTCTCATGTTCAGTAAATGCAATTCGGTTGATTAGGTTAATAGGATTTCATTTTACATAAATTTCATTGTTCGTTCTGCACAAGGACACAAACTACAGTGTAGTGATTCATTGAATAATCTGCATCTTAATACTGCTATTTTCTGGGATCTTAATAAGCTCATGCTATCATCCACGAAGCGTTTGCTCAGTCATAAGTTGTCATTTCTTTCTAACCATTTGCTGACTCGGTTACGCTGCCACACCATGTTCATGCAGAAAGAAACCTGTAACATGTGTTATAATAGATAGCCCTTTGTGAAATTGTTAACTTCACTGTAACTTGTGGGATCATATAGAAGCAAGATGCATGTTGGTCCTGATTGAAGTTCCTTCGGTAGAAAAGATTTTGTAGCTCTGAATGTTGCTTACTTGGCTATATACCATGAGAACTTAATCAAGTGTTCTGATTTTTCCGCAAAACTAGGTCACAAAACTAATATTAATCTCCTTTGAATACTAAATCCTTTTTCTTTGCTCTGAATTTTTTTCTTGCCTTTTGTTGATTGTACAAGAGATCTCCTGGTCGAAGTTTACTTATAAAGCGTGTTTCACTTATGCAGGTAGCTTTAAGACTCCATGCAAACAATCACTGATTAGTAGGTAGTAGGCATGCAGTTTCAGTTAAACCGAAGCTTAATCCACATACATTGTTCACTGGAGGTATCCGTGCCATTACACTCATCCCTCTGTGTGAGTGACACAACTATGTACTGCTATAAAAACACTGGAGTGCCCAACAATATCTTATAATGGCTTTGGTACGTGGCAGTATGAGGCCTGGGATAATGTTTACTTGTGATTCACAAAATGGAAGTATGTGCTATATCTTTGTATGTATGTCTTCTTTTCTCTTATCCTCAAAGGCTTTTTGTTTCTATTTTTTCCATACAAGACCAAACGCTTCTCTTCTTTGTTTGAAGGAAATTAAGGAAACATGTCACGTTCATTGTCGCCTGGTTTATGGTAACTGGTGTTGCCCCCTCCCTTGGAATCTCTCAGATCTATGGCATAGCCAGTTCTCCATCCCGCAGTTTTCGCATGTTGCAACGCACTGGCTCTTTTGTAGGACCATCGTCGACATAGACAAGTTCTGCTTCAAGGACGAGACATAGAAGAAGGCTCGACAAGAGGAAGGAAGCAGGTATTACATACAATTTTTTGCAGAAGTAAATTCAGCGATATGAATTGAACTAGCTGATTTGGCTATTTTATAAATGCAGCATCCATGTAAAGGAATTTCTGCAATGTAATTCTGTGAATTGCAGGTGTGGTTTAGCAACGTACCTCATACATGGTTGGTTGCTGACAAAGGAGGGCAGAATTGGATTACAAAGGCTAAAGGTAAATTTACATTTCCTGGAGGAGGAAGCCAGTTTATACATAGAGCAAGTCAATACCTGGATCAAATATTTAAGGTTTGCTTTGATTATATTATAAATTACTCAAATCTTTCTAGAAACAGTAAAGGTAACTTTAAATTACTTAAAACAGGAAAGCAAATGAGTACTTTCTGTGTAGTGTTCGACTAAAACCATAACTTAAAACATATGGGTTTTACGCGCATCACTGCTTAATAGGGACATGAAAAAGACAAATAGCGGACTACATCACCTTCCACTGCTAACACCTCTACCACTGTTGAATCTCATTTGAAGCACATGTTTCTCTATTTTCCCAGATGGTACCATCTGGCTCTCGCACTAGAGTTTTTCTGGATGTTGGCTTTGGAGTAACAAGTTTTGGGCCATACTTAATTTCACGTGAATTTGAGCATGGTGTTCCTGCAATGGTGGCAACTAATTTAACACCGGCTATTATCCAATGTTCCCGCTGTAGAATAAATTCGACATGTGATGGTGAGCTGAGGTATAGTCATGCTTCGTCTAATACACCTGAATCCTTTTCTTGATGATCCACTTAATTACTTTTATCATAATTTACCCAAAGATGGACTTAGCTGGATAAATTATGATAAAAGTAATTAAAGTGGAATTCTGCTCTGGAGGTTAATAGAGTGTCAGAACTGGCGAGTACTTTCCTTGCCCAGCACAGCCTGTTTATAAGCATGAAGAGGCCCAACATGAGGCATGGAAAGATATGCTCCTTAATACTATCATGTAAATTTGTTCCCTTAGGGCTATATAATATACTCAATGTGTTAAATTTACTTATTTTCCGCATGATGAATCTATAGTTGTTGGATTTAGCCGGAGTAATCTCTTCATTTCTAATAATAGTTTTCTATAACATTACTTATATCAGGCCGAGAAGCCTCATAATGAAACACTGCATTGTTTTGTTGCTCTGTTCCGAAATGATTGTTCACAGATTAAATTATTTGTAGAGATGGAGGACCTAGCTCTCAAACGGACCATGTTGGGAGATTGTGAGGAAAATATGTTTCTATGTGGAGGAAGCCTTTTATAATTAACTCATGGTACATGAGTCGTGATCCTAGGGTCAAACATCCACTTTGTGATACTGATGATAATTCCAGATAATGTCTGGTATTTTGAACCCCACCTGGCATGCTTTTAATTGTTAAGCCTCAATTCAAGGACTAAATTCAGAATATGTATTAAGAAAGTAGTCCATACTTTTTTTAGATTTGTTTTGAACATTTGCATAATTATGCAATTATCTCTTGCAAAGTGTAGTCTCATGATTTCGACTTATTTTTTTGTTGATGAGTGAATGTGTGATAAGTAATTGGCTTCTGCTTTGCCAGGCTGCAAAATCCATAGCTCAGATGCAAGAAACTTTATTATCAAGCCGTTTTCTACACACGACTAATTTTGTTACTACTTTCCATTATTGCGTGCCGATCATGCTATGTTTATGAGCCTCTAGCTAACAAGGCTTGCTCCCAGCTGCAACCTTGAACTGTAGAGGTTTCAGCTTCCTGATGGCTGATTTTTTGTGTCTTTCTTTTGTTTATGTTCACAAGGTGTACCTGCGAGTTTTATGGAATGGAGATGAAATCTTTTGCACGGCTGTAAATGAGCTGAGCCTGTGGTTCTAATCCACCCGATGGCATCTATTTTTTGACAATTAAAACAAAAAAAACGTAAATGGGCTGAGCCCATACGTTCTATGTAGGAAAGTGAATACAATTTGTGAAAAATCCATACTACCCTTTATACAATCGTTCGGCGGCCTTCTCCTCCTTGACGTGGGTGCCCCTGCTGGACCCCTGCCCGGCGTCGCCATGGCGAACAGGCGGCGGCGCGTCGTTATCGTCGTCGCTGTCGCACAAGACGACGACCCCGCCTTCCTCGCGGTCGCGTCGGCGCTCCTTGAAGCGGCGTAGGGCGGCGCACTGGTGCTCCTTCTCCTTCTCGCGGCGCGCCTTCTCCATCGCAATGGAGTCCTGGCGCGCCCATTCGAGGGCCGCGTCGTCGTCGTCGAACTCCGCCTTCACCGGCGCCAGCCCCGGCTCCGTCTTCACCGGCGCCAGCCCCGACTCCGTCTTTGGCTTGACGAAGCGCGGAGGAGCCGATGAGGAGGCGCGCCGGCCGCCCTCGTTGATGACGATGCCGGCGTTGTGAGTGCGCCGGTCGAGCGGCGTCTCCGCTGCGGGCTCGGCCTTGACGCCGAGCAGCGCTGGAGAGCCGGAGGAGTGTGAAGAAGAGCGTGATGAGGAGGAAGAAGAGGAGGCGCCGAACCTCCTTGGCGCCCATGGCCCGGCGCGTCGGTGCTGCGCCGGGGCGGCCACCCTCGCCGGGGGGTACGCCAACGGCGGGTCGTTGCCGCCCTCGAGGTACGTGAGCACGCCCTCGAGTGTGCGGCCGGGGACGCCCCACCAGAGGTGGCGCCCCTCGCTGTTCTGCCGGCCGCCGACCACCGGCGCGCTGTTGGTGGACGCCAAGCGCTGCTGTTGGTGGCGCTTGAAATACGCCGCCCAGGCCGCGTGGTTGTCGGCGGCGTACTGGGGAGGGAGAGTTCGGCGTCGGTGAGGGACGCACGCACGATCTCGACCTCCTCGGCGAAGTACTTCGGCTTCGCCACGGCGTCGGGCAACAGGGGAATGGGCACTCCCCCGACGTTGAGTCTCCACCCCGTCGGCCCAGCGCGCATGTCTGGCGGCGTCGGGATGTTCGCCTGGAACAGAAGCCAGGACTCTTGTTCGCGGAGCGAACGACGGCCGAAGCCGTTGGCCGCCGCCTCATCTCCGGCTTTTATAGCCGGACCGCGCCCGTGTGCACGCATGCGAGGGAGGGGAGGCGTCGGCGCGCCGTCCCGTGACGCGCCGCCCGTGAGGAATCAATGGCAAGGCTAACCGGCGGCACCCTTGCCATTGATTCCCCGCGGGAACCGAGGCCATTGGGGGAAGACGAGGCGCCAAATCGCTGACGTGGCTGGCCCGCGTCTTTTTCGCGCCAAAACAGTTCGCCCCGGCGCCCCCGGGCGCCCCCCAGCGCGCCGGGTTCGGCCTGTGTCCGCCGGCGCTGTTTTCGGCCCAAGCCGGTGAAAATCGGGTTCCTAGGGCGCGACTAGGCCATTTTCTCGGTGCCGGCACGAAAAAATCACCTGGGAAGGCCTTCCTGAAAGCGCGACTGAAGATGCCCTAACTAATTCCTACATGCATGCACGTCCAGCCATCCACTCAACTGCAACGACCCGGCCTAGCATGCGTCTGACTTTGGCATGCAAACGCATGGCTAGCTAAGAAACTCCATGCTTGACTAATTCATCACCCAATTCTAGCTTGCGTGCACACACATGATCTCAACTGTATGTGAGTACACCGCTGCACCTAGTGGATGGACACGACTACATGCATAACTGAACTCATGTGACGAAATAACCATGATGAACACCTATAAAACAAGGTTAACTCTAACACTATCAATGGTGGATTTGTTCGGATCTTGTCGTAGTTCATATAGTTTGTGCGTCTTCAAGTTGGATCCTTCCAATCTACGCAACTCTTCAATGGCGGCTATTGCTATTCTGGTGTGCTGGTCCTATGGGGCCTTAGCATGACGCCTTTCCAACTGTCTACTACAACAAGTTTTGCTCAGCTCGGGAAGGAAGGGGCTATGACGGCGACGTGCCTTCGGCTTGATTCAGTGCTTATACTCGTCGCTAGATGGTCTACAAATCTAAATTTATTTTTTATTGTTTCTGGAGTTCATTGTACTGCTTTGATTGAAGATGAATAGAACAAAAAAATTCCCTTCATTAGAGGACAATAAAATGTCTTGGTTGCCAGGTTATTGGCTCTGTCTCAAAAACCAATGAGTAAGAAATGATTTTTGTGGGGGAAGGGGGGAGGGGGGGACATGATCATCTAGAATGGCATCACTGACGAATAAAATGATTGCACAATTTAGGCCACGAATTCGAAAGTGATCAATTCATATTTATTATCACCTCAAAACTAAATCGTACAAACATCATTTATAAGAGTGTCTCATGCCTTGAGGAAAATACAAACTTTGATTTTTTTTCCTATTGTTTTATTTATGTGAGTGACACCATGCGTAAGTGCAAGAAACTCGCAGTAAACATGCCAACAAAATCAAAGATACCCTCAAAAAAACAAAATCAAAGATGGTGCGTGTTTGCTCTCTATGCTCCCCGATCCCACTAGCCCAGCCCACGGCGGTATGGCACCACGGTGGCCCCGGTGGTAGGGACCTGCTAGATATCGCACTTTTCAAGTGCTATGCTCGTCTCCATTATATGCCTTTCAGTTTGTCTAATTCACATCTAGATGTTTTTTAAGTATGTCACATCTAAGCTTCCATAAGTATATAATGCAGCAACAAGAAACAAAAAAAAAAAACAGGACAAAAAAAAGACCACAAACAGAGTGGACATCAACTTAGATGTGACATAACTATGTCACATCTAGATGTGCCCTAGACAGACCCTATGCCTTTCGCATGTGCAGGATAGCTTTCTTTCATTCTTTTTATTCCCTCTGGGTTATTGAATTTCTAGAAGCTTCTTAGAGCGGGGTTGCCCTTTTTTGGTTTTCTCTCGTGATTAAATTAACAAATATTTTCCCAATTCATGAACTGTTCAAGAATTTGAAAAAATAGTTTGTCAATTTATAAAAAAATTATGAATTCTAAAACATATTCCAAAGTTTAAAATATTCATGAATTTTTAAAAAATGCGAATTCAAAAAAAACTCATGAATTTCAAAAAATAAAAATTTTGAATTATATAAATGTTCGTTGCTTCACAAAATTGAAAAAATTGTTCATGGATTTCAAAAAATGCTCATAAATTTAAAAACAAGTTGACAAATTCAATATAAGCACGAATTTTAAATTGTTCATGAATTCAAAAAATGTTACAAAAGTTGAAAAATAAGTGCTCGCCTAACAAGCCACACACTTATATTCCGGTAATACCGAAACAAAAAAATGGTGGTTCAACTACAATAATATCTAAATGTAAAGGCGGCTTATGAGAAATTGTGGAGGAGACGGCTTATTTTTTAAGTTATCAGAAGAATTGGCTCGTATTGCTCACAGAGATGGATACATAGGATTCACGTTGGTAACATGTTTCAATTTCCCATTGGTTGGAATGGATACTTGGCTTGCTTGGTTGGTACTTTTTTTCCGCGAATACGCAAAGCTTGCGTATCATTTCATTGATAGAAGAAGATTAGAACGAACGAGTACAAGATGTGATACAACACATGACACGAACTCAAGAGGCGCGAACATGGTGATCGGAGCAGAGAAACAAGGGATGCTCGGCCCAAGATGAAAAAATCACAGCTAAACTCGCCATCCTGAGAAGTAGCCCAAACCACCAACAAGACGACCAACAAGCAAAACAAGGCGGCGCCTTCATGAAGGAGAAAGACACCGAGACGCCGCCGCCGTCCGATCCGGATAGCCGGACCTAGGGTTTCCCCCGCTGCTCGAAGAGGGGCTCAAAACCGACCGTGACAACGCCTCCAAGGAGGGGACGACACCCGCGAGTGTCACCGCTGCCAGCATCGAATGCAGGGATTTCGCCCTGGCCATAGTCCGAGCAATCCCAAGCTGTCGGAACACGATCAGAGAAGAGGAAGTCTGGTATAGGTCGGGGCCAAAATCACGGAAGGGGGAGCCACGCCTGCCACCGGGCGCCACTGGAGTGCGAGCAATGGAGCGGTGGAAGGACAAACGGGGCACGGAGATGGGCGGCTGGGCAGAATGAGGGGCGATGAGGGATGCGACGGTAGCCGAAGGCCTGAGCGAGCCAGGGTCCGGAAGGAAGCGCAGATCCTTGTCATCGGGGCCCGAGCAGCAAGGACGCCGGCTAGCCCATGGAGCTGGAAGTGGGCGCAGCTCCATAGGCATGCCGGAATCGAATTGTCCCAGCATAACCTTTGTCCTCTTTGTTTGCTTTTTTAGTAGGAAGAAGGGCAACAGCTGAAAAAATGTCTACGTCCAACGCTTGGTGTGCGGGCATGGTTCACTCTTCATTGTAATCGTATCTGAACTGATGTCAAAGGCAAATGTATAGGGGTAGCTGCAAGCAAACTCAACAAAACTAAATTTGCATGACATTAGTTTATATAACCCTACAAAAAGAGTGTCCGGATGCCTCCAAATGAAATACAAGCCTTTGCTTGACATTTTTAGTGCCTGGCATTGGAGAGTAGCGCTCTTATTTTTTTCCATTTAATAATATTAATTTTTCCCTCCATAAGCGCCCAATCAGGCGGCTGGCATTGTAGATGCCCTTGCATGCTTCTTTCTTTCTTTTTATTCCCTCCGGGTTACTGAATTTATAGAAGCTTCTTAGAGCGGGGTTGTCCTTTTTTGGTTTTCTCTCATGATTAAATTAATAAATATTTTAGCAAATTCTTGAACCGTTCAAGAATTTGAAAAGAAAATTCTAAACTTCTAAAATGTTTATGTATTTGAAAACATATTCCAAAATTTAAAAAAAATCATGAATTTGAAAACAATTTGTGAATTCAAACAGTACTTGTGAATTTCAAAACGTTTCCATATTTTTTGTGAATTTAAAAATGCTCATATATTTAAAAACAAGTTGACGAATTCAAAAAATACCAAAAATTTTAAATTGTTCATGAATTCAAAAATGTTTGCAAAATAAAAAAATTATTATTTTTTAAAATAAAGTGTTCATCTAACAAGTCACACACCCATATTCAAGTAATACCGAAACAAAACAATCGGGGGTTGAACTAGAATAGCATTTATGGATAGAAAAACTATAACTTCCTAGTTTTAGTTCGTATAGACCTAATTCATTAAATTCCGTCCTATAAAATGGTAGAATTATAAATGTCTAAAATGATAGATAGGAAAACAACGAATAAAGCCATTGGACTCACATAGGAGTATTCCCCCAACCCAGGGCAACTATTTCGATATTATGAGTTCAAGGGTTTCGAAAATGTTTGTGAATTAAAAAAAACATGAATTTGAAAAATTCTTCTTAGATTAAAAAGAAATTTAGTTTAAAAGTATATATTCTCAGATTTGAAAACTGTTTGTGGACTTGAAAAATGTTCACTGATTCAACGAACTATTAATGAATTTAAAAAATATTCATGAATATTTAAAGAAAGGTCCTTGATACTGAATAATGTTTGCAAAATTCAATAAAATATTGACAAATTAAAAATATTTCTGAATTGAAAATTGTTTGTCAATTCAAATAACATTCACAAATATAAAAAATTTCATGGATTTGTGAAAAACATTACAAAGAGAGACAAAACAAATGGAAAAAAGAAAAACATAAGAAAAGAAACATAGAAACAAGAAACCTGGAAAATTGAACAAACCACATAAACCGGTGCTACATTCACACAATGACAACGCAAAAAGTGAAAACGATGCTACTGCTGGGCCTGCCCAGTGCCCACCTCGGTTACTCCCGTTGGCGAGCCCTACATATATATAGTTTAGAAGTCGTCCCCTCAGTGAATATAAGAGGCAGCTTATGAGAAAAGTTGTGGAGGAGATGGCTTGTTTTTTAAGTTGTCGGAAGAATTGGCTCGTATTGCTCACAGAGATGGATACATAGTATTCACGCTGGTAACATGTTTCAGTTTCCCATGGGTTGGACTGGATACTTGGCTTGCTTGGCTGATACTTTTTGTCGCAGCATAACCTTTGTCATCTTTGTTTGCTTTAGTAGAAAAGAAGGGCAACAGCTGAAAAAATGTCTACGTCCAACGCTTGGTGTGCGGGCACGGTTCACTCTTCATTGTAATCGTATCTGAACTGATATCAAAGGCAAATGTATAGGGGTAGATGCAAGCAAACCCAACAAAACTAAATTTGCATGACATTAGTTTATATAACCCTACAAAAAGAGTGTCCGGATGCCTCCAAATGAAATACAAGCCTTGCTTTTCCTGTTGTTTTTGTGAGCTACACCATGCATGCATGCAAGAAAACTCTTTTTTTTTGCGAATACATGCAAGAAAACTCTTACTGTGGTATACAAAAAACTGTGGTATACAAAATTGCCAAGGATCGAAATCAAAGATGGATGGGTTTATTGCATGCATCCGTTTTGACCAAGCAAAGCATGCATATTAATTATTAGCACCACGGTGATCGGACCCCCCTGCTAGTAGTAGATGCGGATGATCCCATGCCGAAGGCGAAACGCCGCTGCCTGTTGTCCGCGGGCTTGAGTATCTGGAACGAGCAGGTGAGGTCGTCGTCGACGCACATGAGGGCGCCGGCGTTGTCGAACTCGCCGCAGTAGTTGGGCGCGGAGAAGACGGTGACCATCCTCCGGCCGGCGAAGAACTCGTAGCCGTCCTCCACCACCTGGTGCGCCCGGCACACGAGGTCCAGGTCGTGCCTCTCCATGAAGGCCGCCACCACGTCCGCCCCGAACGTGTACGACACGCCCCTCTCATTGGGCCCCCACCCCGCGGCGCCGCCGGGGTCGGACCAGAGGAGGTCGCAGAGGAGGCCGGTGTCGGGGACGTCGACTGGCCTGGGGAGGCCGGCGATGTCGCGGATGTGGCGGAGGTCCGGGGAGAGGCCGCCGTGCATGCAGAGGATGCGCGACTCGACGAGGGCGGCGACGGGCATGCAGTTGAAGCAGTCGGAGAAGTGGCGCCAGAGGCGGACGGAGTAGCGGCGCTTGCACTCGTCGTAGAAGCCGTAGACGCGGTTGACGGAGGCGCACTCGTGGTTGCCGCGGAGGAGGAAGAAGTGCTCCGGGTACCGGAGCTTGTAGGCGAGCAGCAGGCAGATGGTCTCGATGCTCTGCTTGCCGCGGTCCACGTAGTCGCCCAGGAACAGGTACTTGTGCTGCGGCGGGAAGCCGCCCAGCTCGAAGAGTCGGATGAGATCCGTGTACTGCCCGTGGATGTCACCTGCCGCGTGACAACATGAGTCGGTTAATTCACAACCGAGCTAAAAGGTAAAATAAAACATAACAAAACACTGATTTTACTAAGGCTAGGTCTCGGTTAACTGAGACTTGACCAAGTCTCAGTCAAGTGATATATTCCCTCCGTTCTAAAATTAGTGTCTCAACTCTAGGACAACTTTATACTAAAGTTAGTAAAAAGTTAAAACATTTACTTTCGGACGGAGGGAGTACTGGATTAGTATATAAAAAAAGGAAAAACTGGAAAGAAGTTTCTTGTGTGAATCTCCATGCAAAATCAAAGAAAGATAGCATCAATTGAGACATAACGAAGTCTCGGCCGACTAAGACTTAGCAAAACTGTTTTACTAATCTTAGGCCATTGAGATTCTATATTCTTATCTCCGTCTCATCTTTGGGTTGAGATTCACGCAGAGGTGGGAGAATATGGAGGATTATATCAGACGGCTAGCAGCACCGACTTGTAAATATACAAAATTATAGGTGTAAGCAGACATGAATGGACCTAAACAACAGTACCAATGGGTGAAATCAATCATCCATGAATAGTATGTGAGATGATCTCATAGTCATTGGGCAGGTAAACGTGACGAGACGCACAGTTTTAGACTTGGTAAACTCTGAGTGAAAACAAGGCATATTTATCGGCCGGTAGTGACGGACACGGACTGGCGGTGCTCCTACCAACTAACGCACTAACCAGATCAAAGTCCACCATGATGTAGTGAAAGTAATACTGTAATCGGGGTTTGGTTAGGGATTATGGAGGCAGGCAGCTGGTGCGTACCGGCGATCTTGATGGGGGCGTCGAGCTGGAGCAGGTTGGGCTGGCGCATGAAGACGTCCTTGGCGGCGCCGCAGAGCTGCCGGATCTCCCCCTCGCCCAGCTGCACCTGCTGCACTTGCTGCTTCCCCGGCCGCCCCCGCCGCACCTCCAGCAGCCGCCGGATCACGTTGTCTAGCGCCGCACCGTTCATCGCCAATCAAGCAAGCAAACCAACTGGAGCTAGCTCCTACTTGAAGGTCTGACGGTCCAGCAGCAATGGATGTTTATAAGCCGACGACGACGACCATGAGGCTTGATAATTAATCTGCACGCGTAGCTAGGCAACTTTGCATCAACCAACCAAAGGTCGGCCGGCCGGAGAGAGAGATCGAACAATATATCTAGCCAGTACCTTTTCTGCTGGCTGGTATGGGCTATGGAGCACCCTATGCTCTGCCCTGCTCTGAGTATGTTGCAAGCTAGCTAGTTCCAAGGAATATTAACAGAGTGGCGGCGACCACCCAAAGCAGGCCAGCCAAAGATTCTCCTCACCACCACCACAAACGCAAGATTCTGTTTCACAACCATAAAGCATATCTCAAGCTAAACAAACAAGCTAGCTACGGAACTAATCGTGTTGCATATGCATAGCTCTGGTATTAACAACATCTCAAGAATATATATATATATATATATATATATATATATATATATATATATATATATATATATATATCAATGGACTCGACTGGTGCATGATAAAGATCATGCATCGACCGCCGTTCGACCGATCGGTTTCAAGGAAAGTTTTTCCAAAATTGATTGAAATGAACTTGACCTGCAGCTAGCACTACTAACCTTGAACGATTGAAGAAACATGTGTGAGCAGCAAAAGTAGGGTGGAGGAAGATGAGAGGACAGGAATTGGAAGGACCGAGAATGGAAAGATGGATGGAAAACAAAGCACTTTTGGGAGGTCGGCCGGCACAAATTTAAAGTGGAGAGAAAGCGAGCCGCTGTTGTTGCTGTTGCGAATATATCCTTGTGGTGCCGGCCTGCACGCATGATGGTTCTCTTACTGTGACCGTCTATACTAAAACCACGGTCAAATGCGATAGCGATATATACATCTCGCTCGACATCAACATGTTCTTATTACATATTCTCTAATATGTAGCTAACACATGAGTTGTTGATGCGGAACATATGAAGTACAAGTTAACTCAGTCGACGTAAGTTGCTGATTCCTAATTAAAGAACCTTTTTTTGTGGGGATCCTAATTAAAGAACCTGATGCGAGGGAAAAGAGGAAAAAAGAATCAGACCCATAAGCTTAGGGAACGATATCGGTGAAGCAATGACTATCGAATTTCCCTGGTATAGCAGACACGTTAATTTTCTCCAATCAAACCGCTATCATGAAAGGTAGAATTTTGCATTCGTAGAGGGCTCTGGGGCAAGGGAGATTCTGGACTCCCTAATGGATCTTTTCGTATTACGATTAATGAGGAGAACAATGGTTATTTCGTAGCTGGTACCGGTTTAAAACAAGGAGACCCCCCCCCCCCCCCCCCAACCCCACCCACCCTACTTTTTATCTAATAGTTGATGTTTTTAGCAAAATGTTAGAAAAAAGATGGTTTGCATAATATTATTAGAGGCCTTCTACCTAATCTCATTCTTGGTGTGCAAAAATGGTGGGACATGAAAAATGCTATAAATGTATATATTTCCCTACTTGTAATATGATGATGAGACCATTATGTTCATTAAGGAGGATAAGAATGCTAGGAACCTAAAGTGAATTCTGGCATGTTTTGAGAATCCTTCTGGTATGAAACTAGATCACCACAAAAGTGATTAGATGGCTAGTAATCTAGAGCTTATGTTCAAATTTGTTGCTGTAAAATTGACTCCTTCCCTTTTTAATATCCTTCTTTTTTTAGAAAATCATTTTTAGTATTTAGACGCACCTTTACATTACTCTAGACAAAATTACCAAAAGCATTGCAGGTTGGAGGAAGAAGCAAACTTTTTGTGGAGTAAAACTGATTCTTCTTCAGGCTACCATTGTTTCAGTTCCTTACTCGTCTTTTGTGATGAAATTCCATTCTTAGGAAATTTCCCATTAATATAAAAAAGTACACAAATGTCTCATTTCTTTCATGGGAAATGTAGATTTTTTTTTGGGAGAAATATGGGAAATGTAGATGATAGCCACAAGTAGCACTTGGCTAATTGGGGCATGGTTTGTAGGAAACATGATTGCAGTGGTGTAGCTAGGCATTCCAATCGAGGATTTTGATCTTAGCTTGACGGGCTCCTGCCTCGTGGACCAAAAGATACTTTGTCGGAGGTGACAACACGGGGGTGAAATTGGTTGGTCATAAAGATAACCTCTCTCCATCTACCGAGAAAAAAAAAACCCTTTATAGTTTTGTTGGACAAGTACATAAGCTACTAAAGTTGATTCTCTTGGAAATTAACAAAAGGAACTAGACTCATGTTTGGTGTGGTCACGTGTTCCTAGCCACCCATTGTGGTCTTTACCTATTATTAATAATTAACAAAAAAGTATTGTGGCTAAAGTGTGACATGGGATTGATCTCAAACTTCCCTTTAGGAGTTGTGTTGATGAGAACATGTCAGCCATGGCTGGATTTGAAAATTTGTATATACGTATATAGTATTACTGATGAGCTGGACACTCGTCTGGAACATGCATTCATCTGGTATTTATACTTGTATAGTTCCTTTTACCAATTCATTAACTTTTGTGCAATCCGCTATGGCAGTGCTCCTTACTTACGGAAGATTTTCGTCCCACCAAAAAAAAACATATTTTCCTACGGCTGTTAGCCCGAAATAGATGTTTAGCCAGAGATAACTTGATGATGAGATGCCATGTGGGTGACACTACCAACCTCTACTGCGTTGAAATTGAAACTAATAATCATGTGTTGTTTGAGTATGTTCTAGCCAAAAATAATTAAGATGTTATTCCTCTCTGGTTTGGTTGTACGTTAGGATTTTATGAGATGGTCGCCATCCACTGGCGGAGCTATGGCTATTGCTGAAGGGGCCATGCCCCCCCCCCCCCCCCCCCAGCCCATCAATTTTATATGAAGAAACTATATTTTGGGTGGCACAAATTCAGAGAAATGCTGTTTTTGGCCCCTCCAGAAAATTATATTTTGTCATTCGCCCCCTCAGCTCTTCCTCCGTAGCTCCTTCACTGTCGACATCTACTATGACGTATGCTCTCGGACATGAATATTTCCAAGTCGGCGCTTTGTGGACCTTACAATTTTTTTAATATTATTTGTTTTCATGCGAAGCATTCGATCATTATCAAGGAGCTCTGGTGCTTATGGAGTCGTGGGTTGCACAAATGGAAGATTTCCTGCAAGCCCTTCAAATAAGCATATTGTTGGACAAGGACCGGGGAAAATTGTCAAGTATGCCTTGTTGTTGGAACCGCAGCCCTCTCTCACTCTCGGCTAGAGGTAGAAGAAGACACAAGACAAAAGAAAAGGATTGGGGTGTTCGTGCGCCCGTGGCGGCGTTCGTGCGCCGGCCCGGAATTTCTTATGTCTTGTGTCTTCTTCTACCTCTAGCCGAGAGTGAGAGAGGGATGCGGTTCCAACATTTGGTATCATGAGCTTGGTGTTTTGGGCGTGCTTGCCGTGCCGGAGGCGTGACAGCGATGGCGGCGCTCGCCGGCAGCTGCGTAACGGAGCTTCGGGCCGTGTGTCGGCCCATGGAGGTGGGCGGCGCGGTGGCTGTCATGGCGCGTGGCGGAGGCGGCGGACGGTGACATCGTACATGC
Organism: Triticum urartu; assembly: GCF_056163025.1. Lineage (NCBI taxonomy): Eukaryota > Viridiplantae > Streptophyta > Magnoliopsida > Poales > Poaceae > Triticum > Triticum urartu. The sequence goes on from NC_141876.1 coordinate 617,772,811, forward strand.
GGCGACCGCGGAGGCCGCCGAGGCGCTACGTGGTGGCGCGGCGGCGCAGCACGGCGTGGCGGCGTGGAGGCACTGCATGGCGGCATGGAGGCCGCGGCGGTGCAGGGCAATAAGCCGCGGCGACGAGTAGGGCGCGACCGGTGCGTGTTATGGGTGCACACTGGACGCGCCGGGCGCGTCGGGACCACGAGCGCGCGTACGAGCGAGTGGTTGACGTTGGGAGGAGGCGTATGTCGCCGTTGTGCTCGAGTCCGTGCTCGAGTTCGGCTACATCCTTCTGGCGTTTGTCGCTGGTGGCTGCCATGGCGGACGCGGAGGCAGCACGCGGTGAGCGTCTGGTGCGGCCGGGCTCGTCGGGCACGTTGGATGCGCGCAGGACGGGCGGGACGCACTGGTGTGATCGGGCTCGTCGGACGCGTCAGGTGCGCGCGGGACATGCGGGACGTACTGGGGCGTCGGGCACGTCGGGTGCGCGCGGGACGTGCGGGGCGCAGAGGGACGCCAGACGTGTGTCGCCGGAGTCGTCCGTGGCGGTGCGACCGGCATCGTTGCGCCAGGTCGGATCCGCGAGCTGGGCCACGCTCGTGACGACAACAACGACAGGAGTTGCAACAACTTCAGCGACGGCAAGGTCATGGCTTAGGGAGTGAGTGTTGGCAATAAGCCATGCTCCAGCGATGACGACCGGCGTCGGGTGCGCCATATGCGGTCTATGCAAGGCGTGGGCATAGGGATCAGTTGGTCCGGCTATGTTGAGTGCGTACGAGTGCGTGCCATACGCGCGGCCGGGCTATACGGATCACAGTGTGGCGCGGTTGCGTGGTAGCTAGCTTTGCGTGTGCACATGCATAGAATTAGTTGTGTGCATGCATAGTTTGTTAGCCAGGCCGTGGGTTAGTGGCCGTGTGGCGTTTTAGTTGGTTAGTGTGTGGGTGGCTCTGATGTGTGTGGCCGTGTGTTATTTAAGCAGCTGTTAGTCACCGTGAAGATGGTGTGAAGCCGAGTAGCAATGTAGCCACTGTAAAAAGAAAAGGATTGGAGCGTTCGTGCGTCCGTGGCGGCGTTTGTGCGCCGGTCCAAAATTTCTTATGTCTTATGTCTTTTTCTACCTCTAGCCGAGGGTGAAAGAGGGCTGCGGTTCCAACACTTGTGAGGCTGCCTTCAAACCAATCCCAATGTTTGTTCTTGGATGAAAAAATAATTGTTTCATGAGTACTCCCTCTGTTCCAGAATATGAGGTGCATCAGTTTCCGTACAGGTCAGACTTATATATGTTTAATTGACCAAGATTATAGAATAAAATATCAACATCTACAATACAAAATAAATAAAATATAAAAATACTTTTCGTGATGGATCTAATGATACAAATTTGGTATTTTTTAGTATTTTTTCTCACAATTGGTCAAACGTGCACATGTTTAACTTTTGGAAAAATTAATACACCTTATATTTTGGAACGGAGGGAGTAATTTTAGTAATTTTACTCCATGTTGCATGTTTTCTATCAATGAATCTAGACCAACCGAAGAAGCAGTACGCTTTCCCTCTGTGATTTTGTATGAGACGCAACACTGCTTCAGTATGCTTAATGTAGAAACTGAGGCATATGTTCTTTTATACCACTATATAGTGAATAACCTTGAATATCGGCCGTTGGATGAAGCCGATCTGACGGTAAAGAGGTTGAACATCTAAGCGATGTTATCCATTGTATATCATGTTTGCTGTATCAGACTCTACTATGTGTACTATCTAGAAGATTGTGCGCTTGAGTTTAAGCCTAATGGACATTATGCACGAACCAGAAACAAACTTCTACTTTGCTCTAAACTCTTTCAAACTTAAACCCTATATTAGTTCTATTTCTGATAAAATTGGTAGTCATTTTTACTTGGTAATTTTTGTTCTATTTGAGGCTACGGATGTACTTCATAAATCTCATTTATCTTTGTGATGCAACATTAGGTATTCATGTTATTTTCTACTAAGAGTTTCAATGCGAGGTACTTAAAAGACACACCTCCTACAAAAAATGTGATCGGTATATTTCACGTGAGTTTATGTAGTATATATATTGCAATTTTCGAGTATTTTGTGGCTATAATTTGTTATTTTGTGAAATGGACCAAGAGAGTTAAATCGGCATCTTGGACTTCATGCACGTGCCTCAATTCTTTTATTTACCTATACACTATAGTACCTTGATCGTTTGTCACACTTTGATTTTCTGCTCTCATGTGCATGCAATGCACGTATAACTTACTAGTATGTATCTGTAAGCTTGCGAATTGACTCCATGCTATTAGGGCAAAAATATAAAAATATTATGTGCATGGTTATCTCAAGAAGGACGTAATGAACCAAATGCAATTTGTGCATTTCATTGGTTCTAGGCCATACAGTACATGTACATGATGTATGCCAACAATACAACATGCAAACATTATTACAACATAACTCTAATACATATATGACACACACCATTGTGAAGAAACAACGAGGCACTACAACCAGTTAATAAATACTTTGAGGCTAAAAGAAACATGGGAAAATACCTATTGGTTTTGTAGCAGTGTGTGAAGGAAATATGCCCTAGAGGCAATAATAAAGTTATTATTTATATTTCCTTATATCATAATAAATGTTTATTATTCGTGCTAGAATTGTATTAACCGGAAACTTAGTACATGTGTGAATACATAGACAAACAGAGTGTCACTAGTTTGCCTCTACTTGACTAGCTCGTTGAATCAATGATGGTTATGTTTCCTAACCATAGACATGAGTTGTTATTTGATTAACGGGATCACATCATTAGAGAATGATGTGATTGACTTGACCCATCCGTTAGCTTAGCACGATGATCGTTTAGTTTGTTGCTATTGCTTTCTTCATGACTTATACATGTTCCTATGACTATAAGATTATGCAACTCCAGAATACCGGAAGAACACTTTATGTGCTACCAAACGTCACAACGTAATTGGATGATTATAAAGATGCTCTACAGGTGTCTCCGATGGTGTTCGTTGAGTTGGCATAGATCGAGAATAGGATTTGTCACTCCGATTGTCGGAGAGGTATCTCTAGGTCCTCTCGATAATGCAAATCACTATAAGCCTTGCAAGCATTGTGACTAATGAGTTAGTTGCGGGATGATGCATTACGGAACGAGTAAAGAGACTTGCCGGTAACGAGATTGAACTAGGTATTGAGATACCGACGATCGAATCTCGGGCAAGTAACATACCGATGACAAAGGGAACAACGTATGTTGTTATGCGGTTTGACTGATAAAGATCTTCGTAGAATATGTAGGAGCCAATATGAACATCCAGGTTCCGCTATTGGTTATTGATCGGAGACGTGTATCGATCATGTCTACATAGTTCTCGAACCCGTAGGGTCCGCACGCTTAACGATCTGTATTATGAGTTTATGTGATTTGATATACCTAAGATAGTTCGGAGTCCCGGATGAGATTGGAGACATGACGAGGAGTCTCGAAATGGTCGAGACGTAAAGATCGATATATTGGACGACTATATTTGGACATCGGAAAGGTCCCGAGTGATTCGGGTATTTTTTAGAGTACCGGGGAGTTACAGGAATACGGGGAAGAAGTATTGGGCCTCATGGGCCAAGTGGTGGAAGAGAGGAGGCAGGGCGCGCGGCCCCCCTAGCCCAAACCGAATTGGACTAGGGGGGGGGGCCTTTCCTCATTTCCTCCTTTCCTCCCTCTCCTTCCTTCTCCCCTTCCCCCTTCCTTTCCTCCTCCTAGTAGGAGTAGGAATTCCTACTCCTACTAGGAGGAGGATTCCTCCTCCTGGCACGCCCTAGGAGGGCCGGCCGGCCTCCCCCTTTGCTCCTTTATATACGGGGGCAGGGGGCACCTAGAACACACAAGTTGATTGTTCCAAGCCGTGTGCGGTGCTCCCTCCACCATAATAAACCTCGATCATATCGTAGCGGTGCTTAGGCGAAGCCCTGCGTCGATAGCAACATCATCACCGTCATCACGCCGTCGTGCTGACGGAACTCTCCCATGAAGCTCTGCTGGATCGGAGTTCGTGGGACGTCATCGAGCTGAACGTGTGCTGAACTCGGAGGTGCCGTGCGTTCGGTACTTGCATCGGTCAGATCGTGAAGACGTTCGATTACATCAACCGTGTTCTCATAACGCTTCCGCTTACGGTCTACGAGGGTACATAGACGATACTCTCCCCTCTCGTTGCTATGCATCACCATGATCTTGCGTGTGCGTAGGAATTTTTTTGAAATTACAACATTCCCCAACAGTGTGTTAGTTAGTTATTGATTATTTTCACTATGTTTTTTAGGTTGGAATCATTAGACCATTGGTGATGTTGGATATATTCCCTAAAATTCACTTGATATATACTCCAATTTCAGTTTGAAGTGAAATATTATTACATGAGATACTAATATTGCCTCAATGTTTAAGAGAAGCTCGGATTTTCATGATTATTTTTGCTGCAACCTTGAAGCTAGGAGCATACTATCGTTCAAACACGGGTACCATTGCCTATTTTCCTTTCAATTAATTGTTCTCACTGCATACATACTCCATGTTGAACTTTGAAGTGATTGTGACATGACAGCTGTAGCGTGCCAACATTGTAAGAAATGTAAAGGGTTCATGATTATTTGCCACTATATTTCTGTAGTTGGAACCGTTCTAATCATTTGAAGATTGGATATATTCTCCAAATCATGGTTTCCTAAAAAACAAAACCTCAAGTTGATATCATGATTATTTTCACTGCCTGCGAGTAGCTAGTTCAGGGATAATTAAGCAATACAAGAGAATTGGTTGCCACACCCAAACCAGGCCAACGAAAGATTCCCCTCATCGCCCTACAAATGCAATATTATGTTTTACATAAACGAGATTAAGTAAATAAGATAGGAATTATAAGTTAACTACCCTACTTGCTAATATCACTCAACTAATGCATGCACTGAATAAAAATTGATCTATTAGTCGATTAGTTGAAGTAAACATAACCAACTAGTGCTAATCTTGAAAAATTGAAGTAAACATGCCTAAGCAACACAACCCCAACCACCCTGGATTTTCCTCATCCACTTTCTCATGAGGAAGTGCCTACGCTACCAATGTTATTATCCACAACAAATTTTGAAATCTGGTGCTATTCACAATTGGATTTATTTTTTTATTGCAGCATGGATTCAATTTATATCTGCAATCTTGTGACATTATTATATTGATATTGTAATTTTTAATGAATTCTCCTTGTGCCTATCTAGTAGTTTGATCATACGACTTATATGCTATCATGGTAGAACTTACAGAGCGTGCATGGGTGTTCCCATGTTTTTCATCTACATGTACTATGTGACATCCCAACACTACGAGTGTATTGGTTATGATTGTACTTTGTTACTACTTGTGTGTGTGTGCTATGTGAATTGTTTGCGTTGTAGTTACAACTAAAATGTTGCTAAGTTTTTTAGCATATTGTTGAAAATGCAAAGGTTGTATTGTTTAATTGTACAACATCTAATTATGAGAGGTAATCTCACCATGTCCATTGAAGAGTTGACTTGAATCAAAATTGCCACATTCTACCTCTCCAGCCAAACACTATGACAAGACCATTCTATTCCATGTTTAGGTTCAACTAAACACAGGAATAAAACCAAACCATTCCTTTAAAATGGAACCATGACATTCCGTCTCATTCCATTTGGTTCCTCAATAAAACACACACTAAATAAAACCAATGTGTGGTTATACAAGGGTGCCTACTGTCTGTGTCAAAACCGGCGGATCTCGGGTAGGGTGTCCGAACTGTGCGTCTAAGGCGGATGGTAACAGGAGGCAGGGGACAAGATGTTTACCCAGGTTCGGGCCCTCTTTATGGAGGTAATACCCTACGTCCTGCTTGATTGTTCTTGATGATATGAGTATTACAAGAGTTGATCTACCACGAGGTCGTAGAGGCTAAACCCTAGAAGCTAGCCTATGGTATGATTGTCTGTTATCCTACGGACTAAACCCTCCGGTTTATATAGACACCGGAGGTGGTTAGGGTTACACAAGGTCGGTTACAAGGGAGGAGATCCCCATATCCGTATTGCCTAGCTTGCCTTCCACGTCAAGGAGAGTCCCATCCGGACACGGGACAAAGTCTTCAATCTTGTATCTTCATAGTCCAACAGTCGGGCCGAAGGATATAGTCCGGCTGTCCGGAGGCCCCCTAATCTAGGACTCCCTCAGTAGCCCCTGAACCAGGCTTCAATGACGATGAGTCTGGCGCGCAGTATTGTCTTCGGCATTGCAAGGCGGGTTCTTCTCCAAATACTCCATGGAAGATTTTTGAACACAAGGATAGTGTCCGGCTCTGCAAAACAAGTTCCACACCCCATCGTAGAGAGAATAATATTTCCACAAGTCTAATTTGCTGGCACGTTTTGACAGCACGACATCATGCCATGGCTCGGTCTTTATTTGAACCATTTTTCTCAACCAGCGCTGCGCATATTGCGAGGCGGTTTTTCTGATACGTCTTGTCAAAGCAGAGATCGTGTCCCCCTTATTACGGGATTCTCATCAATACGGACGTGGGTAACCCAATCGTGCATGTTGGTATGACTCCTAGATCTTAGGCAAGTCCCAAACGGCCACAAGGAGGACGCTTGATATTCACCTTCTTTATAGAGAGGGCGAGGCCTGTCCTTTTTTTCCCCTCGTGCTCAATCGAATCCTTCCCCCGCCTCGAGTTTCAACACCCAAGACTCAGGTCAGTCGCTTCGGACCTTCAACCATGTCCGGATCCAACCTTCAAGGTCGGTGATTCCTCTGTCACAGAGGAGGACATCAAGAAGCTGAGAGAGGCTAGATATCTGACCGCCGAAATTTTGCATAGGCTGCCTGCCTGAGGGCAGGTTATCCCTACTCCCGAACCCACCGAGAGTGTCGTGTTCATCTCTCACTTCCTCCGAGGACTAGGCCTCGCTCTGGATCCCTTTGTTAGGGGGCTTATGTTCTATTATGGGCTGGATTTCCACTATCTGGCCCCGGATTCCCTTCTTCACATCTCGTCGTTTATTGTCGTATGTGAGGCCTTCCTTCGCATTACCCCTCACTTCGGCCTGTGGCTCAAGACCTTCAATGTAAAGCCGAAGATGATTGAGGGGCGGCACACAGAGTGCGGAGGGGCTTTAATAAGCAAAATCGCCGGTGCCCCATGGCCAGAGGGTTCCTTCACAGAGGTGTCCAGTTTGTGGCAGCGGGAGTGGTTTTACATCACAACTCCCCGAAGTGCCAAGTGGGTTGCAACCCCTACCTTTTGCTCGGGCCCCCCACCGCAACTGATGTCATGGATTAGGAGGGGGATGAGCTGGGGACCAGCAAAGGATGTGCCAATATTGCAGAGCCGCATCTGAGATCTCTTTGAGAGAGACTTCAGCCTGGTTATGGTAATGCAAGTTATGCTAGTTCGCCGAGTCCAGCCTTGCAAACGTCGGCCCCTCCGTATGTGGGAATTCAACCCGGAAGGACCGCGAGCTATTCAGCACTTCCTCGGCATGACGCTCGAAGAGATGTACAAATCGTTCTTCGGACCCCAAATAGAGTGTCCGGACACCATCGAGGATGTGGGTTTGAGCTACAACCGCCCCGATACCCAAGTAAGTAATCCCATGGCCGAACACGCTATCCTTTTATTTATCATGACATCATTCTAAAAAGTCGCTCTTTGACCAGGACTGGATAACAAAGGCAAAGATGATCAGGTGTTCGGCCCCCCTTCCTGAAGGCTTGGACAATCCGGTACTAGACAAAATGCTCGAGCCGGCACCTTATCAAGTGCCCTCAAAGGAAGATGAAGGGGGAAATAAAGAGGCCGAAAGAGGGCCTCACTCGCTACTTGTCCCAGCCGGGGGAATGAGCGCCTCCGCGAGGGAGGATAACCAGGGGAAGAATCTGACATTCCCTCTCCCCGGGGAAGGAAGAGGACTACCTCTAAAGATCCGGAAACTAAGGTTTACAAACGGGAGAAGAAATCTTCGCCAAAGGGTCCTGCCTCGGAGGGTATTCTTGCCGCACAATGTCCGCATGGGGATCAGCCCTCTACCGAGCTGTAAGTAATCAAAAAGTACTTAATAGTGAAAATATCCTACCTTACTTCCGAAGACAATAACCGATGCTTATAAATTGTAGTCCAGATCATAGCCCTTCTCGACAGAGTTCGTCTTCGGGGGATCTTCTTCCGGAGATGATGGAGAGCGAAACACCTCCCCCTGATGTAGCGACCAGACCTCAAACGGTCTGATCTCTGTGCTCAGGTGTCATCCCTGGATCAGTAATGCTGACACCACACAGTACTTGAAGGATTTATAATAGAGTAGCAATCACACACTTATTACATCAAGTGCCTCAATAGAGAACTTATTACAATAAATATGGCTTAAGCCATCTAACAACGATAACAGCGGAAGGCTTGGAAGATAAGTGAGTCCATCAACTCCAACGGCATCACTGAGTATAGAACCACGACCTAAAAACTCCTTAATCGTTGTCTGAAAAGTCTGCAACATTAACGTTGCAGCCCGAAATGGGTCAGCACATGGAATATGCTGGCAAGGTAACACATAGAGAGTAATGGAATGAAACAGCTATACTATATGCATATTTGGCTGGTGGAAAGCTCTATGGTTACAGTTTTGCGTAAAGCCAATTTTTCCCTACTGCAAAGGAATAAATTTTATTTAACTATCATGGTAGTTGTTAAACATTGAGAATGGTTGACAGCATCCTCAATCCCAATTAAGCATCATCATTAAACAAAACCCAACAAAATTAAATTTTAGAGTTACATGTTGAGATTCACATGATAATCCAAGTACTAGATACTCAAGATGTCCATAACCAGGGACACGGCTAACCATGATTAGTTTATACACTCTGCAGAGGTTTGCACACTTTTCCCCACAAGATTCGATCGCCTCCGTTTGGTTTCTCGCACTACATGGTGTTTGAGAAGACGGATGACCGAGACACAGTCTTTCAGAAGCGCTAGCACCTTACGATGGATAGACCGTTACACCTACTTTCCCCTACATCTGCTAGTCTATCCTGTAAGAGTTCGCACGACTTAATCAACTATGCTAGAGCCCATAATAGCTTGTGGCTGCACACGGAAGTTTCTAGTATGAAAAATCTCATGATCCCTTTGGGCCTGGGTGGCGGTCTATAAAGAAAAACAGACAATCCTGGAATACCCAGGTACCTCAATCCACCCAGATGTGTGTTTAAGTTGCCACCTTAGATAAACCATTAATTAACCAACTCACATCTGTCATGGATATCACTCACCCAATCCACGTCTACTAGCATAGCATGGCACAATAGGCAAACGTAGAAGTAACTCCCAAAGGTTTAATAATAAACAGGTAATAGGTACTACCTCAACTACTTCTCATCCCACAATTTACTTAGATCCTAATCATGCAATGTTTGAGGATTGATCTAATGCAATAAAACTGGGTAGTAGGAGGTATGATCAAAGTGTTACTTGCCTTGCTGATGATCCGCGAAACCTAGAGATTCGAAGTAACAGGCGGCGCACTTCGGGTATTCTATCGCAGACAAACAAACAAGCATACAATAAGTATTCATCTAATGCACGAGTAAAAATCAAATAAGAGATCTAACCAGAAGGTTCAACTTAAGAACTCCGGTTTGCAAAAAGATTCAAATCAGACGAAGCAACAAAAGTCAAACGGCAAAAGAAACAGGCTTCGTTTACTATTCTGGATCTAGGGTAATTTTTATAGTGGCAAAAACTTGTTTAAGTTGGTAAAACTGATAGAGGGTTTCGAGACGAAACTCCAGGCGCTTGAATCGCCTGATTACGATAAACGAGCGAAAAGTTATACTAAAACGAAAATCGGATCAGGAATCGCGATCAGAAAAATCACGGATTTAATCCGAGAAAAAGAAAAACAACAAACGTTCGCTAGAACGAACGGACGAACGCTCGCTAATTAAATAAATCGGAAAAACCGATCTATTTAAAAAAACCAAAACTAAAAAAACGACAAAACCGTCGGAAAAACCGAACGGTTTTCTAAAAAAACCGGCGTCTAAAAAAAATCTACCGGCAACTCCGGCGAGATTCCGGCGGCGGCGGCGCGGGGCGGTCGGCGACGGCGGCGGCGGTCGGCACAGCGCGGCGGCGGCGCGGGTGGCGGCGGCGGCGGCTCGATGGGCTGTGGGGGTCGGGTGCCCCGGCTTATAAAGGCCGGCCCCGGAGGAGTCCGGGCCTAACACGGCCCGTAGGTCGGTTTCGTTTTTTTTAATTATTCCATGCAGAAAAACAAATAAAAGAAATACTAAACGGACTCCAAAAATCCAGAAATAAATTTTTCCGGGCTTCTAAAATCAAGCCGCACCAGGTGAACATTTATTTGGAGCCTAAATGCAATTTTGAAAAACGCACATATTTCCTAAATTCAAATAAAATAACGAAAAACTCCGAAATAAAATCTTATTTGATTTTATTATTAAATCCTCAATATTTCTTTATTTTGGGAAAGTCATTTTATTTCCTCTCTCATATTTTTGTAATAGAAATAATTGATGATAAAATAATTAAAATCAAATGATCCTATTCTCAGAATTTGAGAAAACTCAAATATGAAAATAACGAAATCCCCAACTCTCTTCGTGGGTCCTTGAGTTGCATAGAATTTCTAGGATCAAAACCAAAAGCAAATAAAATATGATATGCAATGATGATCTAATGTATAACATTCCAAATTGAAAATTTGGGATGTTACAAACCTACCCCCTTTAAGATGAATCTCGCCCTCGAGATTCGGGTTGGCTAGAAAATAGGTGAGGGTGGTCCTTGAGCAAATCTTCCTCTCGCTCCCAGGTGGCTTCATCCTCCGTGTGGTGGCTCCACTGAACCTTGCAAAACTTGATAACCTTGCTGTGGGTGACTCGACTGGCATACTCTAGAATCTTAACTGGTTTCTCCTCATAGGTCAAATCATTGTCCAACTGAATTGCTTCCAGTGGTACTGTGTCTCTCAAGGGTATGTCAGCCATCTCTGCGTGGCACTTCTTCAACTGGGAAATGTGGAACACATCATGAACTCCTGACAATCCTTCAAGCAATTCCAACTTGTAGGCCACTTCTCCCATACGTTCCAATACTCGGTATGGTCCTACAAAACGTGGCGCTAACTTTCCCTTAACACCAAAGCGCTTTGTTCCTCGAAGTGGGGATACTCGAAGATAAACTCTGTCTCCAACTTCGTAAACTGTCTCCTTGCGTTTAGAATCTGCATAACTCTTTTCCCTGGACTGGGCTACCTTGAGCCTGTCGTGAATCAATTCCGCCTTCTGTTCAGACTCCTTAATCAAATCAGGTCCAAACAACTGGCGGTCTCCAACTTCATCCCACGACAACGGTGTCCTGCACCTTCTTCCGTACAAGGCCTCGAAAGGGGCCATCTTTAAACTGGATTGATAGCTGTTGTTGTAAGAGAACTCGGCATACGGCAAATTCTCGTCCCAACTAGATCCATAATCTAGCGCACAAGCTCTCAGCATGTCCTCCAAAATCTGATTGACTCTCTCGGTCTGTCCATCTGTCTGTGGATGAAAAGCTGTGCTGAATTCTAGTCTGGTTCCCAAAGTTTCGTGCAACTGATTCCAGAACTTTGAGGTAAACTGGGTTCCTCTATCTAACACTATACTCCTCAGAACTCCATGTAAGCATACAATCATGGTCATGTATATCTTTGCCAACTTAGCACTGATGTAAGTGGTCTTTACCAGGATGAAATGAGCTACTTTCGTCAAATGAACGACTACAACCCAAATCGAGTCATAGCCTGAACGAGTCCTGGGTAATCCCGTGATAAAATCCATGCCTAACTTATCCCACTTCCATTCGGGTATCGGCAATGGTTGTAGCAATCCTGCTGGCTTCTGATGCTCTGCTTTTACTCTCTGACATACATCACAAACTGCTACATACTCCGCAATGTCTTTCTTCACTCCGGTCCACCAGAAGATATCCTTCAAATCCAAATACATCTTGGTATTTCCTGGGTGAATCGAATACGGTGAATCTTGTGCCTCTTGCAGAACCAAGCTCATGATCTCCGGGTCATTGGGCACATAAACACGGTCTTCAAACCATAGGGTGTCGTGCTCATCCTCACGAAATCCTTTAGCCTTCCCTTTGCTCATTTTCTCCTTTGTAGAGGCAATCTCCTTGTGAGTCTTCTGGGCTTCTCTGATTCTATCCATCAAAGTTGACTGAATCTCCAATGCTGCTACATAGCCTCTCGGAACTATTTCCAAACATAGCTCACGAAGATTTTCGGCTAACTCCTTTGGTATTTCTCCTGTCGTTAGTGTATTAACATGGCTCTTACGGCTCAACGCGTCAGCTACTACATTAGCCTTTCCGGGATGGTAATGCAATCTCATATCATAATCCTTGATGAGCTCCAACCATCTCCTTTGTCTGAGGTTTAACTCCTTCTGCGTGAAAATGTATTTCAAACTCTTGTGATCCGTGTACACCTCACAATGATTTCCAATGAGGAAATGTCTCCATGTTTTCAATGCATGCACTACGGCTGCTAACTCCAAATCATGCGTGGCATAATTCAATTCGTGCGGTTTAAGCTATCTTGAGGCATATGAAACAACTCTCCGTTCCTGCATAAGCACTGCTCCAAGTCCCCGACGTGAAGCGTCGCAATACACCTCATAGTCCTTGGTCTGGTATGGCAAAATCAACACTGGTGAAGTAACCAAACGTTTCTTTAACTCCTGGAAACTAGCCTCACACTCCTCGGTCCATATGAACTTGGTATCCTTCTTTAACAACTCCGTCATAGGCTTCGCAATCTTTGAGAAATTCTCAATAAATCTCCGGTAGTATCCTGCGAGTCCAAGGAAACTCCGGATCTCGCCAACTGTGGTTGCTGCTTCCCACTTGGTCACGGTATCAACTTTAGTGGGATCTACTGATATACCTTCTCCGGATATAACGTGTCCGAGGAATCCTACTTCCTTCAACCAAAGCTCACATTTGCTGAACTTGGCATACAACTGATGTTCTCTGAGCTTCTCAAGTACCAATCGCAAATGTTCCTTATGCTCCTCTTTATTCTTCGAGTAAACCAGGATATCATCTATGAACACCACGACGAACTTATCCAAGAACTCCATAAACACTTTGTTCATCATGTTCATAAAATAGGCAGGTGTGTTAGTCAGACCAAATGACATAACGGTATACTCGTACAGCCCATACCTGGTGGTAAAAGTTGTCTTAGGTATATCCTGTTCTCGAATCTTCAACTGGTGGTATCCTGATCGTAGATCGATCTTGGAAAATACCTTAGCTCCTTGCAATCGATCAAACGGATCATTGATCATTGGTAGTGGGTACTTGTTCTTGATCGTTACGTCATTCAACCCACGATAGTCAACAACCATCCTTAACGATCCATCCTTTTTCTCCACTAGAAGTACTGGTGATCCTCAAGGCGACGAACTTGGGCGAATGTAACCTTTATCCAGTAACTCCTTAATCTGCTTCTTAATCTCCACCAAATCCTTTGCAGGCATCCTGTATGGTCTCTTTGATATTGGCCCTGTGCCACTGGTACTTCCTCCTGCACAACTCCTGTTAAACAATTTACTTGAGTCCCTTTTGGCACATGTCAGGATACATACTTGATCCTTCTCCCTTCTGGGGTGGTAAGCAAGATCGACTTACTGGCGCAATCGATGTTTCCTCCATACATCGACAGCCAATCCATACCGAGAATTACATCCAATCCTTGTGATTCCAAAATGATTAGATCCGAGGGAAACACATGTTGGAAATATGCCCTAGAGGCAATAATAAATTAGTTATTATTATATTTCCTTGTTCATGATAATCGTTTATTATCCATGCTAGAATTGTATTGATAGGAAACTCAGATACATGTGTGGATACATAGACAACACCATGTCCCTAGTAAGCCTCTAGTTGACTAGCTCGTTGATCAATAGATGGTTACGGTTTCCTGACCATGGACATTGGATGTCATTGATAATGGGATCACATCATTAGGAGAATGATGTGATGGACAAAGACCCAATCCTAAGCCTAGCACAAGATCATGTAGTTCGTATGCTAAAGCTTTTCTAATGTCAAGTATCATTTCCTTAGACCATGAGATTGTGCAACTCCCGGATACCGTAGGAGTGCTTTGGGTGTGCCAAACGTCACAACGTAACTGGGTGGCTATAAAGGTACACTATAGGTATCTCTGAAAGTGTCTGTTGGGTTGGCACGAATCGAGACTGGGATTTGTCACTTCGTGTAAACGGAGAGGTATCTCTGGGCCCACTCGGTAGGACATCATAATGTGCACAATGTGATCAAGGAGTTGATCACGGGATGATGTGTTACAAAACGAGTAAAGAGACTTGCCGGTAACGAGATTGAACAAGGTATCGGGATACCGACGATCGAATCTCGGGCAAGTATCGTACCGCTAGACAAAGGGAATTGTATACGGAATTGATTAAGTCCTTGACATCGTGGTTCATCCGATGAGATCATCGTGGAACATGTGGGAGCCAACATGGGTATCCAGATCCCGCTGTTTATTATTGACCGGAGAACGTCTCGGTCATGTCTGCATGGTTCCTGAACCTGTAGGGTCTACACACTTAAGGTTCGGTGACGCTAGGGTTATAGAGATATTAGTATGCGGTAACCCGAAAGTTGTTCGGAGTCCCGGATGAGATCCTGGACGTCACGAGGAGTTCCGGAATGGTCCGGAGGTAAAGATTTATATATGGGAAGTCTTGTTTTGGTCGCCGGAAAAGTTCCACACATTATCGGTATTGTACCGGGAGTGCCGAAAGGGGTCCGGGGGTCCACCTGCCCCGGGGGGCCACATGGGCTGTAGGGGTGTGCGCCTTGGCCTATATGGGCCAAGGGCACCAGCCCCAAGAGGCCCATGCGCCAAGAGATAAGGGAAAGGAAGAGTCCTAAAGGGGGAAGGCACCTAGGTGCCTTGGGGAGGATGGACTCCTCCCTGTCCGCACCCTTCCTTGGAGGAAGGGCCAAGGCTGCGCCCCCCCTCTCCCTTGGCCCTATATATAGTGGGGGGAAGGGAGGGCAGCCACACCTAAGCCCTGGCGCCTCCCTCTCCCTCCCATGACACATCTCCCTCCTCCCGCAGCGCTTGGCGAAGCCCTGTTGGAATCCCGCTACTTCCACCACCATGCCGTCGTGCTGCTGGATCTCCATCAACCTCTCCTTCCCCCTTGCTGGATCAAGAAGGAGGAGACGTCGCTGCTCCGTACGTGTGTTGAACGCGGAGGTGCCGTCCGTTCGGCGCTAGGATCATCGGTGATTTGGATCACGACGAGTACGACTCCATCAACCCCGTTCTCTTGAACGCTTCCGCGCGTGATCTACAAGGGTATGTAGATCCACTCCTCCCTCGTTGCTAGATGACTCCATAGATAGATCTTGGTGACACGTAGGAAAATTTTGAATTTATGCTACGTTCCCCAACAATACATGCCTACCTATACTCAATGGCACTTGAAAACATCCTTGACTGGCCATATACTCCGCTCCTGGTGAGCTTACTAGCATAGGTGTTCTAAGAACCTTAGTGGGCAAGTTATACTTATCCACAAATCCCCTTGATATGTATGAATGCGATGCACCAATATCAAAAATAACGAGTGCAGTAAATGACTTAACCAACAACCTACCGATTACGGCATCCGGCTGCTCTTCAACCTCCTCCACGTTAACGTGGTTCACCTGTCCCCTGTTGAAAGGGTTCGGCTTCTTCCCAGAGCTTCCATTGCCATTCTGGCCTTCAGGACATTCATTGGCATAATGTCCGGTCTTCTAGCACTAAAAACAAGTGACTTGGCTCAGGTCTTTCTTGGCTGGAGTTGATGGGTTGGTACGGTTCTGGGCGTTGCTTCCTCCATTACCATTACCATTCTTGGTGCCGTTTTGATTGTGCGAGCTACCTCCTCCATGGGTATGCTGAAAATGTCCTCCCGATCTAGGGGTAAAACGTGGCTTCTGCTGAGCTCCAGAATTGTACTTCCCTTGTCCATACTTCCTCTTGCGGTTCTCAATTTGTTGTTGCTTGCCTTCAATCATAAGAGCACGGTCTACCAACTCTTGGTAGTTGTTGAAGGTTGCTATCATCAACTGCATGCTCAACTCGTCCTCCACATACTGGCCAACTGTCCGTCCTCCTTGGCGCAAGTTGCGAAACTCACGCTTCTTCATGGCCATAGCTCCTGCTGAAACATGGGCAGTACGAAAAGCCTACTGAAACTGGTCCCACGTGACAGTGTCGACAGGGAAAGTGGCTGTGAAATTCTCCCACCATGATGCTGCGGGTCCTTCTAGTTGATGTGCGGCAAACTTCACCTTCTCCGCATCTGTGCATCCTGCTGTGGTCAACTCTCTAGCTGTCTTGCGGAGCCAATCATCTGCTACTATCGGCTCGGTGCTACTGGAAAACACCGGCGGATTCAGCCTAAGAAAACGGGCTAAGTGATCAACGGGTGGTGGTGGTGGTGGGTTGTTGTTGTTGTTCCCCTGATTCTGATTCTGGACTAGCAACTGCATCAATGTTTCTGCTGCTGGATCAACTGGGTGAGCTTCGGTGGAAAGGTAAATCCGGGGTCACGTCTCAGAGGCATCTGAGGGTTTAGAAAAGATGAGGTTTAAGAATAGAGGGGGTCTAAAGAGAAAACACCACCCATATGCACATGAGGCAAAAGAAAACAATTCACTTCATTCAATCAAACAAGGGCATACAATCGATCTAACCATCGCAAAAGTGCTCGGACTACTGTATTTACATGGTGGACTACTACTACTGATGAGGTGGTCTACTAGAAATATTCTTCGGTTGCAGACTCCATGATATCTGCTCCGGCTTCATCAACATAGTCATCATCGCTATCATCTGGGTCCGAGTCGGTGTCGTCGATGATGATGTAGTCTTCCGGGTGAATCTCCTTGGGTTCTTCGTCTTCATCTACTGGTGTAGGGACTCCCATAAATATCCCAATCTTCTTGATCAGATCGCCATTCTTCTCCACCAATACTTCAATTTCTTCATCATAATCTTCTCGTGTAGCCTTGAGTTCTTCCTCCAGTTCTTTGATTCTTGTCCTAGCCTTCTTCAGGTCTATCATGTCGGCGCACATCTGGTTCTCCTGTCGTCGAATATGCTGGTTTAACTCCTGGATAAAAGCTGCAATTGATCTATCCCTTCTGGTGCTGATCATCTCCCAGTGCTCATCTTGGCGCCCACAAATCTGGTAGATAGTATCCTTGAGATCATTGTGGTAGACTTCTCCAATGCGTCCCATGGTGATGTGAGCTGCCATGCTCTTTCCTAGACTCCAAGTTGGCGCATCAAAAGAAAACTCTATGGGCTCAGTGACTGGCATGAACGTCCTTCCTGGAACTTGAACTTGAATCATCCAGCGCTCTTCTTCAGGTAAAGTGGCGTTGTAGGTTCCGGTGAAGCTTGGTACTCCTATGTTCAGGTATCTAGTGACTTCCTTCAAGTGACGTCCAAAGGGTGTATCTTCATTCGGTTGCGTGAACTTGTTCCTTGCATCCGCCATCCTAAAGAGTAGAAAAGTTGAGAGGTCAGAAGAGAAGAGAGTGAATAGTGATCTAGGTCTTTAGCTTAGTGGTCGTGTCCTACAGTCAGCGTGTGCTCTGATACCATCTCTGTAGCGACCAGACCTCAAACGGTATGATCTCTGTGCTCAGGTGTCATCCCTGGATCAGTAATGTTGACACCACACAGTACTTGAAGGATTTATAATAGAGTAGCAATCACACACTTATTACATCGAGTGTCTCAATAAAGAACTTATTACAATAAATATGGCTTAAGGCCATCTAATAACGATAACACCGGAAGGCTTGGAAGATAAGTGAGTCCATCAACTCCAACGGCATCACTGAGTATAGAACCACGACCTAAAAACTCCTTAATCGTCGTCTGAAAAGTCTGCAACATTAACGTTGCAGCCCAAAACGGGTCAGGACATGGAATATGCTGGCAAGGTAACACATAGAGAGTAATGGAATGAAACAGCTATACTATATGCATATTTGGCTGGTGGAAAGCTCTATGGTTACAGTTTTGCGTAAAGCCAATTTTTCCCTACTGCAAAGGAATAAATTTTATTTAACTATCATGGTAGTTGTTAAACATTGAGAATGGTTGACAGCATCCTCAATCCCAATTAAGCATCATCATTAAACAAAACCCAACAAAATTAAATTTTAGAGTTACATGTTGAGATTCACATGATAATCCAAGTACTAGATACTCAAGATGTCCATAACCAGGGACACGGCTAACCATGATTAGTTTATACACTCTGCAGAGGTTTGCACACTTTTCCCCACAAGACTCGATCGCCTCCGTTTGGTTTCTCGCACTACATGGTGTTTGAGAAGACGGATGACCGAGACACAATCTTTCAGAAGTGCTAGCACCTTACGATGGATAGACCGTTACACCTACTTTCCCCTACATCTGCTAGTCCACCCTGTAAGATTTCGCACGACTTAATCAACTATGCTAGAGCCCATAATAGCTTGTGGCTGCACACGGAAGTTTCTAGTATGAAAAATCTCATGATCCCTTTGGGCCTGGGTGGCGGTCCATAAAGAAAAACAGGCAATCCTGGAATACCCAGGTACCTCAATCCACCCAGATGTGTGTTTAAGTTGCCACCTTAGATAAACCATTAATTAACCAACTCACATCTGTCATGGATATCACTCACCCAATCCACGTCTACTAGCATAGCATGGCACAATAGGCAAACGTAGAAGTAACTCCCAAAGGTTTAATAATAAACAGGTAATAGGTACTACCTCAACTACTTCTCATCCCACAATTTAATTAGATCCTAATCATGCAATGTTTGAGGATTGATCTAATGCAATAAAATTGGGTAGTAGGAGGTATGATCAAAGTGTTACTTGCCTTGCTGATGATCCGTGAAACCTAGAGATTTGAAGTAACAGGCGGCGCACTCCGGGTATTCTATCGCAGACAAACAAACAAGCATACAATAACTATTCATCTAATGCACGGGTAAAACTCAAATAAGAGATCTAACCAGAAGGTTCAACTTAAAAACTCCGGTTTGCAAAAAGAATCAAATCAGACGAAGCAACGAAAGTCAAATGGCAAAAGAAACAGGCTTCGTTTACTATTCTGGATCTAGGGAAATTTTTACAGTGGCAAAAACTTGTTTAAGTTGGTTAAACGGATAGAGGGTTTCGAGACGAAACTCCAGGCGCTTGAATCGCCTGATTCCGATAAACGAGCGAAAAGTTATACTAAAACGAAAATCGGATCAGGAATCGCGATCAAAAAAATCACGGATTTAATCCGAGAAAAAGAAAAACGACGAACGTTCGCTAGAACGAACAAACGCTCGCTAATTAAATAAATCGGAAAACCCGATCTATTTAAAAAAACCGAAACTAAAAAAACGACAAAACCGTCGGAAAAACCGAACGGTTTTCTAAAAAACGGGCGTCTAAAAAAATCTATCGACAACTCCGGCGAGATTCCGGCGGCGGCGGCGGGGCTCCGGCGGTCGGCGGCGGCGGCGACGACGGCGCGGGTGGCGGCGGCGGTGGCGGTGCTAGGGTTTGGGCGGCGGCAGCGGCTCGGTGGGCTGTGGGGGTCGGGTGCCCCGGCTTATAAAGGCCGGCCCTGGAGGAGTCCGGGCCTAACACGGCCCGTAGGTCAGTTTCATTTTTTTTTAAAATTATTCCGCGCAGAAAAACAAAAAAAATAATAAACTGACTCCAAAAATTCCGAAATAAATTTTCCCGGGCTTCTAAAATCAAGCCGCACCAGGTGAACATTTATTTGGGGCCTAAATGCAATTTTGAAAAACGCACATTTTTCCTAAATTCAAATAAAATAATGAAAAACTCTGAAATAAAATCTTATTTGGTTTTATTATTAAATCCTCAATATTTCTTTATTTTGGGAAAGTCATTTTATTCCCTCTCTCATATTTTTGTAATAGAAATAATTGATGATAAAATAATTAAAATCAAATGATCCTATTCTCAGAATTTGAGAAAACTCAAATATGAAAATAACTAAATCCCCAACTCTCTCCGTGGGTCCTTGAGTTGCGTAGAATTTCTAGGATCAAAACCAAAAGCAAATAAAATATGATATGCAATGATGATCTAATGTATAACATTCCAAATTGAAAATTTGGGATGTTACACCTGACACCCCGCCTCATGAGGAGGGCGACCCTGAAGTGTCGTCGCGGAGGGTATCTCCTGATCCGCCAAGGCCAGAGGATAACCCTTTGGCTACCCGAAATCCTCAGTATCCGGCTCCTAAGGAGAGCGACAGCAAGAGTCCGGGACCGTACCATGTGCGGTCGAACGCACTGAAGGACCTTCTGGGGCAAGCGGCTGTCTCAGAAGCGCATCGTACGCTAATGGGTACGGTAATTGAAAAGATTTCATCCGCTGAAAGCGGATTGCATTAAGCTTTTATAAGTCTGCTGAAAGGCTTTGAGGTACGTGAAATAGTGTATGTTTTTGATAGTATCGCACACGTTAGGTGTGCCCTATGCAGATAGTAGCCCCTGAGACTCTGGTTGTCGTCGAGAACGGCGGCAAACCGAGGATCATAGTCCCAGGTGAGGGAGTCCTGGATTAGGGGGTGTCCGGATGGCCGGACTATACCTTCAGCCGGACTCCTGGACTATGAAGATACAAGATTGAAGACTTCGTCCCATGTCCGGAGGGGACTTTCCTTGGCGTGGAAGGCAAGCTTGGTGATACGGATATGTAGATCTCCTACCATTATAACCGACTTTGTGTAACACTAACCCTCTCCGGTGTCTATATAAACCAGAGGGTTTTAGTCCGTAGGATAACATACAGAACAACAATCATACCATAGGCTAGCTTCTAGGGTTTAGCCTCTCCGATCTCGTGGTAGATCTACTCTTGTACTACCCATATCATCAATATTAATCAAGCAGGACGTAGGGTTTTACCTCCATCAAGAGGGCCCGAACCTGGGTAAAACTTCGTGTCCCTTGCCTCCTGTTACCATCCAGCCTAGACGCACAGTTCGGGACCCCCTACCCGAGATCCGCCGGTTTTGACACCGACATTGGTGCTTTCATTGAGAGTTCCTCTGTGTCATCGCCGCTAGGCTTGATGGCTCCTACGATCATCAATAGCGATGCAGTCCAGGGTGAGACCTTCCTCCCCGGACAGATCTTTGTCGTCGGTGGCTTCGCACTGCGGGCCAATTCACTTGCCATCTAGAGCAGATCGAAAACTATGCCCCTGGCCGTCAGGTCAGATTTGGAAGTTTAAACTACACAGCTGACATTCGCGGGGACTTGATCTTCGACGGATTCGAGCCACTGCCGAGTGCGCCGCACTGTCACGACGAGCATGATCTAGCTCTGCCGCCGAACAGTGCCCTGGAGGCCGCACCCGCATCGGCTTCGGCCCTTAATTCGGAGCCAACTGCGCCGATCGAGGATGGGTGGTTGGACGCCGCCTCGGGAGCTGTGATCCCAATAGCGATCGAGCCGAACACCAGCCCCGCACTCCACGAGACTCGTGACTCCAAGGAGCCGGACTCCTCTCCGGACTCCGAACCCTCTGCGCCCCTGCCGATTGAATCCGATTGGGCGCCGATCATGGAGTTTACTACCGCGGACATCTTTCAGCACTCGCCTTTCGGCGATATTCTGAAGACACTAAAGTCTCTCTCTTTATCCGGAGAGCCCTGGCCGGACTACAGTCAGCAAGGTTGGGATACGGACGATGAAGAAATTCAAAGCCCACCCACCACCCACTTGTAGCCACTGTCGACGATTTAACCGACATGCTTGACTTCGACTCCGAAGACATCGATGGTATGGACGCCGATGAAGGAGACGATGAAGAACCAGCGCCTATTGGGCCCGGGAAAGCCACCTCATCATATGACGTATACATGGTGGACGCACCAAAAGATGACGACGAGGAGCGGAAGGACGCACCGAAGGCTTGTTCCATCGAAAAGCAGTCAAAGCAGCGACACAAGCGCTGCCCCAAATCCCGCCTCGACAGAAATAACGATCACACATACCCAGCACTGGAGCAGGGCGAACCGCTGCCAGACAACGGCAATCCGGATAATCAAACCGAACAAACAAATTCTATCAAGGATAATGGTCCGGACGACATAACGCCGGACAGGCACACGGAGCAGCAGAATGCCCGTAAAAGGCTTGTTGCCACCGTGAGGAGTCTTTAAAAGCAGAAGCAAAGGCTCAAGGCTGCGCAAGACACACTCCAAATCAGATGGAGTAAAATACTCAACGCAGCAGCGAGGTACGGCGACAATCGTCCCTCCAAGAGCTACCCAAAGCGAAAGCTGCTACCTGAATTCGATGAGGAGGCCTCAGACCCCCCCACAACCAAATATCAAAGCAGCCACCTGGCCGGATAGACGACCCATCTACGAACACAGAGCGGCATACAACGCCACTCACAATACAACACGTGAACCATGCGAGGGCTCGCACCCAAAGGACGGCGCAACAAGATCCATCTATGGACCACGCAAGCGCGCCCCAGCATATAATGCAACACAACAAACATCCGAACAACGCGGTACACCCAGCTACAGGGGTGCCGCACACCCCCTATGTTTCACCGATGAGGTGCTGGACCATGAATTTCCAGAGGGATTCAAACCCGTAAACATAGAGACATATGACGGAACAACAGACCCTGGGGTCTGGATTGAGGACTACATCCTTCATATCCATATGGCTCGAGCAGATGATCTCCACGCCATCAAGTACTTACCCCTCAAGCTCAAAGGGTCAGCTCGTCACTGGCTTAAAGGCCTCCCCGAAAGCTCCATTGGAAGTTGGGAAGAGCTCGAAGACGCCTTTCGGGCAAATTTTCAAGGGACTTATGTCCGACCTCCGGATGCGGACGATTTGAGTCATATAACTCAACAGCCCGGAGAGTCAGCCCGAAAGCTTTGGAACAGGTTTCTTACTAAAAAGAACCAGATTGTCGACTGTCCGGACGCCGAAGCCTTGGCAGCTTTTAAGCATAGCGTCCGTGACGAATGGCTCGCCAGACACCTCGGCCAAAATAATCCGAGAATGATGGCTGCATTAACAAGCCTCATGACTCGCTTTTGCGCGGGTGAGGACAACTGGCTAGCCAGATGCAGCACCAGCGACCCCAGTACATCTGAAGTTAGAGATGGAAACGGGAAATCACGGCGCAACAGCAATAACAAACGCCGGAATAAATAAGACAACACGAAGGGCACGGTAGTAAACGCCGGATTCAAAAGCTCTCGGCCAGGTCAAAAGCCGCCCTCTAAAGGCACCAAGGATGAACTATCCAGCCTCAACAAAATTCTGGACCAAGTATGTCAGATCCATAGTACCCCTGGTAAACCTGCTAATCATACCCACAGAGAATGTTGGGTCTTCAAGCAGTCCGGCAAGCTCAACACCGTACACAAGGGGGAGGATACACCAAGTGAAGACGAGGATGAGCCTCCCAAGCAAGACACTGGGGAACAAAAGAAATTTCCACCAGAAGTCAAAATGGTAAACATGTTACACGTGATCAAGGGAAAAAACAACACGGCACTCCCAGGAAAATATACCCAACTGCCTGTCACCGCGAAGTCCTGCCACTGGTCGTCTCAACCGATCACTTTCGACCATCACGATTACTCGGCAAGTATCCGACGCGCAGGATGGGCTGCCCTGGTCTTAGACCCAGTAATTGGCGGATATCACTTCACACGAGTCTTGATGGACGGTGGCAGCAATCTAAACCTAATATATCAGGATACAATCCGCGGGATGGGGTTAGACCCAACAAAAATTCGCCATAGCAATACTACCTTTAAAGGAGTAACGCCAGGCCCAGGGGCTCATTGTACGGGCTCCCTCCTACTACAAGTTATATTCGGCTCCCCCGATAACTTCCGTCGCGAGCATTTAACCTTCCACATCGCTCCGTTCCAAAGTGGCTATCAAGCACTGCTCGGACGCCAAGCTTTCGCTCGCTTTAATGCAATACCACACTACGCCTCCCTCACTATCAAGATGCCCGGTCCACGTGGCATCATTTCAGTGAACGGAAATATCAAGCGATCTCTGCGCGCCGAAGAGAGTGCGGCTGCCTTGGCAGCCGCACACTAAAGGCGCCCGGACCAGCGAAAGCATCCAATAGGTCGTCGAGACCTCAGACACAACTAATCAAGTCCGACGCCGCTATTTACACCGAATAAATGGTCACACCCCTATTTTTCAATACAAGGGGCTCAACGCGCGCAGACAAGTGGCAATTTCTTCTCATCTTGAATTATACATGGTTTCTTTAAAAACTATCTTTTTGCACGACAACTTTTTCACCTAAATTCCTCTCTTTTACAGACGATCATCGTGCTACACCCATCCAGGATACGGCACAACAGAGACACAGGTGCAGACGTGCAGCAGGGAGCCGCTCCAAGGATTCTTTTTAGATTAAGACCCCGCGTAAACCTTTTTTACTGTCTCTTGTTGATACATATCCACCGTTGAGAAGGATGCTGGCGTCTTGGCATGTGGCCACGCCAGAACAATGCACGTACCTGGACACAAGGGGCTTCTTACAAAGGCCATTATTTAGGCCCAGTTTATACCACAAAGACCGAATACCTTAGGGAGTGTTCGGCGTCGCGAGTTTGGCCCTATATGCATCAGCTCTGAATCATTGTCTTTGGTCAAATGTTGGGTTTGCCCGGCTCCTGTGTTTTGGTGCCTTATGTTCCGCTTTACCGGCTAAGGTAGCACCAGGAGAACTACTGCGATTGTGCCCTGGTTCATCTGGACGAGCACCTCAGTAGAGAAAGCCGAAAACTGACTGTCATGATATAGCGTGAGACTGGTCAACCACTCGATGACCTGTTTGAATGTTAGAATTCCTCCACCTTAACGAAGGGCCGTTTTCCGGCTAGGCATGTACGCACCCCGGGATCGGGAGAGTGCGGAGCCACCAGGGGCTATCTAGTAGCCCCACTGTCAAACTCCTATGGCCAAGTGAAAGTGCTAAAGCATTATAGTTCGGTTGCCTCGCTCGCTCCGCTATCACCTCCTTAATAGGACCAAGACGTTGGGTTAAGTGTGAACGCGTGTTTTTTGCGAGCACCTCCGCATTATATGCGTGGGGGTTGAAGCCGACGGCTGCAATCTTTCAGGTTATACACATGTATACATAAACGGCCGCCCAGGAGGCATCATATTACTTCCAGGCAAAAGTATAAAAATAGCCTTATAAAAATTTATAAAAGCATTTCTCTTACAATGAGATTACATATCACTCAAACATAATATCTTTTGAGCATTGGGTCTCTATCAAACGAGCACCCTCAAGAACTTCTTCAAAGTAGTGCTCAGCAGCCATTCGACCTATGGCCGAATCCCATGCTGCAACAGTGGTAGCATCCATCTCCGCCCAGTATGCTTTAACACGGGCAAAGGCCATCCGTGAGCCCTCTATGCACGCCGACCTCTTCATCGCATTAATGCGCGGCACCACGTCAAGGAACTGCTACACCAAGCTGAAATAGCTGTTCGGTTTTGGCCTTTCCGGCCATAGCTGATCCACAACAGACCTCATGGCGAGTCCGGACAACCTATTCAGTTCGGCCCATTCGGCTAATTGGTTAGTCAATGAAAGCGGATGCTTGGGAGAATGGAATTGTGTCCAAAACAGCTGGTCCACTTCACGGTCCGTCTGACCCTGGAAGTACTTGGCCGCATCGGCAGCGCTCGCCGCCAGATCCATATACACATCCTCCGAACTCCACAGCCGATCCAGAGAGGCATACCGTGGATCTCCGAACTTCCTCCGCAACATAAAGGATTTCCCAGCTACAATATCCCCGGCTTCCCGCAGCTCCTCCTTCTTCGCCCTCATAGCAGAGCGGATGTCTTTTCTCGTCGCAGCAGCCTTCTCAAGGTCCGATGCCTTCGCTAGGTTTTCCTTTTCAAGAACCCGGCAACAGTCGGCGGCGGCTTTTAATTCTATGGCCATCTTGGCCATCTTATCTCGGCTCTCGCCATGCACGGCCTTCTCGGCTTTCAACTCTCCGGCCGCCTTCAAAGCAGCCGCATTACCAAACCTCGCTTGTTCCTTGGCTCGGGCAAGTTCTACCCGCAAGGCTTCAACAGTGGCAGCTCCATCTACAGTCACAACATATTAAAGATACTGGCATCATGCTGCTCTTACTATGTGGCGTTTACCAGATAATGACACTTACCCTGTGCCTCGTCAAGCCTTTCGTTAACAAGCTCGATGTCGGCGTCTGCCGCATCCAACTGCCGTTTTAAATGGGTAAACTCGCTAGTCCGGCTAGCCACCGGAGCTTCCATCACCTGCACATAGAGGCAGTATGGTTATTACCTGGGAATATGATCCTCTGTTCGTCGTCGTTTCCGACGACAACCAGAGTCTCAGGGGCTACTATCTACACAGGGCACACCTAGCATGTGCAGGACTATCATACATTATTTTACGTACCTCAAAGCCTGTCAGTAGACTCATAAAAGCTTCATGCAATCCGCTTTCGGCGGACGAGATTCTCTCCATCACCGTATTCATCAGTACACGGTGTTCATCTGAGATGGCCGCTCACCCCACCAACTCCCTCAGAACATCCGATCGCACACCAGACGGTGCCGGACTCTTTTGTCCGCTCTCTTCGGGAGTCGGACACTGGGAGCTTCGGGGGTCAATGGGATTATCTTCTGGCCTCACCGGACTCGGAGAGGCCCTCCGCGACGACACTTCGGGGTCTCCCGCTTCCGGAGCGGAGGAGTCCGGAGGAGGCGTTTTTCTCTCCATCATCTCTAGAAGAAGATCCCCTGAAGATGAGCTCATTTGAGAGGGGCTAAGGCCCGAACTGCAAAGATATATGCGGTGGTTATTTTCTCAGAAGAAAAGGATGGCATACCTGTACTATTAAAGTATTTCAGGTCACTTACGACTCGCTGGAGAATTGATCCCCCCGCGGACTTTGTGCGGCAAAAGCACCCCCCAAGGTAGGACCCTCTGTGGGAGACTTCTTCTCCCGTTTGGAAGCTTCGGCTTCTGAATCCCCGGGCGCAGTCCTTTTCCTCCTCCGGTCGTCTTCCTTCATGGAGACGCTCGCTCCCTCGGTTAGAATGGGCAGCGTTGGGGGCCCGCGTCCGCCCGTATTATCCTCCCCAGTATCTTCCTTCAAGGGCTCCGGGTAAGGTGTGACCTGGAGCATCTTTTCCAATAGCGGATTTTCCAAACCCTCAGGGAGGGGGGCCGAACACCGAATCAACTTCGCCTTTGTTAGCCAGTCCTGGTCAGAAAGCGAACTCTCAGAAATAACTTCGTAACAAATGAGAGATAGTATGTTCGGCCGGAAGATTCCTTACCTGTTCGGCGGCGTGGTTACTACTCAGGCCCACGTCCTCGGTGATTTCCGGACACTCTACCTGAGGTCCGAAGAATGACTTGTACATCTCCTCGTGCGTCAGGCCGAGGAAATTTTGAATGACACACGGTCCCTCGGGATTGAACTCCCACAAGCGAAGGGGCCGGCGTTTGCAAGGCTGGACTTGACGAACCAGCATAACTTGTATTACCGCAACCAAACTAAAATCTCCATTGAAGAGATCTCGAATGCGGCTTTGTAGTATAGGCACGTCCTTGGCTGGACCCCAGCTCAGACCTCTGCTGATCCATGACATCAGTTGTGGTGGAGGGCCCGAGCGGAAAATAGGGGCGGCCGCCCACTTGGCACTTCTAGGAGCCGTGATGTAGAACCACTCCTATTGCCACAATTCAGACACCTATGGAATGGAACCTTTGGGCCATGGAGCTCCCGTCATCTTGCATATTGAGGCACCTCCACACGCTGCATGTTGCCCCTCGATCATCTTCAGCTTTACTTCAAAGGTCTTGAGCCACAGGCAAAAGTGAGGGGTAACCCGGAGGAAGGCCTCACACACGACAATAAATGTCGTGATATGAAGAAAGGAGTCCGGAGCTAGATCATGGAAATCTAGCCTGTAATAAAACATCAAACCCCTGACGAAAGGATCCAGAGCAAGGCCTAGACCTCGGAGGAAGTGGGAGACGAACACGACGTTCTCGTTGGGTTCGGGGGAGGGGACGGCCTGCCCTCGGGCAGGCAGCTGATGCAAAACCTCGGCGGTCAGATATCTGGCCTCCCTCAACTTTTTGATGTCTTCTTCTGTGATGGAGGAAGGCACCCATCGGCCTTGAAGGCTAGATCCGGACATGATTGAAGGTTCGGAGCACCTGACCTGAACTTTGGGTGTTTGAGCTTGAGGTGGGGGAAGGATTCGATTGAGCACGGGAGGGAAAAAATAAAAGCCTTGTCCCTTTGTAAAGAGGGTGAATATCAACCGTCCTCTCCGTGGCCGTTTGGACTTGCCTATAGTCTAGGAGTCCTAGAAGCGGTTGGGTTACCCACGTCCGTATTGATGAGAATCCCGGAATAAGGGGACACGATCTCTACTTCGACGAGACGTGCCAAGGAAACCGCCTCGCATGACACGCTGAGGTGGGACAATAAAACGATTCGAATAAAGGCTTGGCCGTGGTGCGATGTCACACTATGGAATACCTCAGCAGATTAGATTTGTGTAAATATTATTCTCTCTATGGGAATATGTGGAAACTTATTTTGTAGAGCCGGACACTATCTTTGTGTTCAAAATCTTCTATGAAGTACTTGGAGGAGGAACCCGCCTTGCAATGCCGAAGACAATCTGCGCGCCGGACTCTTTGTCATTGAAGCCTGGTTCAGGGGCTACTAAGGGAGTCCTGGATTAGGGGGTGTCCGGATGGCCAGACTATACCTTCAGCCGGACTCCTGGACTATGAAGATACAAGATTGAAGACTTCGTCCCGTGTCCGGAAGGGACTTTCCTTGGCGTGGAAGGCAAGCTTGGTGATACGGATATGTAGATCTCCTACCATTGTAACCGACTTTGTGTAACCCTAACCCTCTCCGGTGTCTATATAAACCAGAGGGTTTTAGTCCGTAGGACAACATACAGAACAACAATCATACCATAGGCTAGCTTCTAGGGTTTAGCCTCTCTGATCTCGTGGTAGATCTACTCTTGTACTACCCATATCATCAATATTAATCAAGCAGGACATAGGGTTTTACCTCCATCAAGAGGGCCCGAACCTGGGTAAAACTTCGTGTCCCTTGCCTCCTGTTACCATCCGGCCTAGACGCACAGTTTGGGACCCCCTACCCGAGATCCGCCGGTTTTGACACCGACACCAGGTAATAACCCAACTGACTTTATGTGCAGGTGGCTGAGGCCCCGGTGGCTAGCCGGACTGATGGGTTTACCGAGCTAAAGCAGCAACTTGATGTGGCCAATGCCGATATCGTGCTTGTCAACCAGCGGCTTGACGATGCGCAGGGTAAGTGATTTCTCTGGTGATCGTCACATAATAAGAGGAGCATGATGCCAGTATCTTTAATATGTTGTGACTGCAGATGGAGCTGCCACCTTGGAGACCCTTCGGGCGGAGCTTGCCCGAGCCAAGGAACAAGCAAGGAGTAGCAATGCGGCCGCTCTAAAGGCGGTCGAAGAGTTGAGGGCCGAACAAGCCGCGCATTGCCAGCGCAAGGAAAGAATAGCCGAGATGGCTGTAGAGTTGAAAGATGTCGCTGACCGTTACCAGCTTCTTGAAAAAGAAAGTCGAGCAAGGGTGACGGACCTAGAGAAGGCCCTGGTAGCTGCCAAGGAAGCCCGCTCCAAAATTAGAGCGACGAAGGAGGAGCTGCATCAAGCTGCGGATATTGTGTTTGGGAAGCCCTTCTTGTTGCGGACTAAGTTCAGAGATCCGAAGTATGCTCCTCTTGACCAGCTATGGAGTTCTGCGGACGCCTACGTGGATTTGGCTGCAAGTGCTGCTGATGCGGTCGAGTACTTCAAGGATCAAAAGGATCACGAAGTGGAAAAGCTGTTCTGGTCACAATTTCATGCTCCAGTCCATCCGCTGCTGTTGAATGAGCGAATGGCCGAGTGGGCTGAGCTCCATAGGTTGTCCGGACTTGCCATGACGTCTGTTGTGGAACATCTGTGGCTGGGAGGGCCAAGGACGAATAGCTACTTTAGTTTAGTGCAACAATTCCTTGGTGCTGTGCCGCGCATCGATGCTATAAAAGAGATCGGCGTGCATAGAGGGTGCGCGGATGGCCTTTGCCCGTGTCAAGACATACTGGGCAGAGAAGAAGTTCTTGAAGGCGCTCGTTCGATAGAGGCTTAGTGCTCGAAGAATATTATGTTCTAGTGACATGTACTCCCATTGTAAAAACAATGTTTTATTGACTTGTCAAGGCTGTGTTTGTACTTTTTCCTGAAAGTATTATGATGCCTCATGTGCGGCCGTTTATGTATATATGTATATAACCTGAAAGTTTGCAGTCGTCGGCTTCCGCCCCCACGCACATAATGCGGGGGTGTTCGCAAGAAAAAATGCATGTTCACACTTGATCCAACGTCTTGGTCCATTAAGGAGGTGGTAGCGCAGCGAACGAGGCAATCGGACTATATTGCTTTAACACTTTCGCTTAGCCATAGGAGTTTGACGGTGGGGCTACTATATAGCCCCTGGTACTTCTGCGCTCGTCTGAATACGGGGCGCGTACGTACATGACCGGCAAACGGCCCTTCGTTAATGCGGAGGAATCCCGAAGATTCCGCTGAGTCATCGAGTGGTTGACCAGTCTCTCGCTATATCATGACAGTAAGTTTTTGGCTTTCTCTACTGAGGTGCTCATGTGGATGAACCAGGGCACAATCGCAGTAGTTCTCCCAGTGCTACCTTAGCCGATATAGCAGAACGTAAGGTACCAAAACGTGAGAGCCGGGCAAACCCAACATTTGACCAAAGACATGATTCGGAGCTGATGCATATAGGGCCAAACTCGCGACGCCGAACACTCCCTAAGGTGTTTGGCCTTTATAACATATACCGGGCTGAACAATGCCCTTAATAATAAACCCCGTGTGTCCAGGTACGTGCAATATCCTGACGTGGCCACATGCCAATAACGTCAGCATCCTTCTCGGTTGTGTGGAGTATCCGGAGGATGTGAGCAACAAGAGATAGTAAAAAAGGTTTATGCAGGGTCTTAATCTAAAAAGAAACCTTTGGGCGGGTCCCTGCTGCACGTCTGCGTCTGTGTCTCCGTTGTGCCGTGTCCTAGACGAGTGTAGCACGATTGTCATCTGTAAAAGGGAAGAACTTAGGTGAAAGTTGTCGTGCCAAAAAAAGGAATTGGTTATTATCAATGAACTATCAAAATTCAGGATAAGTCAAGTTGAGCTGGGCTGGCCCTGATTACACGCGGGAAGCCCCTAGTATCGTCTAGGAGGGTTTGATCATCAGAACAATCTCATGTATATGTAGTGGAGCGGCGGACTCGTCTAACCGTGTCCGTGGTCTTGACGACCTGTCATTTTTTTTGTTTGGTGAGGTCGTCTAGTTCGCGGCTATTAAAGCCGCCGCACCCTCTTCCACACGTAAAAAACATTTAGAATTTCCGCTAA
Organism: Triticum urartu; assembly: GCF_056163025.1. Classification (NCBI taxonomy): domain Eukaryota; kingdom Viridiplantae; phylum Streptophyta; class Magnoliopsida; order Poales; family Poaceae; genus Triticum; species Triticum urartu. The sequence goes on from NC_141876.1 coordinate 617,804,582, forward strand.
CTGTGATGATGCCACACGGACCGGGCATCTTAAGCTTGAGAAAAGTATAATGCGGTATTGCATTAAAACGAGCGAAAGCCGTTCTTTCGATTAGTGCTTGATAGCCACTTCGGAATGGAGCGACGTGGAAAGTTAACCTTTCGCTTCGGAAGTTATCGGGAGAACCGAATACAACCTCTAGCAGTAGAGAGCCCGTACAGCGGGCCTCTTGGCCTGGTATTACTCCCTTGAAGGTAGTATTACTGTGGCTTATTTGTGTCGGGTCTATCCCCATTTTGCGGACTGTGTCCTGATATATCAGATTTAGATCACTGCCGCCGTCCATGAGGACTCATGTGAAATGGTACCCGTTTATTATTGGGTCTAATACCAATGCTGCCAATCCTTCGTGTCAGATGCCTGTCGCATGATCCCGCGATCAAAAGTGATCGAGCAGGCCAACCAGGGGTTGAACCTAGGGGTGACGGGCTCTATGGCGTGTGTGTCTCGGAGTGCATGTTTGCTTCTCCTCTTCGTCACATGGATCATGTTTACCGTTTTAACCTCTGGTGGGAATTTTTTCTGTCCTCCGGTGCCTTGCTGGCGAGGTTCGTCCTCGTCTTCGCTTGGTGTCTCTTCCCCTTTGTGTTCGACATTTAGCTTACCGGCCTGCTTGAAGACCCAACATTCTCTGTGGGTGTGATTTGTAGGTTTGTCGGGGGTGTGATACGTCTCCAACGTATCTATAATTTTTGATTGCTCCATGCTATGTTATCTACTGTTTTGGGCAATATTGGGCTTTATTATCCACTTTTATATTAATTTTGGGACTAACCTATTAACCGGAGGCCCAGCCCAGATTTGTTGTCTTTTGCCTATTTCAGTGTTTCGAAGAAAAGGAATATCAAACGGAGTCGAAATGGAACGAAATCAAGTGGAGAAGTTATTTTTGGAAGGAAAGCTACCGGATGGACTTGGACCCCACGTCAGGAGCCAAGGGAGGTGCTCACGAGGGTGCCCCCCCTAGGGCGCGCCCCCTGCCTCGTGGGGCCCCCGAAGCTCCACCGACGTACTTCCTGCACCCATATATACTCATGTACCCTCAAACTTCCAGAACACAATAGATCGGGAGTTCCGCCACCAGAAGCCTCCGTAGCCACCGAAAACCAATCTAGACCCGTTCCGGCACCCTACCGGAGGGGGGAATCCTTCCCCGGTGGCCATCTTCATCATCCCGGTGCTCTCCATGACGAGGAGGGAGTAGTTCTCCCTCGGGGCTGAGGGTATGTACCAGTAGCTATGTGTTTGATCTCTCTCTCTCTCATGTTCTTGATTTGGCACGATCTTGATGTATCGCGAGCTTTGCTATTATAGTTGGATCTTATGTTTCTCCTCCCCCTCTACTCTCTTGTAATGAATTGAGTTTCCCCTTTGGAGTTATCTTATCGGATTGAGTCTTTAAAGATTTGAGAACACTTGATGTATGTCTTGTCGTGCGTATCTGTGGTGACAATGGGATACCACGTGATTCACTTGATGTATGTTTTGGTGATCAACTTGTGGGTTCCGCCCATGAACCTATGCATAGGGGTTGGCACACGTTTTCGTCGTGATTCTCCGGTAGAACTTTGGGGCACTCTTTGAGGTCCTTTGTGTTGGTTGAATAGATGAATTTGAGATTGTGTGACGCATATCGTATAATCATACCCATGGATACTTGAGGTGACATTGGAGTATCTAGGTGACATTAGGGTTTTGGTTGATTTGTGTCTTAAGGTGTTATTCTAGTACGAACTCTAGGGCTGTTTGTGACAATTATAGGAATAGCCCAACGGATTGATTGGAAAGAATAACTTTGAGGTGGTTTCGTACCCTACCATAATCTCTTCGTTCATTCTCCGCTATTAGTGACTTTGGAGTGACTCTTTGTTGCATGTTGAGGGACAGTTATGTGATCCAATTATGATATTATTGTTGAGGGAACTTACACTAGCGAAAGTATGAACCCTAGGCCTTATTTCCTATCATTGCAATACCGTTTATGCTCACTTTTATCACTTGCTACCTTGCTGTTTTTATTATTTCAGATTACAAATACCTTTATCTACTATCCATATACCACTTGTTTCACCATCTCTTCGCCGAACTAGTGCACCTATACAATTTACCATTGTATTGGGTGTGTTGGGGACACAAGAGACTCTTTGTTATTTGGTTGCAGGGTTGCTTGAGAGAGACCATCTTCATCCTACGCCTCCTACGGATTGATAAACCTTAGGTCATCCACTTGAGGGAAATTTGCTACTGTCCTACAAACCTCTGCACTTGGAGGCCCAACAACGTCTACAAGAAGAAGGTTGTGTAGTAGACATCAGGGTGCCGTGAATCTGACAAAGCTTGTCAAGAATCTTGTGTAGGCAAGATGGTCCTTCTCTGCTGCCTTTGAAAGGCTTTTTCCGCTGACCTGGTGGAGAGCCCCTGAATCCGGCATTTACCGCCATATTATCTGGGCTACCTTCTTTATTTCGACGCTTGTTTTTGTTGCGTCGTGGTTTTCCATTGCCATCCCTGACTTCGGATGTGCTTGGGTCGCTGGTGCTGCTACGAGCCAACCAGCTGTCTTCGCCCGCGTAAAAGCGGGTCATGAGGCTTGTTAGGGCTGCCATTGTTCTCGGTTTTTCTTGGCCGAGGTGTCTGGCGAGCCATTCATCTCGGACGCTGTGTTTGAAAGCTGCTAAGGCTTCAGCGTCCGGACAGTCGATGATTTGGTTCTTCTTGGTGAGAAACCTGTTCCAAAGCTTTTGGGCGGACTCTCCGGACGATTGGATAATATGACTTAAATCGTCTGCATCCGGAGGTCGGACGTAAGTCCCTTGAAAATTAGCCCGAAAAGCGTGCTCGAGCTCCTCCCAACTTCCAATTGAGTTTCCGGGGAGGCTTTTCAACCAGTGTCGAGCTGGTCCTTTAAGCTTGAGGGGCAAGTATTTAATGGCATGGAGATCGTCTCCGCGAGCCATATGGATATGGAGGATAAAGTCCTTGATCCAGACTCCAGGGTCTGTGGTCCCGTCGTACGCCTCTATGTTCACTGGTTTGAATCCTTCTGGGAATTCATGATCCAGCACCTCATCGGTGAAACATAGGGGGTGTGCGGCACCCCTGTATTGGGATATGCCATGGCGTTCGGACGGTTGTAGTATTCGGTTTTGATTTTGTGCCAGATCGCGCTTCCTAGATCCATAGATGGATCTGGTCGTACCTGATTTTTGGCGCAAGTTCTCACGTAGATCGTGTGTTGACTTATGTGCGACTTTGTTAGCCGCTCTATCTCGGTCACAAGGTGGTGGATCCGGCCGGTTTGCCGTATCATTTTTTGGTTGCGTGGGCTCTAAGGCCTCATCGTCGAATTCAGGTAATAGCTTGCGTTTTGGATAGCTATTTGTGTGGTAACTTCCACCATACTTTGTTTTGTTGACGAGCACTTTGTTCCACCTACTGTTGAGCATATCTTGTGCGGCCTTAAGCCTTTGTTTCTGCTTCTTCAGACTCCTCGCCGTGGCAATAAGCCTTCTGCGGAGGTTCTCTTGCTCCAAGTGCATTTTCCGGGATGATGTGTGCATCTTCGTCCGGACTATTTTCCTCCCCAGACGGGGTTTGATGAGGTTTATCCTTGGCGTCGCTGTGTTCGGACGCCGGATCCGCACTATGTTCGCCGTTTTCATTTTCATCGTGCTCTGCCACCGGGGCGATGCGGTCATCGTTTCTTCTAGAGTCGACTGGACTGTTATTTCCTCTTGCGCTGTTATCGCTGTTTTTGCTATGGCGGGACTTAGAGCGGCGCCGCTGACGTCGACGCTTGGGTTGCTTGGAGGGGGCATCCTCCGCTGTCTCTTCGCCATTGCCCTCTTTGGGTGTATCCACCATGTATATGTCATGTGATGAAGTGGTTGTCCGGCGCCCTGTGGGCGCTAGTTCCTGTTCGTCTGCTGCATCATCGTTCATGCCGTCGATGTCTTGAATCTTTCGGATCTGAATATTCATACCACAATTGAGAAGAATTACATTAAAATTATGCCAAGTAGCACTCCGCATCAAAAATTCTGTTTTTATCATTTACCTACTCGAGGACGAGCAGGAATTAAGCTTGGGGATGCTTGATACGTCTCCAACGTATCTATAATTTTTGATAGCTCCATGCTATGTTATCTACTATTTTGGGCAATATTGGGCTTTATTATCCACTTCTATATTATTTTTGGGACTAACCTATTAACCGAAGGCCCAGCCCAGATTTGCTGTTTTTGCCTATTTCACTGTTTCGAAGAAAAGGAATATCAACGGAGTCGAAATGGAACGAAATCAACTGGAGAAGTTATTTTTGGAAGGAAAGCTACCAGATGGACTTGGACCCCACGTCAGGAGCCAAGGGAAGTGCTCACGAGGGTGGGGGCGCCCCCCTAGGGCACGCCCCCCTGCCTCATGGGGCCCCCGATGCTCCACCGACGTACTTCCTGCACCCATATATACTCACGTACCCTAAAACTTCCAGAACACAATAGATCGGGAGTTCCGCCACCAGAAGCCTCCGTAGCCACCGAAAACCAATCTAGACCCGTTCCGACACCCTACCAGAGGGGGGAATCCTTCTCCGGTGGCCATCTTCATCATCCCGGTGCTCTCCATGACGAGGATGGAGTAGTTCTCCCTCGGGGCTGACGGTATGTACCAGTAGCTATGTGTTTGATCTCTTTCTCTCGTGTTCTTGATTTGGCACGATCTTGATGTATCGCGAGCTTTGCTATTATAGTTAGATCTTATGTTTCTCCTCCCCCTCTACTCTCTTGTAATGAATTGAGTTTCCCCTTTGGAGTTATCTTATCGGATTGAGTCTTTAAAGATTTGAGAACACTTGATGTATGTCTTGCCGTGCGTATCTGTGGTGACAATGGGATACCACGTGATTCACTTGATGTATGTTTTGGTGATCAACTTGCGGGTTCCGCCCATGAACCTATGCATAGGGGTTGGCACACGTTTTCGTCGTGATTCTCCAGTAGAACTTTGGGGCACTCTTTGAGGTCCTTTGTGTTGATTGAATAGATGAATTTGAGATTGTGTGACGCATATCGTATAATCATACCCATGGATACTTGAGGTGACATTGGAGTATCTAGGTGACATTAGGGTTTTGGTTGATTTGTGTCTTAAGGTGTTATTCTACTACGAACTCTAGGGTTGTTTGTGATAATTATAGGAATAGCCCAATGGATTGATTGGAAAGAATGACTTTGAGGTGGTTTCGTACCCTACCATAATCTCTTTGTTTGTTCTCCGCTATTAGTTGTTGGAAATATGCCCTAGAGGCAATAATAAAATGGTTATTATTATATTTCTTTGTTCATGATAATTGTCTATTGTTCATGCTATAATTGTGTTATCCGAAAATCGTAATGCATGTGTGAATACATAGACCACAGCACGTCCCTAGTGAGCCTTTAGTTGACTAGCTCGTTGATCGAAAGATAGTCATGGTTTCCTGACTATGGACATTGGATGTCATTGATAACGGGATCACATCATTAGGAGAATGATGTGATGGACAAGACCCAATCCTAAGCATAGCTCAAAGATCGTGTAGTTCGTTTGCTATAGCTTTTCCGAATGTCAAGTATCATTTCCTTAGACCATGAGATTGTGTAACTCCCGGATACCGTAGGAGTGCTTTGGGTGTGCCAAACATCACAACGTAACTTGGTGACTATAAAGGTACACTACAGGTATCTCCGAAAGTGTTTGTTGGGTTGGCATGAATCGATACTGGGATTTGTCACTCCGTATGACGGAGAGGTATCTCTGGGCCCACTCGGTAATGCATCATCATAATGAGCTCAATGTGACCAAGTGGTTGATCACGGATCATGCATTACGGTACGAGTAAAGTGACTTGCCGGTAACAAGATTGAACGAGGTATTGGGATACCGACGATCGAGTCTCGGGCAAGTAATGTACCGATTGACAAAGGGAATTGTATACGGGATTGATCGAATCCTCGACATCGTGGTTCATCCGATGAGATCATCGAGGAGCATGTGGGAGCCAACATGGGTATCCAGATCCCGCTGTTGGTTATTGACCGGAGAGTCGTCTCGGTCATGTCTGTGTGTCTCCTGAACCCGTAGGGTCTACACACTTAAGGTTCGGTGACGCTAGGGTTGTTGAGATATTAGTATACGGTAACCCGAAAGTTGTTCGGAGTCCCAGATGAGATCCCGGACATCACGAGGAGCTCCGGATTGGTCCGGAGGTGAAGATTTATATATAGGAAGTCAAGTTTCGGCCATCGAGAAGGTTTTCGGGGTAATCGGTATTGTACCGGGACCACCGGAAGGGTCCCGGGGGTCCACCGGGTGGGGCCACCTATCACGGAGGACCCCATGGGCCGAAGTGGGAGGGGAACCAGCCCCAGATGGGCTGGTGCGCCCCCCATGGGCCTCCCTGCGCCTAGGGTTGGAAACCCTAGGGGTGGGGGCGCCCCACTTGGCTTGGGGGGCACTCCACCCCCCTTGGCCACCGCCCCCCCCTTGGAGATTCAATCTCCTAGGGCCGGCGCCCCCCTTAGGGGTCCTATAAATAGTGGGGGGAGGGAGGGCAGCCGGACCCTAGCCCCTGGCGCCTCCCTCTCATTCCCGTGACACTCCTCCCTCTCGCTGAGCTTGGCGAAGCCCTGCCGACATCACCGTTGCTTCCACCACCACGCCGTCGTGCTGCTGGATCTTCATCAACCTCTCCTTCCCCCTTGCTGGATCAAATTGGAGGAGACGTCTTCCCAACCGTACGTGTGTTGAACGCGGAGGTGTCGTCCGTTCGGCGCTAGGTCATCGGTGATTTGGATCACGACGAGTACGACTCCATCAACCCCGTTCTCTTGAACGCTTCCACGCATGATCTACAAGGGTACGTAGATGCACTCCCCTCTCTCTCATTGCTAGATGACTCCATAGATTGATCTTGGTGATGCGTAGAAAATTTTAAAAAATTCTGCTACGTTCCCCAACAGTGGTATCAGAGCTAGGTCTATGCGTAGTTTGTATGCACGAGTAGAACACAAAGCAGTTGTGGGCGTGGATATTGTCAATTTGCTTGCCGTTACTAGTCTTATCTTGATTCGGCGGCATCATGGGATGAAGCGGCCCGGACCGACCTTACACGTACGCTTACGTGAGACTGGTTCCACCGATTGACATGCACTAGTTGCATAAGGTGGCTAGCGGGTGTCTGTCTCTCCCACTTTAGTCGGATCGGATTCGATGAAAAGGGTCCTTATGAAGGGTAAATAGAAATTGGCATATCACGTTGTGGTTTTGGCGTAGGTAAGAAACATTCTTGCTAGAAACCTATAGCAGCCACGTAAAAACTTGCAACAACAATTAGAGGACGTCTAACTTGTCCAAAAGGATGTGATGAATGATATATGTGATGTATGAGATTGATCATGTTCTTGTAATAGGAATCACGACTTGCATGTCGATGAGTATGACAACCGGCAGGAGCCATAGGAGTTGTCTTAATTTATTTATGACCTGTGTGTCAACATAAACGTCATGTAATTACTTTACTTTATTGCTAAAGCGTTAGCCATAGTAGTAGAAGTAATAGATGACGAGACAACTTCAAGAAGACACGATGATGGAGATCATGATAATGGAGATCATGGTGTCATGCCGGTGACAACGATGATCATGAAGCCCCAAGATGGAGATCAAAAGGAGCAAATGATATTGGCCATATCATGTCACTATTTGATTGCATGTGATGTTTATCATGTTTTGCATCTTATTTGCTTAGAACGACGGTAGCTTAAATAAGATGATCCCTCGTAATAATTTCAAGAAACTGTTCCCCCTAACTGTGCACCGTTGCGAAGGTTCGTTGTTTCGAAGCACCACGTGATGATCGGGTGTGATAGATTCTAACATTCGAATACAACGGGTGTAAGCCAGATTTACACACGCAATACACTTAGGTTGACTTGACGAGCCTAGCATGTACAGACATGGCCTCGGAACATGGAAGACCGAAAGGTCGAGCATGAGTCGTATAGAAGATACGATCAACATGAAGATGTTCACCGATGTTGACTAGTCCGTCTCACGTGATGTTCGGACACGGCCTAGTTGACTCGGATCATGTTTCACTTAGATGACTAGAGGGATGTCTATCTGAGTGAGAGTTCATTGAATAATTTGATTAGATGAACTTAATTATCATGAACTTAGTCTAAAATCTTTACACTATGTCTTATAGATCAAATGGCCCACGCTAATGTTGCCCTCAACTTCAACGTGTTCCTAGAGAAAACCAAGCTGAAAGATGATGGCAGCAACTATACGGGCTGGGTCCGGAACCTGAGGATCATCCTCATAGCTGCCAAGAAAGATTATGTCCTAGAAGCACCGCTAGGTGACGCACCCATCCCAGAGAACCAAGACGTTATGAACGCTTGGTAGTCACATGCTGATGATTACTCCCTCGTTCAGTGTGGCATGCTTTACAGCTTAGAACCGGGGCTCCAAAAGCGTTTTGAGAGACACGGAGCATATGAGATGTTCGAAGAGCTGAAAATGGTTTTCCAAGCTCATGCCCGGGTCGAGAGATATGAAGTCCCCGACAAGTTCTCCAGTTGTAAGATGGAGGAAAATAGTTCTGTCAGTGAGCACATACTCAAAATGTCTGGGTTGCATAACCGCTTGACTCAGCTGGGAGTTAATCTCCCGGATGACGCGGTCATTGACAGAATCCTTCAGTCGCTTCCACCGAGCCACAAGAGCTTTGTGATGAACTTCAATATGCAGGGGATGGAAAAGACCATTCCTGAGGTATATTCAATGCTGAAATCAGCGGAGGTGGAAATCAAAAAGGAACATCAAGTGTTGATGGTGAATAAAACCACTAAGTTCAAGAAAGGCAAGGGTAAAAAGAACTTCAAGAAGGATGGCAAGGGAGTTGCCGCGCCTGGTAAGCAAGCTGCCGGGAAGAAGTCAAAGAATGGACCCAAGCCTGAGACTGAGTGTTTTTATTGCAAGGGAAGTGGTCACTAGAAGCGGAACTGCCCCAAATACTTAGCGGACAAGAAGGCCGGCAACACTAAAGGTATATGTGATATACATGTAATTGATGTGTACCTTACCAGTACTCGTAGTAGCTCCTGGGTATTTGATACCGGTGCGGTTTCTCACATTTGTAACTCAAAGCAGGAGCTGCGGAATAAGCGAAGACTGGCGAAGGACGAGGTGACGATGCGCGTCGGGAATGGTTCCAAGGTCGATGTGATCGCCGTCGGCACGCTACCTCTACATTTACCTACGGGATTAGTTTTAAACCTCAATAATTGTTATTTAGTGCCAGCTTTGAGCATGAACATTGTATCAGGATCTCGTTTAATTTGAGATGGATACTCATTTAAATCCGAGAATAATGGTTGTTCTATTTATATGAGAGATATGTTTTATGGTCATGCTCCACTGGTGAATGGTTTATTCTTAATGAATCTCGAGCGTAATGTTACACATATTCATAGTGTGAATACCAAAAGATGTAAGGTTGATAATGATAGTCCCACATACTTGTGGCACTGCCGTCTTGGTCACATAGGTGTCAAACGCATGAAGAAGCTCCATGCAGATGGACTTTTGGAGTCTCTTGATTACGAATCATTTGACACGTGCGAACCATGCCTCATGGGTAAAATGACCAAGACTCCGTTCTCAGGAACAATGGAGCGAGCAACCAACTTATTGGAAATCATACATACTGATGTGTGCGGTCCAATGAGTGTTGAGGCTCGCGGTCGCTATCGTTATGTTCTCACCCTCACTGATGACTTGAGTAGATATGGGTATGTTTACTTAATGAAACACAAGTCTGAGACCTTTGAAAAGTTCAAGGAATTTCAGAGTGAGGTTGAGAATCAACGTGACAGGAAAATCAAATTCTTGCGATCATATCGTAAAGGAGAATACTTGAGTCACGAATTTGGCCCACACTTAAGAAAATGTGGAATAGTTTCACAACTCACGCCGCCTGGAACACCTCAGCGTAATGGTGTGTCCGAACGTCGTAATCGCACTCTATTGGATATGGTGCGATCTATGATGTCTCTTACCGATCTACCACTGTCATTTTGAGGCTATGCTTTAGAGACTTCCGCATTCACTTTAAATAGGGCTCCGTCGAAATCCGTTGAGACGACACCGTATGAATTATGGTTTGGGAAGAAACCTAAGCTGTCGTTTCTAAAAGTTTGGGGATGCGATGCTTATGTCAAGAAACTTCAACCTGAAAAGCTCGAACCCAAGTCGGAAAAATGCGTCTTCATAGGATACCCTAAAGAGGCTATTGGGTACACCTTCTACCTCAGATCCGAAGGCAAGATCTTTGTTGCCAAGAATGGATCCTTTCTAGAGAAAGAGTTTCTCTCGAAAGAAATAAGTGGGAGGAAAGTAGAACTCGATGAAGTATTACCTCTTGAACCGGTAAGTAGCGCAGCTCAAGAAAATGTTCCTGAGGTGCCTGCACCAACTAGAGAGGAAGTTAATGATGATGATCATGAGACTTCAGATCAAGTCGCTACTGAACTTCGTAGGTCCACAAGGACACGTTCCGCACCAGAGTGGTACGGCAACCCTGTCTTGGAAATCATGTTGTTAGACAACGGTGAACCTTCGAACTATGAAGAAGCGATGGCGGGCCCGGATTTCAACAAATGGCTGGAAGCCATGAAATCCGAGATAGGATCCATGTATGAAAACGAAGCATGGACTTTGACTGACTTGCCCGATGATTGGCGAGCCATAGAAAATAAATGGATCTTTAAGAAGAAGACAGGCGCGGATGGTAATGTGACCATCTATAAAGCTCGGCTTGTCGCTAAGGGTTATCGACAAGTTCAAGGGGTTGACTATGATGAGACTTTCTCACCCGTAGCGAAGCTGAAGTCCGTCCAAATTATGTTAGCAATTACCGCATTCTATGATTATGAGATATGGCAAATGGACGTCAAAACGGCATTCCTTAATGGTTTCCTTAAGGAAGAATTGTATATGATGCAGCCGGAAGGTTTTGTCGATCCTAAGAATGCTGACAAGGTGTGCAAGCTCCAACGCTCGATTTATGGGCTGGTGCAAGCATCTCGGAGTTGGAACATTCGTTTTGATGAGATGATCAAAGCGTTTGGGTTTACGCAGACTTACGGAGAAGCCTGCATTTACAAGAAAGTGAGTGGGAGCTCTGTAGCATTTCTCATATTGTATGTGGATGACATACTGTTGATGGGAAATGATATAGAATTCTTGAAAAGCATAAAGGCCTACTTGAACAAGTGTTTTTCAATGAAGGATCTTGGAGAAGCTGCTTATATATTAGGCATCAAGATCTATAGAGATAGATCGAGACGCCTCATTGGTCTTTCACAGAGTACGTACCTTGACAAGATATTGAAGAAGTGCAAAATGGATCAGTCAAAGAAGGGGTTCTTGCCTGTATTGCAAGATACGAGATTGAGCACGGCTCAATGCCCGACCACGGCAGAAGATAGAGAAAAGATGAGTGTCTTCCCCTATGCCTCGGCCATAGGGTCTATCATGTATGCTATGTTGTGTACCAGACCTGATGTAAACCTTGCCGTAAGTTTGGTAGGAAGGTACCAAAGTAATTCCGGCATGCAACACTGGACAACGGTCAAGAACATCCTGAAGTACCTGAAGAGGACTAAGGATATGTTTCTCGTTTATGGAGGTGACGAAGAGCTCGTCGTAAAGGGTTACGTCGATGCTAGCTTCGACACAGATCTGGATGACTCCAAGTCACAAACCGGATACGTGTATATTTTGAATGGTGGGGCAGTAAGCTGGTGCAGTTGCAAGCAAAGCATTGTGGCGGGATCTACATGTGAAGCAGAGTACATGGCAGCCTCGGAGGCAGCACAAGAGGCAATCTGGTGAAGGAGTTCATTACCGACCTAGGAGTCATACCCAATGTGTCGGGCCCGATGACTCTCTTATGTGACAACACTGGAGCTATTGCCCTTGCCAAGGAGCCCGGGTTTCACAGGAAGACCAGGCATATCAAGCGTCGCTTCAACTCCATTCGTGAAAGTGTTCAAAATGGAGACATAGATATTTGTAAAGTACATACGGACCTGAATGTGGCAGATCCATTGACTAAACCTCTCCCTAGAGCAAAACATGATCAACACCAGAACTGCATGGGTGTTCGATTCATCACAATGTAACTAGACTATTGACTCTAGTGCAAGTGGGAGACTGTTGGAAATATGCCCTAGAGGCAATAATAAAATGGTTATTATTATATTTCTTTGTTCATGATAATTGTCTATTGTTCATGCTATAATTGTGTTATCCGGAAATCGTAATGCATGTGTGAATACATAGACCACAACACGTCCCTAGTGAGCCTCTAGTTGACTAGCTCGTTGATCGAAAGATAGTCATGGTTTCCTGACTATGGACATTGGATGTCATTTATAACGGGATCACATCATTAGGAGAATGATGTGATGGACAAGACCCAATCCTAAGCATAGCTCAAAGATCGTGTAGTTCGTTTGCTATAGCTTTTCCGAATGTCAAGTATCATTTCCTTAGAGCATGAGATTGTGCAACTCCCGGATACCGTAGGAGTGCTTTGGGTGTGCCAAACGTCACAACGTAACTGGGTGACTATAAAGGTACACTACAGGTATCTCCGAAAGTGTCTGTTGGGTTGGCACGAATCGAGACTGGGATTTGTCACTCCGTATGACGGAGAGGTATCTCTGGGCCCACTCGGTAATGCATCATCATAATGAGCTCAATGTGACCAAGTGGTTGATCACGGGATCATGCATTACGGTACGAGTAAAGTGACTTGCCGGTAACGAGATTGAACGAGGTACTGGGATACCGATGATCGAGTCTCGGGCAAGTAACGTACCGATTGACAAAGGGAATTGTATACGGGATTGATCGAATCCTCGACATCGTGGTTCATCCGATGAGATCATCGAGGAGAATGTGGGAGCCAACATGGGTATCCAGATCCCGCTGTTGGTTATTGACCGGAGAGTCGTCTCGGTCATGTCTGCGTGTCTCCCGAACCCGTAGGGTCTACACACTTAAGGTTCGGTGACGCTAGGGTTGTTGAGATATTAGTATACGGTAACCCGAAAGTTGTTCGGAGTCCCAGATGAGATCCCGGACATCACGAGGAGATCCGGATTGGTCCGGAGGTGAAGATTTATATATAGGAAGTCAAGTTTCGGCCATCGAGAAGGTTTTCGGGGTAATCGGTATTGTACCAGGACCACCGGAAGGGTCCCGGGGGTCCACCGGGTGGGGCCACCTATCACGGAGGGGCCCATGGGCTGAAGTGGGAGGGGAACCAGCCCCAGATGGGCTGGTGCGCCCCCCATGGGCCTCCCCTGCACCTAGGGTTGGAAACCCTAGGGGTGGGGGCGCCCCACTTGGCTTGGGGGGCACTCCACCCCCCTTGGCCCTGCCCCCCCCTTGGAGATTCAATCTCCTAGGGCCGGCGCCCCCCTTAGGGGTCCTATAGATAGTGGGGGGAGGGAGGGCAGCCGGACCCTAGCCCCTGGCGCCTCCCTCTCATTCCCGTGACACTCCTCCCTCTCCCTGAGCTTGGCGAAGCCCTGCCGAGATCACCGTTGCTTCCACCACCACGCCGTCGTGCAGCTGGATCTTCATCAACCTCTCCTTCCTCCTTGCTGGATCAAGTTGGAGGAGACGTCTTCCCAACCGTACGTGTGTTGAATGCGGAGGTGCCGTCCGTTCGGTGCTAGGTCATCGGTGATTTGGATCACGACGAGTACGACTCCATCAACCCCGTTCTCTTGAACGCTTCCGCGCGCGATCTACAAGGGTATGTAGATGCACTCCCCTCTCCCTCGTTGCTAGATGACTCCATAGATTGATCTTGGTGATGCGTAGAAAAATTTAAAAAATTCTTCTATGTTCCCCAACATTAGTGACTTTGGAGTGACTCTTTGTTGCATGTTGAGGGATAGTTATGTGATCCAATTATGATATTATTGTTGAGGGAACTTACACTAGCGAAAGTATGAACCCTAGGACTTATTTCCTATCATTGCAATACCGTTTATGCTCACTTTTATCACTTGCTACCTTGCTGTTTTTATTATTTCAGATTACAAATACCTTTATCTACTATCCATATATCACTTGTTTCACCATCTCTTCGCCGAACTAGTGCACCTATACAATTTACCATTGTATTGGGTGTGTTGGGGACACAAGAGACTCTTTGTTATTTGGTTGCAGGGTTGCTTGAGAGAGACAATCTTCATCCTATGGCTCCTACGGATTGATAAACCTTAGGTCATCCACTTGAGGGAAATTTGCTACTGTCCTACAAACCTCTGCACTTGGAGGCCCAACAACGTCTATAAGAAGAAGGTTGTGTAGTAGACATCAAGCTCTTTTCTGGCGCCGTTGCCGGGGAGGTGAGTGCTTGAAGGTATATCTTTAGATCTTGCAACCGAGTCTTTTAGTTTCTTGTTTTATCACTAGTTTAGTTTATAAAAAAATAGAATTGAGTTTGTCTCATACGCTTCACCTTTTTAATATCTTTCGTGAGTATGATGGAAAGGATAATTGTGCTCAAGTGCTAGAAGAAGAAATCTATAAAATGTTTGGCACTAAATATTTGAATGATGAGCATGATTGCAATGTTGTTAGTATGAATTCCTTGAATATCCATGATGCTAATGATATGCAAAGCCACAAGCTTGGGGAAGCTATGTTTGATGAAGATGATATTTTTTGTCCCCCAAGTTTTGATGAGCAAATTTATTATGATGAAAGCATGCCTCCTATTTATGATGATTATTGTGATGACACGTATGCTTTAAGAATAATGATAACCATGAAACTTTTCATCTTGATCTTAATTTTCAATCACATGATAGTTATTTTGTTGAGTTTGCTCCCACTATTATTCATGAGAAGAATTTTGCTTGTGTGGAGAGTAGTAAAATTTATATGCTTGTAGATCATGAAAAGAGTGCTTTATGTGATATTTATATTGTTGAATTCATTCATGATGCTACTCAAAATTATTATGAGGGGGGAATATATGCTTGTAGGAATGGCAATAATATCAAGTTTCCTCTCTATGTGCTTAAAGTTTTGAAGTTATGCTTGTTTTACCATCCTATGCAAGTTGATTCTTGTTCCCACAAATTGTTTCATCACAAAATCCCTATGCATAGGAAGTGGGTTAGACTTAAATGTGCTAGTCATATTATTCATGATGCTCTCTTTATGTTTCAAATCTTATCCTTTATGTGAGCATCGTTCAAATAATCATGCCTAGCTAGGGGCGTTAAACGATAGCGCTTGTTGGGCGGCAACCCAATCCTATTCTTGTTCTTTACTTTTTGCTCTTGCTTAGTAATAAATAATTTATCTATCCTATGTTATGATTAAGTTTTTATGCTTTTAATTAGTGTTTGTGCCAAGTAGAACCTTTGGGAAGACTTGGGGAAAGTCTTTGCGATCATGCTGTAAATAACAGAAACTTTAGCGCTCACGAGAATTGCTGCTATTTTTATTTGGAGAGTGCTATTTAGTTAATTATTTTTTCAGATGATTAATAGACACATTACTCAGGTACATAAATTTATTTTAGAATTTTTGGGGTTTCAGAAGTTTGCGTTAGTTACAGATTACTACAGACTGTTCTGTTTTTGACAGATTCTGTTTTCTATGTGTTGTTTGCTTATTTTGATGAATCTATGGCTAGTAAAATAGTTTATAAACCATAGATAAGTTGGAATACAGTAGGTTTAACACCAATATAAATAAAGAATGAGTTCATTACAGTACCTTGAAGTAGTGTTTTGTTTTCTTTCGCTAACGGAGCTTACGAGTTTTCTGTTAAGTTTTGTGTTGTGAAGTTTTCAAGTTTTGGGTAAAGATTTGATGGACTGTGGAATAAGGAGTGGGAAGAGCCTAAGCTTGGGGATGCCCAAGGCACCCCAAGGTAATATTCAAGGATAGCCAAGAGCCTAAGCTTGGGGATGCCCCGGAAGGCATCCCCTCTTTCGTCTTCGTTTATCGGTAACTTTACTTGGAGCTATATTTTTATTCGCCACATGATATGTGTTTTGCTTGGAGCGTCAATTTATTTTGTTAGGATTTGCTTGCTGTTATTTAGAACAATGTTTTGCATCTTTTATTTCAATAAAAGTGGCATTGATAGCCTTTACTATGCCTAGGTTACAAGTATACATGTTGCTATTTGAAAACAGAAAGTTTACCGCTGTTGCTATAATTCCCTAGAAAATTCAGAATGTGATAAAATGTTGAAACCTTTTGAATATTAAGCTCTGATAAATTTACTACAGTGGGAATTTTCTTTCATAATTTTTGGAGCTAGGGAAGTATGGATGTTGCTGCATTCTTTACAGACTGTCCTGTTTAGGCAGATTGCTGTTATGTTTGCATTGTTTGCATATGTTTGCTTCTTTAATG
Organism: Triticum urartu; assembly: GCF_056163025.1. Lineage (NCBI taxonomy): Eukaryota > Viridiplantae > Streptophyta > Magnoliopsida > Poales > Poaceae > Triticum > Triticum urartu. Next base: position 617,821,130 of record NC_141876.1, read on the forward strand.
ATTCTATTTGAGGATAGGACTATTAAATATGCAGAGGCATTTAGTATGCAATGTTGAATAATAATTTTAGTGATTTTCTACAGTAGAGTATGATAAGGTTTTTGCAATGGTTTATACTAACTTATCTCACGAGTCCTTGTTGAGTTTTGTGTGGATGAAGCTTTTGAGATTTAGGGAGATCGTGGTATGAGAGGAATTAAGGAGACACAAAAGCTCAATCTTGGGGATTCCCAAGGAACCCCAAGATAATATTTCAAGAAGTCTCAAGAGTCTAAGCTTGGGGATGCCCCGGTTGGCATCCCACCTTTCTTCTTCAACAACTATCGGTTAGTTTCGGTTGATCCTAAGTTTTTGCTTCTTCACATGATGTTTGCCATTCGTAGAATGTCATTTTATTTAGTTTTGCTTGCTGTTTGAATAAAATACCAAGATCCGAAATTATTAAATGTTAGAGAGTCTTCACATAGTTGCATAATTATTCAACTACTCATTGATCTTCACTTATATCTTTCGGAGTAGTTTGTCATTTGCTCTAGTGCTTCACTTATACCTTTTAGAGCATGGTGGTAGTTTTATTTTGAAGAAATAGATGAACTCTCATGCTTCACTTGGATTATTTTGAGAGTCTTAAATAGCATGGTAATTTTCTTAAAATCCTAATATGCTAGGTATTCAAGATTAGTAAAAAATTTCTTATGAGTGTTTTGAATACTAAGATAAGTTTGATGCTTGATGATTGTTTTGAGATATGGAGGTAATAATATCAAAGTCGTGCTAGTTGAGTAGTTGTGAAATTGAGAAATGCTTGTGTTGAAGTTTGCAAGTCCCGTAGCATGCACGTATGGTAAACGTTATGTAACAAATTTGAAACCTAAGGTGTTATTTGATTGTCCTCCTTATGAGTGGCGGTCGGGGACGAGCGATGGTATTTTCCTACCAATCTATCCCCCTAGGAGCATGCGCGTAGTACCGAGGTTTTTCATGACTTGTAGATTTTTGCAATAAGTATGTGAATTCTTTATGACTAATGTTGAGTCCATGGATTATATGCACTCTCACCCTTCCATCCTTGCTAGCCTCTTCGGTACCGTGCATTGCCCTTTCTCACATTGAGAGTTGGCGCAAACTTCGCCGGTGCATCCAAACCCCGTGATATGATACGCTTTGTCACACATAAACCTCCTTATATCTTCCTCAAAACAGCCACCATACCTACCTATCATGGCATTTCCATAGCCATTCCGAGATATATTGCCATGCAACTTTCCACCGTTCCGTTTATTATGGCATGCATCATCATTGTCATATTGCTTTGCATGATCATGTAGTTGACATCGTATTTGTGGCAAAGCCACCGTTCATAATTCTTCCATACATGCCACTCTTGGTTCATTGCATATCCCGGTACACCGCCGGAGGCATTCATGAGTCATCTTTGTTCTAGTATCGAGTTGTAATCATTGAGTTGTAAATAAATAGAAGTGTGATGATCATCATTATTAGAGCATTATCCCAAGTGAGGAATAAAAAAAAGAGAAAGGCCATAAAAAAGAGAAGGCCCAAAAAAAGAGAAAGGCCATAAAAAAGGCCCAAAAATGAGAGAAAAAGAGAGAAGGGACAATGTTACTATCCTTTTACCACACTTGTGCTTCAAAGTAGCACCATGATCTTCATAGTAGAGAGTCTCTCATGTTAAAACTTTCATATACTAGTGGGAAATTTTCATTATAGAACTTGGCTTGTATATTCCAACAATGGGCCTCCTCAAGTGCCCTAGGTCTTCGTGAGCAAGCAAGTTGGATGCACACCCACTTAGTTTCTTTTGTTGAGCTTTCATACATTTATAGCTCTAGTGCATCCGTTGCATGGCAATCCCAACTCCTTGCATTAACATCAATCGATGGGCATCTTCATAGCCCATTGATTAGCCTCGTTGATGTGAGACTTTCTCCTTTTTGTCTTCTCCACATAACCCCCTCATTATTCTATTCCACCCAAAGTGCTATATCCATGGCTCGTGCTCATGTATTGCGTGAAAGTTTATAGGTTTGAGATTACTAAAGTATGAAACAATTGCTTGGCTTGTCATCAGGGTTGTGCATGATGAGAGCATTCTTGTGTGACGAAAATGAAACATGACTAAACTATATGATTTTGTAGGGATGAACTTTCTTTGGCCATGTTATTTTGAGAAGACATAATTGCTTAGTTAGTATGCTTGAAGTATTATCATTTTTATGTCAATATGAACTTTTGTCTTGAATCTTTCGGATCTGAATATTCATACCACAATTAAGAAGAATTACATTGAAATTATGCCAAGTAGCACTCTGCATCAAAAATTCTGTTTTTATCATTTACCTACTCGAGGACGAGCAGGAATTAAGCTTGGGGATGCTTGATACGTCTCCAACGTATCTATAATTTTTGATTGCTCCATGCTATGTTATCTACTATTTTGGGCAATATTGGGCTTTATTATCCACTTTTATATTATTTTTCGGACTAACCTATTAACCGGAGGCCCAGCCCAGATTTGCTGTTTTTGCCTATTTCAGTGTTTCGAAGAGAAGGAATATCAAACGGAGTCGAAATGGAACGAAATCAACTAGAGAAGTTATTTTTGGAAGGAAAGCTACCGGATGGACTTGGACCCCACGTCAGGAGCCAAGGGAGGTGCTCACGAGGGTGGGGGGCGCCCCCCCCTAGGGCGCGCCCCCTGCCTCGTGGGGCCCCCGAAGCTCCACCGACGTACTTCCTGCACCCATATATACTCACGTACCCTAAAACTTCCAGAACACAATAGATCGGGAGTTCCGCCACCAGAAGTCTCCGTAGCCACCGAAAACCAATCTAGACCTGTTCCGACACCCTACCGGAGGGGGGAATCCTTCTCCGGTGGCCATCTTCATCATCCCGGTGCTCTCCATGATGAGGATGGAGTAGTTCTCCCTCGGGGCTGAGGGTATGTACCAGTAGCTATGTTTTTGATATCTTTCTCTCGTGTTCTTGATTTGGCACGATCTTGATGTATCGCGAGCTTTTCTATTATAGTTGGATCTTATGTTTCTCCTCCCCCTCTACTCTCTTGTAATGAATTGAGTTTCCCCTTTGGAGTTATCTTATCGGATTGAGTCTTTAAAGATTTGAGAACACTTGATGTATGTCTTGCCGTGCGTATCTGTGGTGACAATGGGATACCACGTGATTCACTTGATGTATGTTTTGGTGATCAACTTGCGGGTTCCGCCCATGAACCTATGCATAGGGGTTGGCACACGTTTTCGTCGTGATTCTCCGGTAGAACTTTGGGGCACTCTTTGAGGTCCTTTGTGTTGGTTGAATAGATGAATTTGAGATTGTGTGATGCATATCGTATAATCATACCCACGGATACTTGAGGTGACATTGGAGTATCTAGGTGACATTAGGGTTTTGGTTGATTTGTGTCTTAAGGTGTTATTCTAGTACGAACTCTAGGGCCGTTTGTGACAATTATAGGAATAGCCCAACGGATTGATTGGAAAGAATAACTTTGAGGTGGTTTCGTACCCTACCATAATCTCTTCGTTTGTTCTCCGCTATTAGTGACTTTAGAGTGACTCTTTGTTGCATGTTGAGGGATAGTTATGTGATCCAATTATGATATTATTGTTGAGGGAACTTACACTAGCAAAAGTATGAACCCTAGGCCTTATTTCCTATCATTGCAATACCGTTTATGCTCACTTTTATCACTTGCTACCTTGCTGTTTTTATTATTTCAGATTACAAATACCTTTATCTACTATCCATATACCACTTGTTTCACCATCTCTTCGCCGAACTAGTGCACCTATACAATTTACCATTGTATTGGGTGTGTTGGGGACACAAGAGACTCTTTGTTATTTGGTTGCAGGGTTGCTTGAGAGAGACCATCTTCATCCTACGCCTCCTACGGATTGATAAACCTTAGGTCATCCACTTGAGGGAAATTTGCTACTGTCCTACAAACCTCTGCACTTGAAGGCCCAACAACGTCTACAAGAAGAAGGTTGTGTAGTAGACATCAGGGTGCCGTGAATCTGACAGAGCTTGTCAAGAATCTTGTGTAGGCCAGATGGTCCTTCTCTGCTGCCTTTGAAAGGCTTTTTTCGCTGACCTGGTCGAGAGCACCTGAATCCGGCGTTTACCGCCGTATTATCTGGGCTACCTTCTTTATTTCGACGCTTGTTTTTGTTATGTCGTGGTTTTCCATTGCCATCCCTGACTTCGGATGTGCTTGGGTCGCTGGTGCTGCTACGGGCCAACCAGCTGTCTTCGCCCGCGCAAAAGCGGGTCATGAGGCTTGTTAGGGCTGCCATTGTTCTCGATTTTTCTTGGCCGAGGTGTCTGGCGAGCCATTCATCTCGGACACTGTGTTTGAAAGCTGCTAAGGCTTCGGCGTCCGGACAGTCGACGATTTGGTTCTTCTTGGTGAGAAACCTGTTCCAAAGCTTTCGGGCGGACTCTCCGGACTATTGGATAATATGACTTAAATCGTCTGCATCCGGAGGTCGGACATAAGTCCCTTGAAAATTAGCCCGAAAAGCGTGCTCGAGCTCCTCCCAACTTCCAATTGAGTTTTCGGGGAGGCTTTTCAACCAGTGCCGAGCTGGTCCTTTAAGCTTGAGGGGCAAGTATTTAATGGCATGGAGATCGTCTCCGCGAGCCATATGGATATGGAGGATAAAGTCCTCGATCCAGACTCCAGGGTCTGTGGTCCCGTCGTACGCCTCTATGTTCACTGGTTTGAATCCTTCTGGGAATTCGTGATCCAGCACCTCATCGGTGAAACATAGGGGGTGTGCGGCACCCCTGTATTGGGATATGCCATGGCGTTTGGACGGTTGTAGTATTCGGTTTTGATTTTGTGCCGGAGCGCGCTTCCTAGATCCATAGATGGATCTGGTCGTACCTGATTTTTGGCGCAAGTTCTCACGTAGATCGTGTGTTGACTTATGTGCGACTTTGTTAGCCGCTCTATCGCGGTCACAAGGTGGTGGATCCGGCCGGTTGGCCATATCATTTTTTGGTTGCGTGGGCTCTAAGGCCTCATCGTCGAATTCAGGTAATAGCTTGCGTTTTGGATAGCTATTTGTGTGGTAACTTCCACCATACTTTGTTTCGTTGACGAGCACTTTGTTCCACCTGCTGTTGAGCATATCTTGTGCGGCCTTAAGCCTTTGTTTCTGCTTCTTCAGACTCCTCGCCGTGGCAATAAGCCTTCTGCGGAGGTTCTCTTGCTCCAAGTGCGTTTTCCGGGATGATGTGTGCATCTTCGTCCGGACTATTTTCCTCCCCAGACGGGGTTTGATGAGGTTTATCCTTGGCGTCGCTGTGTTCGGATGCCGGATCCGCACTATGTTCGCCGTTTGCATTTTCATCGTGCTCTGCCACCGGGGCGATGCGGTCATCGTTTCTTCTAGAGTCGACTGGACTGTTATTTCCTCTTGCGCTGTTATCGCTGTTTTTGCTATGGCGGGACTTAGAGCGGCGCCGCTGATGTCAACGCTTGGGTTGCTTGGAGGGGGCATCCTCCGCTGTCTCTTCGCCATTGCCCTCTTTGGGTGTATCCACCATGTATATGTCATGTGATGAAGTGGTTGTCCGGCGCCCTGTGGGCGCTAGTTCCTGTTCGTCTCCTGCATCATCGTTCATGCCGTCGATGTCTTCGGAGTCGAAGTTGAGCATGTCGGTTAAGTCGTCGACAGTGGCTACCAAGTGGGTGGTGGGTGGGCAGCGAATTTCTTCGTCGTCCACATCCCATTCTAGTCGGACATAGTTCGGCCAAGGTTCTCTTGACAGGGAGAGAGACCTTAATGAATTTAGCACATCGCCGAAAGGCGAGTGCTGAAAGATATCCGCGCGCGGAGGTGAACTCCATGATCGGCGCCTAGTCGGGTTCAACGGGCACGGATGTAAGCGGCTCGGAGTTCGTGGCCGGAGATGAATCCAGTGGTTCAGCGACACGACTCTCGTAAGGGGTGAAGTCAGTATCTGGCTCTGTCGCCACTGAGAGCGTGACCTTCGTGGCGGGGTCTATCCCTCCGCTTTCGGATGGCGCGATTTGCTCCGGATTGACGGCCAGAGTAGTTGTAGATGCAATCTCCCGAATACTGTCCGACGGTAGAGTTATGTCATGCTCGTCGTGACTGTGCGGCGCACCTGGCACAGACTCGAATCCGTCGAAAATCAAGTCTCCGCGGATGTCGGCAATGTAGTTCAAGTTTCCGAATCTGACCTGATGGCCAGGGGCGTAGCTCTCCATCTGCTCCAGATGGCCAAGCGAATTGGCCCGCAGTGCGAAGCCGCCGAATACAAAGATCTGCCCGGGGAGGAAAACCTCACCCTGGACCGCATCGCTAGCAATGATCGAAGGAGCCATCAAGCCTTACGGTGACGACACAGTGGAACTCTCAATGAAAGCACCAATGTCGGTGTCAAAACCGGCGGATCTCGGGTAGGGGGTCCCGAACTGTGTGTCTAAGGCGGATGGTAACAGGAGGCAGGGGACAAGATGTTTACCCAGGTTCGGGCCCTCTTGATGGAGGTAATACCCTACATCCTGCTTGATTGTTCTTGATGATATGAGTATTAGAAGAGTTGATCTACCACGAGATCATAGAGGCTAAACCCTAGAAGCTAGCCTATGGTATGATTGTCTGTTGTCCTACGGACTAAACCCTCCGGTTTATATAGACATCGGAGGGGGTTAGGGTTACGCAAGGTCGGTTACAAGGGAGGAGATCCCCATATCCGTATTGCCTAGCTTGCCTTCCACGTCAAGGAGAGTCCCATCCGGACACGGGACGAAGTCTTCAATATTGTATCTTCATAGTCCAACAGTCCGGCCGAAGGATATAGTCCGGCTGTCCGGAGACCCCCTAATCCAGGACTCCCTCACCTACCATCCTTCCTAGGTCCACCGGTGACATGGCATGGTAGTAGTAGACATATCTCTCTCTCTCTATCTCTCTCTCCCTCCCTCCCTCTCTCTCTCTCTCTCACACACACACACACTAGTTTGCATGCATAATCTCCCTAGAGAGAGGATGGAACATTGCTACCATAGGATATATTCCTCATATTGCAAATTTTAAAAGACATATAGTGATGTTGAATTCTGAAGTAAGTGTTGTGACATGACAAACTAATATTTTCTCAAATTTTTAGAGACATATAAGGTTTTTCATGATTATTTTCTGTACATTTTTGAATTTGGGCGCATATTATCATTTAAACACATGTATCACTGACGTTTTCCTTCAAGGGCTCATTTCATTTGCATGATTTCCAAATCAAAAGATAGGAAAAGTAAAGGGTTGAGATCTCATGTCCACTCTAATCCTTTTGCATTTTCTATAAAGTCTCGTGTAATGCTTAAGACCTACTTAGAATCCTTGGGAATTAAGCCAATATGGACAAAATCCTTAGGAATCTAGTACCTCCATTCATGTGAATCTAGTGACATACATAGCAGAAAATCAAAAGGATCAAAATCCTATAAGAATCCTAAAAAAATACTACAAATCGAATGAGTATTGAATCCTTATTTTTCACTACATATATACTCCAAGTTGCAACATGACAACCGATAGCATGTCAATATTGAAAGGCAATGTTAGGAGCTTCATGGTTATTTTTTTCACCACAGTTCAGAAGTTGGAACCATAATATTGTTTGAACATTGGTATTGTTTTGACAATATATTCTTGAATTTGACATTCGCATCATTTTTACCGCCCCACAATGTGCAGAAAAAAATTACTCCATCCGTTCCCAAATATTTGTCTTTCTAGCGATTTCAACAAATGACTATATACAAAGTAAAATGAGTGAATCTACACTCTAAAATATGTCTACATACATCCGTATGTTGTAACCATTTGAAATGTCTAGAAAGACAAATATTTAGGAACGGAGGGAGTATGATTTAACTCAAAAGCATTAGGGTGGACAATCTCTCAGCAAGTGTTGAAATTCTGTAAAAAAAACTATTTGCGAAAAAATGAAGAAGGAAAATAGATATCACGGACATTTATTTAATTTTTGTTAGCAGTAGGTAAACAATATTGTAATCCTTGAACAACTTCATTTCCTAAAAAGATCAATAGTTACCATGGAACATATTTTGTTTTATAGAAAAAATGATGAAGCCTTTTTTAGAGATGTGATGTCTTTGAATTTGAAAAGAAAGAAAAAAGAGGCAATGGTTGTTTCATGGTAGTAGTAATAGTAAAAATGAAAGGTGAAAAAGAAAACTGACATATGCCATAAGCGACATATACCAGACCGGAGGGCAGAGCAGAATGGCATCCTCCGTCCTTCTTCATCCCCTTGTCGTTGGGCCATCGTAGGAGATCGCATCGCCGGCTCCAAGCTTATGTAATCTCTTACATGACTTTGTATTTGTATGATAATCAATAACATCTCTTTTATTGACTTTGTATGATCAACTTTGTATTATTCAATTTTTAGAATAAAGTTTGCATTTCATTTATTTATTGCAATTTATTTGAAATTCATGTCCAATTGATAAAAGACTTTACCTTTTGCACTTGAGTCCTTATGTTATACTCTTATTTGGAATATGAACCAAACTCAAATATGAGCAAAGATTTATGTTCAGTTTTATACTGGATGCAACTTCACATAAGTTTGAAATTTATCCTAAATTTATTTAAACGAACGCAAAGCTCAATCAAAAAAGAAAACCCCGCTCTCATATAGCTACGGGTCATTGATTACGCTGAAAAATATTGTAATCGTCGAACAACTCCATTTCTTGAAAAGACGAATAGTTACCATGGAGCATAGTATTTTGTTTTGCACTAGAAAGTAATGAAGTCTTTTTTGGAGATGTGATGTCTTTGAATTGAACTTGAAAATAAAGAAAAGGAAAAGCAATGGTTGTTTTATGATGGTAAAAATAAAAATGAAAGGTGAAAAAAAAACAGTAACTAACGTATGCCATAAGCGGCATATACCAGAGCAGAGGGCAGAGCAGAGTGGCATCCTCCCTTCCCTTCCTCCTCCCCTTCCCCCGTCGCCGGGCCGTCGTAGGCCGCCAGCCGCGGCCACCTCCCCCGTCCGCCCTCCGCCTCTCCCGCCAGTCCCTCCGTCGGCCCCCAGCCCCGTCGCATCCTCCGTCGCGTCCTCCTCTATCCGCCCGTGTAGATCCGTCCGGCGAGCATCCCGACGGGCTCGCCGCCGCCAGCCGCCCTCCTCAGCCGAGAGCGAATCCAGGTGACCCCCCCCAAATCCTGATTCGTATTCTGCCGTTGCCTAGTTCGATTTGGAATCGAGAATTCCAGCGTATGTTCTATTGATCCGTTCGCGATTGTTGGATGTAATCAGGTCCGCCCAAGCTCCAATTTTTCGTCCGGGGGAACCGAACCGTCCGCCGCCTTCTTCTCTGCTCAACTGAAGAGACGGTGGTTCCTCGCTGCTTGGTACGTAGGGTTCTCTGACAGCCTCCCTGTGAACCACCCAGAGCGTACCCTTGCGCCGGGTGGTCACCAGCGAGCCCCCATGTCGGGGCTAGAGGAGTTGAAGAAGAAGCTGCAGCCCTTGCTGTTCGACGACACGGACAAGGGCGGCGTCAGTACCCGGGTTCCCTTCCCGGAGGATACATGCGATTCCTATGTGGTAAAACACAGCCTCTCATTCTTTCTTCTCTGCATGCAAACCAAATTAGGTTGTACACCGGCAGCATTAGCCTGGGGTTGTTGTCTGTTAATGGAATTGGTACCAGTTGTTTCACTTTTGTTTTCCAGTCATGAAAACCATCCTGCCAGCAACTGAATGTACATGCTCAATGCTTCTGTACCTTTGGGGTAGCAATTTCGCTGCATGGACCTACTTGACCAATCGATCCTGACACATGAAGTGATAGGATGTACAATATTATACGTAGTCATAAGATTGGATATTAGTCATAATTACTTAACTGAAGAGAATCACTTACCCTTTGGAAACTATCATTTAGAATTCCCTCAGCTTTGTTTTTATCTTTGTGAATTTAAACTTGTTTAGATGTGGAAGTGTTTGTTTTTTAAGTTCTTCCTTTCGTGAAGGTGTCTGATGGTGGAACGATAAATTTACTGAGTAGATCGTTTGGTGAGTATAACATCAATGAGCATGGCTTTCATAAGCGAAGTACCGGACCAGAAGAGCCAGATACCGGTGAGAAGGCATACCGATGTGCCTCTGAAGACATGCACATATTTGGTCCCATTGGGAATGGAGCAAGCAGTGTCGTGCAGAGAGCTATTTTCATACCAGTTCATCGAATTCTGGCCTTGAAGAAGATAAACATATTTGAGAAGGTACATTCTTTCTCGTCCGAAATGCAGCTTACAACCACATTGTTGTGCACTTCTGGTTTACATGAACACCCCAACAAGGCTGTTTTCGCTTTTAATTTCCTAGTCATTGTTCATTCTACTTCATTGGACTGAACATATAAAGAAGATTGTGAGAACTTGGCTTAATATTTGTACCCACATTTAAGTGGAACTTGTGTTGATAACTAGTCTGAACCTCATTCGTGTTTTGAAACAAAATAGTATTAAAGGGAGCAAACAAACCGTGTGGTTTACTTGCATGCTGGACCATTCTTTCCTTTCTTTAGGAGTCATGTGCATGAGTGCATCACAATGGGCCCATGATATCCAGCACATGGATGGGTAGCATCAATCACATTGCCCTGAAGGATTTTGGTTACTAGTGATAAGCTGCCAATTTCTCTATTGCATATTCACAATGTTTCCTATTTAGAAGGGAAAAACATCTCAATGGCAGGGTGTTGGATATGTGGAAGCGAAACAGTGTGAGACTGTCACTATGTACATTGTTTCGTTGGGATTACAAATAGTATTCGGACAGTAACTTCATATCAGACTCAGTCTAGGCAGTTGCACTTAGAAGAAACGTACTCTTACTCATCTAAACTCGCCTAACCAGTTAGGACATGCCTGACTAATAGAAATATGACACATCATCCTTAGCTACCTGCATTGTTTCCTGACTCATCTGCAAAATGGGCCCATGACCTGCAGAAGGAAGGGTGCCAAAAATGCCCAGGATAGGGGATTTCAGTTGCTAGCTCCCCCCCCCCCCCCCCCCCCCCCCTATTGATTTCTCATTCACAGTGCTCTCTAGTTTTATATTTCCAACTACTACAGATGCCATGGCTCATATCATGATATTTGATTAAGCAAAGAAAGAGAACGGAAGTTCGTCTCCTCTCTAGTCTTCTCTGACCCCAAAGGAAGCTCTCTTCACCATGCCATGCTCTCGACACATTTGCACCATAATTTAGTAGCAGGCGACCAAATATCCCACTACGCAATTTTCTTGGTGTAAGCTGGAGTGAAACAAGTTGGAGTTGAGTATATTAAACCAAAACATGTATTTGCATTGCATTGAAGGCAGCACGAAGGGATTCTGGTTTATTGCAGTGGCAGTCAAGTAGCAGAGTCAGTTCTGACTGCATCATTAAAGCAGATACACCAAAGAATAGAAATGCTCTCTCTCTCTTCTATGCTTCAATTCATATACTGTTGCATCAGAACATTTTTGGTATTGCATGGAGTAATTTTAGTATTTTATGTTTGTCTATATATTTGATTGATATAATTAATTCATTCTATTTGAGTTGATAAACTGATTTGCGAAGTTTTCTTTTAATATTTTTCACGTGTCTTCATACCTTTACAGGAGAAAAGGCAACAAATTCTTAATGAGATGAGAACATTATGTGAAGCAAGTTGCTATCCTGGTTTAGTTGAATTCCAGGGTGCATTTTACATGCCTGATTCTGGACAAATAAGCATTGCCCTTGAATACATGGATGGTGGCTCTTTAGCAGACGTTATAAAAGTCAAGAAATCAATACCAGAGCCAGTTCTTGCACATATGCTACAGAAAGTGTTACTTGTATGGATCTTCCACATCCTCTTCCTTTCATGTCTGTGTTGATCAAAATCAGGCTGTGACCTGATGTGTTTTTGAAGTAATAAATTATTCTTTGTACAATTCTGAAGGGCCTGAAGTACTTGCATGAAGTAAGACATCTAGTGCATAGAGATCTAAAGCCAGCAAATTTACTGGTAAACCTTAAGGGCGAAGCAAAAATTACAGATTTTGGTGTAAGTGCTGGTTTGGACAATACAATGGCTATGGTATGCTACTTCTTTGTGACAATTATCACGCTGTTCTTTTGATATTCCTTAAATATGAGCTAATTATTTAATAATAGTACATCAATTTCATCTAATCATTTAAAGTGAATGAACAATATGTTTTCTGCTAAATAAATATGTTCCAGTGTGCTACCTTTGTAGGCACTGTGACATATATGTCACCTGAGAGAATCCGCAATGAGAACTACTCCTATGCTGCTGATATTTGGAGTCTTGGACTAACGATATTGGAGTGTGCTACTGGTAAATTTCCATATAATGTCAACGAAGGCCCAGCCAATCTCATGCTACAGGTGATTGACTACTCAGATTTTTTTTTATTCTTGTCCATCATTCATTACGTATGTTGGGATGGAATATCATCCCTTTTACAGACTGATGCAAAGTGTGGGGACTATTTGAGCTGTTCACATGGTAGCCTTGGTGGGTTGTATTTGAATTCGTTGATATGGCAAAGAATGTTCCATTTCTGCATGTCTGTTCGATGATTATATTAGTTTCCACAATATTTTCTTTTTTCCTTGCTGGTTTATGTTTTGTAAGTTGTTTTTTTTCATTTTCTTTGAATATATAAATTATCTGTCACTTCACTTGTTGCCCTATCTTAATCTTAAAATCACATACTTCAGGTACTGTTTTTTTCCCACTCGATTGTTGTCCTCTCTTACAATCCTAAAATCTCTTATGTCAGATACTCGATGATCCATCACCAACACCACCAGAAGATGCCTATACACCAGAATTTTGTTCCTTCATAAATGATTGCTTGAGGAAAGATGCTGATGCAAGGCCTACATGCGAGCAGGTAAAGAAAACATGTATATTCTAACTTTCATGCAATCTGAGTCCAGTAGGTTAGCAATTTGCATCAATGTCTTGTGGTCTGTTTGAATGTTATTACATATTACTGGTAATAACTTTTTTTGATAAAGCATTAGTGGCAATAACTGTCAGAGTATTGTATAGTTGTGTGGTTAAGTATATTTAGGTATTTATTAACTGATTTACCTTCTCTTGTAAGTATGTCTCACTGGCCTTTGGTTGATGAAGACATCACCGCCCCTATCATTGGTCCATTGGAATAAACGAGGAGGCCCATTCCACATAGAGACCTTGGTTTCTCTTCTCTCCCTCTCGTACCATCATGTACAGACTTCCATACCCTAGCCCACAGCAGCCACCATTGCTGCAGCCAGGACACCATCACCACCAATGTTCGCCGTCCACCGTATGTGCAGCTGGGGCTGGAAACCTTAGGCGCAGGGAGAAGGAAAGTACGTGATGGATCAAGTAGAAGATGGGTTTCTTCTAACTCCCTGGTTAACTGATTTAACGTGTGGTTACCTCATTATATTGAGGGGCTGCCTTACATGTGCTAGACTCTAGTCCTAATACAACATGATCTGGACTTGGCAACATGTCCATTATAATAGGACCACTACCTAAACTAAGACCAGTGATCAGAATTATCACTAGCCCACTACACTCACCTTCTTCGTGTTATGTGATGCCTTCGAGTGACCATCAGTCCTGCCTTTTCTAATCTTGGTTCAGCTCTCTGCACATTAGGCGTACACAGATACTACTTGGGCTAGTGATAATTCTGATCACTGGTCTCTCTGTGCCTACTGCCTCAACGATTTCCTGGAAGATCAAGCACATTGTAGTTTTCCTTCCGAATGCTTAGGCCGAGTTCGTTAGGTTGCTAGTCAAGCAGATCCAGTGAAGCATCTTAATTCTTAAGCAATGCATCGGCTACTCTACGTCAGTGAAGCATGATCTCTCCAAGCACATTGGAGTTGATGCTTCCTGCATGAAATTGCAGATGCAGGAGCGGGTTGTTGCTCTCCAGTATGTGCCATCAGAACTCTAGTTAGCTGATTTCTTCACCAAGGCGCATTCTATAGCTTTGTTGTTGATCTGCCTTTAATTTTGTGTATGGTATTATTGGAGGTCCATTTCACAAACTTGTATGCAAAATGTAGGTACTGGTTAGTTATGGCTTGGTCTAATAACAGAATGTTAATTATCTTGACAATGCATTTTACATCTTTTATCCTTTTCCATTGTTTGGTTTTCTTATAGTGGACTAACATGTTTAACATTCTACAGCTTTTGTCACACGCATTTATCAAGAGGTATGAGCAAACTGGTGTGGACTTGGCAGCATATGTCAGGGGTGTTGTTAATCCAACAGAGAGATTAAAGCAAATAGCAGAGGTGAATTCTTTAGAGCATATTTCAGCTTATTGTTTTCTTCTACTTCAGTTAAATATCAGGACACACACTTGATATGAAACATGCCCCCTATGTCAAGAATTGAAGCTAGAACTTTGAAGGGGGTCAGGGAGGGGGAGGGGGGGTAGAGGCTATATGTTGGAGATAGACAAACACTGTTGCTTGATGATGTTACCGTGGCTCACTTTCTTTTGCCTCTGCCACCTCACCGCTGGTGGTCACCATTCCTATTTGTTCCACTTCCATCTACCTCCATTTGGGAACGAGAGGAAGAAGGGGAGAGGGAGAGGGTCAGGTTTATAATACAGCCAGTATATAATCAGTCACCTCCACCAAGGAACACTTCCGCACCCCCATCGATCCTACTTGTTGAGCCACCTTAACCATGTCCCATGGCCCTGTTCCACAACTCGGCTGATCCATTTTGCTTGTAACTATAGGTTGTACATTAGAAAAATGGAAGAACAATGTGGCGCAAGTGTGAACCATTTGAGCGGATGCACTACAGTATTCTTATACTTCCATTGGTTGAGTAAAATATTGCTCTAGCGCCTTCATTTTGTTGAACTGCAGTGCTAGTCCTTCGTGTGTAGAACAACTGGTCTGATAGTTTGTTTGTGCCCTAATTTGTTTGTTTGTGTCCTGATAATTTGTTTGTGCCCTAATTTGTTTGTTATTGCCCAGAGAAACCCTTTTGTTTTCCTTTTAATGAACAAAGTCCATTGAAAAAGAAATTATTTATAAGTCGTGAGGGTTCGAGTGCCCCTATCCCCATACCTGCTTTAACTATGTTATTTATCCATTCTTTTCCTTTTCAACTCGCCTGCTGATTCTTTGACGTTAGCTCGTTTGGTTCCACATTTCGGATCTCAATTCAAACGTGTAGATTAAAAGGACTTTTGTTAATAGACCCACCCGTATCAAACAAGGGTACTCACTACTTGATTTGTTCCTTTTTTCAAGACTCAGTATTCTCGAACATAACTTATTCAATGCTTTCACGGACACACTTGTCCAAATATCACTCAGAAATTCAGACTGAAATGATGGTATGCCCAAATATCCAAGCTCAAAGTGAAAAGTAATCCATTAGCTCCCTTTTAGTTCTGGCAATTCATTAAAGATGCACAGGTTACCACTATATGTACTTAAGCAGATTTCCCCCCTGAATCCCAGATGCTTGCTGTTCATTATTACCTCCTTTTTAATGGCTCTGAAGGACCTTGGAATTATATGAAGACATTCTACAAGGAAGAATCATCTTTCAGGTACCCGAGGCAATGTTACATTTTTTTAGCATGATCCTAAAACATAGATGTACTCTTACTGCTGTTTAGGCCTTTAACCTTTATGTAGATTGTACCTCCAATAGTTGGTTACAGTATCGTTGAAATTATTTTGGTACTAATAACATCAAGTATGTGTTCTGTGATGGTTAATAACTTAATATGAAAACTTGCTGAGACGATATCATTGAGTTGCCAGCTAGTTGATGGAGCTAGCTGAATTGACCGTTGCACTTTTGCACAATTCATCATTTCCTGTTAATCTGGCCCATTTGTTTCCTACTTTATCCTATAGGCAGTGTTGCTTTCCAAATTTATCCTGTCAGGCATTGTTGCTTCTGTTGTGCCTCTATATTACTGTGTGTCGAAGAACCCAAGCTGTTTCTGAGCACATGCATGATATGTGGTGTTATCTCCTGTTTGTGCAGTTTTTCAGGGAATGTGTATGTCGGACAAAGTGCCATATTTGATACTTTATCAAATATAAGAAAGAAGTTGAAAGGTGACCGGCCTAGAGAAAAAATTGTTCATGTTGTTGAGAAGCTACATTGCCGCGCGAATGGGGAAACAGAAATTGCTATCCGTGTGTCTGGATCATTCATCACGGGCAACCAATTCCTGATATTTGGTGAAGGGTTGCAAGCTGAAGGGATGCCCAGCTTGGAGGAAATTGATATTGACATTCCAAGCAAGCGGGTTGGCCAGTTCCGGGAGCAGTTTACCGTGCATCCAGGGACTTCCATGGGATGCTACTACATAGCAAAGCAAGATCTCTACATCGTCCAGTCATGAAAACAATGTATAAAGTGTAAGGTAAGTCTTGTAAATCTCATGTGTGCTGTTTGATGAATTGCTCTTAATGCTGTCGATCATTTATTTGCTTATGAGATTGCTTGGTTTGCAGTGATGTTCCGGTTTGTGCCGTCAATGATTCCAGTTCATGATGAAAGCTATGTCATGGTTTCCACTTCTCGCGGCCCCATAACTTTGACAGGCTTCAGATCACAATGCAGTCCTGCTACCATTGACATTGATTCCATTTCTTCTCGATGCGAGCAAACAAACTTGTAGCTGAAACATAACTTAATTGTTGTTTGTAAGGTGGTAAGGAGAATGAAGCGATTCTAATGATTGTTGTGCATAGATCGATACTCTTGACACATGGCACGGTTTTAGTCGAGGCTGCTCAATTTCTGTTGTACTCCCTCTGTAAACTAATATAAGAGTGTTTAGATAACTAAAGTAGTGATCTAAACGCTCTTATATTAGTTTACAGAGGGAGTAGATGAGAAGATTGCGTGTGCGTGCTAATAAGTGACACAGCTCAATGTAGGGTTGTACTACTAATGCTTATGTGTAAAAGACTAACTCCGCTGGTACTGTATCAGTTGGTTTGACGTTTTTCTTTTTTCTTGAACTGTTACTAAGATGTCTGAGAAGTTCAAATTTTACGTACTTTATTTTGAGGGAATAAATTTGTCCGCAACATGTGGCAAACATTTTGTGCTTTCAGTATTGTTCATTTATTTGAAAGTAAATAAATTCAAACAGTGAAGGTCACATATCCCAACTTTCTTGAAAGAAAATTTGGCTGAAAATGGAGTTCCTACAGAGATCTTCTGGTAATAATGGGCCCTATCATATGTGCACCAATTTGGCCGGGTTTCATCAGGCTGACATTATTGATATCTATATCCATGAGTATGAACATGTCTATTTTGCCCCGTCTGCCCACAACCATATTCATGGGTCTACATTTGGATCCATTTCCATTACCTGTTGGTTAAGCATTCCCATCGACCCATCGGGTTTGATGTACAATTGATTGCGGATTAATCTAAGAGCATAATAATATGAAAGAACAATTGGTGATGATGGTGCATATATGTAACTATATATAGTTGTTCAACAACAAGAAACATATAAGCAATTGTAGTTTGACACATAGACATTATTAGAGTACAAAGTTAAAGTAACAAAACAAAATGTGTTTAATTGTAGTATTAATTGAGAAACACATGGGTAACCACCGGGAATAAACTCAGACACCCATACCCCTAACCCTATGGACAAAAACGATGACACATGCCCTATCCATTAAGATACACCATTAAGATGGACAAAAATGTGTCCTATCCGTTCGATTTGAATTCCCACCTTAAGAGCGGATGTAATAAAAGATAGATATATAAAAAAAATATCTTCATATTGTGCGTTCAATCAAGAAATGATCTATATAGTGCTAGTGCACATACGAGTGTTTATAAGAAAAAGAAAAAACATAGTTAGGTAGAAGTCATGACCGCCTTATCCTTTTAGAACACTGAAAATGTGATTTACAATATAAAATTTTTAAAAAATACAAATTGATGGTATCGTCCGAATTTGATCTTATTTGATCTAGCATTTTTTAGAATATCTATATCAAATAAAAATTGAGTCAAATATCTGGCAAATAAATAAGAAAATAGCGTCAACCCTTGAGGCCCATTATCCGAGGGTTTGAGCCCAACCAACTCCAACTGTGTAGTAGAGTTCCGCCGCCGCCGCCGACGCAATCCAACCCCGATTCGATTCGGTTCCGGCGGCTGCCCACCCTCTCCTTTCCTCTCCGGACCAGCGCAGGCGGCGATGCGCGGCGGGCGGTCGGGGGGCGGGGGGCTGCGGAACCCCTGCCTGACGATGCACCAGCCGTGGGCGTCGCTGCTGGTGCACGGCATCAAGCGCGTGGAGGGCCGCTCCTGGCCGTCGCCGGTGACGGGCCGCCTCTGGATCCACGCCGCCTCCAAGGTGCCCGACCCCGACACCGTCGCCGCCATGGAGGACTTCTACCGGGAGATCTACGCCGTCGACGGGGTCCACCACATCGACTTCCCCCAGCACTACCCCGTCTCCCGCCTCCTCGGTCCCTATCTCCTCCTCCTCCCCCTCTCACCTTCCTTGATTGATACCACTGCTGCTTTCCTCCCCAGCTTGCTGACGCCATTGCCGATTGATTATTGCTCAGGGTGCGTCGAGGTGGTCGGCTGCGTCAGGTCCGAGGAGCTCGTCTGCTGGGAGGACGTGCCCCAATCAGTAAGAGAATGCCATTCCCTCTCCTCTGCTCTGCTATAAATGGCCTGGATTTGTGCACCTTGTCGTGTCATTGCTGAATATGGTGCTTCTTGAATTGACTTGATTGCAGGTCAGGCTTGAAGGCTTGACCGACTTCTGCTGGCTTTGCGAGAATCCGCAGGTAAAACCCCCTAAAATCACCCATGTATCGGTCAGTCGCAATGAGTATGCCGTCATTGGCTAGATTCACATCCCACCTTGTCAAAGCGCCTGAGACTCAGATGCCTGCTGTTTTTCTATTTATGACAATTTCCCACTACGCTTTAATTTCTGCAGAAGCTGGTGGTTCCGTTCGAGATGCGCGGTTATCAGGGTGTGTACAATTTGGAAAGAAGGGTTAGTCACTAATTGTTGCTAACATAAAGCAATGCTTTTTCATCCATCTCTTGTCACCATTACGTTGTGAGCTTATTCTGTGCCGTCTTGTGTCGCATTGCAGGTATACGAGGGAGCAGCCAGGGGTCTTTCGCCTGTTCAAGGTCCACTGCCGGTCAAGTTCCCGCTTCCAGATCCCAGAAACCCCTTGTCTCTCAAGCCGGGATCTCTCAATTTCGACTCTTCAAAGTCTGCCCTGGTCAAGACTGAGAGTGTTTCTGCAGCGATAGCCGGGGCTAGAGCTGCCGCGACTCAGTATTCGAGGAAGGGTAGTACTGCTGCCACTAGCAGTGAGATTCAAACTCGAGGGAAATCGAGGGAGAATCATGCCGATGGCAGTTCAGGGAGTGGGGCTCTGCCGTCTGTTGTCCAGAACAGTCAATCGCATCCGCAAAACCAGGATCCATCGCCTGTTGTCCAGAACAGTCCA
This sequence comes from Triticum urartu, assembly GCF_056163025.1. Lineage (NCBI taxonomy): Eukaryota > Viridiplantae > Streptophyta > Magnoliopsida > Poales > Poaceae > Triticum > Triticum urartu. The sequence continues at coordinate 617,840,803 of NC_141876.1, forward strand.
TCGCATTTGGTAATCCAGAATCCATCGCCTGTTGTCCAGAACAGTCCATCATACTCGCAAACTCGGAATCCTCAGTATATTGCTCAGAGCAGTCCATCCTACTCGCAAACTTGGAATTCTCAGTATATGGTTCAGAGCAGTCCATCCTATTCGCCAACTCAGAATCCTCGGTATATGGCTCAGAGCAGTCCATCCTATTCGCGGAACCAGAGTCAATCGTCCAATATCCAGAGCACTCCATTCTATTTCCATGACCAGAATCAATCGTCCAATGTCCGCAGCAATCCATCCCATTTCCATTATCAGAATCAATCTTCCACTGTCCACAACAGTCCATCCTATTCTCATAACCAGAACCCATCGCCCAATGTCCAGAACGGTCCATCCTACTCGCAAAACCATAACCCTTCTCCTGTTGCCCAGAACAGTCCATCGTTTTTGCAGCACCAGAACGCCGAGCCTCGGAGAAGTCCCAGACTACAGGGTGGAGCTCCCCACAGGGTGAGTGCTCATTTTTCATTCTGAACCAGAATTTCGTACCACCAAGATAACTATGAAGTATAAACTGGGGCAGTGAGTAAATTTAGCTGTCTATCCCCAGTAACTATATTGCTATTAAATTTCACCGATGTTAATCATGGTTACTTATGAACCTAAACTAGAGATTTGTATAGTAAGTTGTTGCTGTTAATTTACACCGACTTGGAGATGACTATAGACTATGAATGCCTAGTACATACATAGTTTGAATGCTGGAATTACTGGGGAAGACTCAATTAGAGATGTCTATGGTAAGTTATTGCTGTGTGTTATTTTGATGATGCAGTTCGCCTATGAAGCGTCAGATATGTAAAGAAGTACAACCTCCATCCGGAATTAACTGTTGCTGAAATGGGTGTATCTACTCGTTTCAGCGACAGTTAATTTTGGACGGAGGGAGTACTTTTTGTGTGTGTGTTTGTGTGGAATTAGCAGCCACCTGCTAGTGTTTATTTGTCCAATTTTCTTGCTCGGTCAACGTGTACGGTGTGCTTTAGTCAGACGGACTTGTTTTCCAGTTGATGCCTAACTCTGTCTTTCTCATGAATCGTTCATTTTGCAAACTAAACTAATGGTTGTTTGGTTAGCTCGTTGCAGTGGCGCTGAGAGACTTGAAGCAGTCAAGCTTGCGCGAGAGCAGGGAGCAATCATCAGCTCCCAGAAGCTGGCCTGAATAATTTGGGAACCATCGTCATCTGCCTGCTTCTGTGCGACGATACCAGCTCCTTAATTGTGTAGAGTACAATGTAGCATTTGCTCATACGTTTCCGACTGATGATAGCATAGCATGATAGTGTGGCTGTGATAGTGCTGGCACGATGTATCGGGCGCAGCGCCATGCCGTGCCCTGCGAGGTTTCCCTGCCGTTGCAGGGTATGCGTGTATCTTGTCATCATGTAACATACAAACTTAGGTTTGGTTTGAATTACTCCAGTGCTTAGACTAGTTGGTGGTTGGATGTGTATCTCATACATTGACAGTTATGGGACGATCTACCATTGTGACGTTTGGGCCCAAAGTGCATGGGAATGTGAAGCAGTAATATTGTGCTGCACATTATATATGGGTGTGTTTGTTTCATGCCATAGCATGCCCTAGGTATTTTATTTTGCCAACCATTGGCTATCCAAAAAATTGGCTAGAGATTCCAAGATTTTGCAACCAAGTGAAAGTTAAAGTATCATAGGATGCAAAAAATAATAATTAGGTAGGGCAAATTTGGGCACCAACCAAATATACCTTAAGTCCTCGTGTGTGCGGGATATAATGGGCCAGTTATTTTCAGCTTACCAGTTTTCGTATTCAGATTCTGAGAAACTGTCCACATAATCAGCTGTGTGCCGCCGAGTTCTTTTCAGCTGTTGCAGTATGAGATTGTTGTATGAGTTGTGTAGTGAAATTTTCTCTACTGAAATTGTACAATGAGTTGCTCGCATTAACTTGTTTCAATTTTTTTTTACCTTGAATATAAGCACCATAACAATTCACAAACATCATAAACAGCTGATTCGACATATTTCATAAAGACAAGTGGGGGATTTGTTGGGAATCTCTGTGCATGATTAGAGGGGCAGTACACATCAATGCCATCCATCCATCTGTACAATATATACCAATGCTGCCCGTCCATTTATACAACTAGATGATCCGTTGCCCCCATGTTGCAAAGGCTAAATACAACTGAGAAGTTCGGCAAACTATACGAAACACTTTTTGGGTATAGTGACCGGATCTTCTCTCTCATTGATTCGGTGTGATTAACTCCTCGCCTAACTAATTATTTGCAAGCCTAATTAGCTACCTTCCTAATTCTGTACATGCCTAATTAATTGTCTATATGATTAATTAATAGCATGCCTAACTTCTAATTATATGTAGTAGTTCTAATTAATTGCTTGCCTAATACCATGCCACTCTAGAATTATATGTAGTAGTTCTTGCCTAATACTATGGTAAGGATATCAATCCAAGTTAGGCTATTAATTGAGAAGCTGTACAAGGAAGATTTAGGTTTCACAACTATAATGCTGGACAGTTTACAAAACAAGTGCTGTAATCATGACCTCCCATTATCTTATTTTTTGACTCTGTTATCAACTTGTCATCTGAAAACATGTTTTGTTTCATGTACTGGAGGCAGCAGCAGGTGTAACTCCCATTTAACACTTTGTTGTTGTTGTTGTTGTTGTTGTTGTTTTTGTGTTTAAAAAAATAATTAAAATAGCATACTAATTAAAGTCCTAAAAACTTATTTATGTTGTGACCTGGCCATCTTGCCTTTTTTTGGCTTCAAATGCTTATGCAGTTGATGGACAAACAAAGACTCATTGGGTTTGCTGAAGCGATCAGAAGTCATCCATTGAAGATCCAACAACCCACGACGATTTTTTTCTATTTTTGCACCATTAGCTCAGTTTCTACTATAATTTCCCCCGTTGAAGCACTCGTAAGTAGGTCAAACTACTTTGAGTGAATTGGAAAAATGTAAGATTTGGCATGCAGCAGTACATGCTACCTTCCTAATTCTGTACGTGCCTAATTAATTGTCTATATAATTAATTAATTGCATGCCTAACTTCTAATTATATGTAGTAGTTCTAATTAATTGCTCGCCTAATACCATGCCACTCTAGAATTATATGTAGTAGTTCAAATTAACTTCTAATTATATGTAGTAGTTCTAATTAATTATTCGGCATGAAGAATGACTACATTTCCCTAGAAAGTCCAAGGATCTTCAGCCATGAAAACTGGAGTGTGAAAAAGATTATCTTGGAGTGGACGGATCCTGATCTCCTGGCTTAATACCATGCCACTCTCATATTCCGGAAGAACCAATACTAGTTGTACGGTTTCTGGGTGTAAACTCTAGCTATTGCCATCCACCGGTTCGCCTCTGCCGGCGGATCCCCATTTTCTCTCAAAGACAACGTCGTCGAGGTCCTCCTCTGTTAGCCCCAGTCTCTGTATTCACATCCTTACTACTCGATCCCGATGCAGAGCCTGAAGTATCCATCGCGAAACCTAGCCCGATGAAAAAGTTCACCGGGCGAGAAGTTGTAACGAGAGCCATCCCTCTCTCGAAACCAAACAAGACCAAGACTGGGCGGTGATGCGAAGATCGCCTGTTAATCAGTCTGAATCTCGCACGCCCTCGCCGACCGCCCGTTCCCGGCCAATCTGGTAAGACGTCGGCCGGCCTCTGGATTTGACGCCACTGACTGTTGTTAACCTCGTCAGCGTTTTGTAATTCGGTTTCAGTCTGTCCAACTCCCATGCTTGTGTGCTTGTGTTGTCAAATTTCATCTTGTTTCAAGGGGTTTGGGGAATTAACAAGAAACTGGCGGCCATCAGTGTAGCATTATTAGCTCTGGTTAGTCTACATTTGATTGATTTCCGGCTGTTATATATGTCAGCAAGATGCAGACAACCACTCTGCTTTCGAGGAGGCCGGTGCAGTGGATGCGGTCTTGGTGAACACACATCAGGTAAGTAAGTTTTCCCTCGATCGCTGCTATTTATATTCCTTGACTAGACAACTTAGGAATCCCATCTCGACAACTTACCTTAAGTTGTTTGTTGATACTATATTTGCAGATAACAAAAATTCTGCACACCGAACTAATACTTTTATTACCACCTGTAGTTCTACAAATGGTTTGCTCAACTGGAATCTGCCATGAAATCCGAGGTACGTTTGTGCATATGCTACCGTTTAGTCAGTTATTACTGGACAGGCTTGCAATTGCAGATCGGCTTTTAATCCCGGCCCTCCCTTTTCATTTTTCAACAGACCAATGAAAAGTATAGCCTATATGAGAGTACATTGCAGGAACATGTCAACACATGTGATGCTATCCTTCGACAAGTAGGGCTACTGTGAACCTTTCTGTTTGTTTATTTATGTGGAAGAAATTTTGCAGTGAAAGTACGAAGACAGCCTTTTCTTTTCTTTTCAGTTTAACATTGAGTATCTCCATTAAATCAGGTGGATGACACACTCAACTTGTTTGAAGAAGTACAATCCTTGCACCCGAGAGCTGCCATAAAGATACAAACTTTGCTTGATGCTTGCGACCAACTTGTATGCCCCCCTTACCTCCTTTATTCTTGGTCGAATTAACTATATGTTGTGTGATTTCCACTAGAAATGGCATTTAATTTATTACTTATCGTGCACTCATGCCTACTTTACATGACATGCATGCCTCAGTTTTGCCTATCTGTTCAGTTTTAATTCCAGGATAACGATCTCATCTGATTATAGATATTTTCTATATCCCCACTTATTGCATCAACCAGAATTTTTTTTGCAAAAATTATTATTTGTGTTGACATTTCGATCGACTGATGTATGTGGTCTTCTGCTATACTATTTCTTCATGGATCCTTCTGAAATGTTGAATTATGCAATTAAGATAAACAATCACATGTCTTGAAATTACTTACTCTGGTAAGGATATCAATCCAAGTTAGGCTATTAATTGAGAAGCTGTACAAGGAAGATTTAGGTTTCACAACTATAATGTTGGACAGTTTACAAAACAAGTGCTGTAATCATGACCTCCCATTATCTTATTTTTTTGACTCTGTTATCAACTTGTCATCTGAAAACATGTTTTGTTTCATGTACTGGAGGCAGCAGCAGGTGTAACTCCCATTTAACACTTTGTTGTTGTTGTTGTTGTTGTTGTTGTTGTTGTTGTTGTTGTTGTTGTTGTTATTACATTCAATATTCAATATGTGAGTACATACGTCACGGCCATGCGTGGTAGTAAATTGTTTGTTTAACAAATGACATCGAATCACCGATGTCTAGTTCAAAGCAAGTCTAATAGAGTTGCCATATTGGCCTGATGCTCATAATAACCGCCGTTGATTTTGGTTGAAAAGACAGCTCTACCAGAGACAACCCCCCTCCCCCCTGATCCCCATAAGTTTTCTAGGGTGCTCCAAATCGAGCTCGCCGGCCTCCATATTTTGTGGTTGTGGAGGGGGGTGGTGGGGGGGGGGGGGGGGGCTGGACCGCACTTCATCTAGAAACTGTTTAGCGCTAGTGACAATTACCCCTCCCGTTGCTCTTCTCGTTTGCACCACGACCTCTCCTCCATCGTTATGGAGCTGCCTTTGACCGCTTCTGGCCATCCCTAGACCATGTTGCCGATGACTTAGATGACGCCTTGACCCCCCATCTCCAATTCCATCGGTTTGGAGTCGGATCCGACGACTTCAACGGTTTGAGCCTTCGACGATCATTCGCCACCGCCGAGGCAAACACCTCATCCACCTTGCTGGCGAAGAGGCCAATGCACCCCATGCCGTCGTGTGCAGGTGGCGGCCTCCCTCGTCGGGACTACAATTGTCCTCAAAGAAAGGACCAAAGAAGAAAAAGCAAACATGCCGCACTAGCAAGCCCACCCACCTTTGCGGAAGGGTAGCAGGAAGAGGCCTTCGTAGCCCAGGACAACGTGTGTCCAAGAGGCCACCGACACGGCAGTGGTGTGGGCCTTCTCCCATGTGCCCCACTCTTGGTGTTTGATGGACTTCACATTTGACGCGGAGACAACATACACAGGCGACGTCCAGGTGAGGCACAGGAAGAGAGGGGAGAGTGTGAAAGAAATGGAGGGATCTGGGAGAGGTTTTGGGTGGGCCTGAACTGTCGGAGTCCAACGTGGCCGACGTCCGAACTCCCCTACTCTGCCTTCCGGACTTCCGAATGCATCAGACCCAAAGTAGGGGTCCGTTTGGACGCATAAGAGTGTCCGGACACAAAGTAGGGCTCACTGAAGCACTCTAAAGTACTCCCTCTGTTTTTATTTACTTTATATACTAGCTTTGGCTGAAGTCAGACTTTATAAAGTTTGACCAAGTTTGTAGGAAAAAATATGAAAATTTACAGTAACAAATTTATATGATGTGAAAATATATGCAATGATGAATCCAATGATATTGATTTGGTGGTGTATATGTTAATATATGTTTCCGTAAACTTGTTGAAAGTATATAACATTACCTTTAGACAAGCCTAATATGCGGAGTAAATAGAAACGGAGGGAGTAGGTTATTAAACTAGTATGTCAAATTTGAAAATGGAAGATAATCCTTACCAGGTCTAGGTAGGTAGAAGATAATACTTTCTTTCCTTCTTGGAATCTTCTTTTTGCTGTGGTTGACGGCTAACTGACATAAAACAGCCTGTAACTCCTGTGAATTTGATACCCTAGGTACGTACGAAGACTATCTATGCTTTATGAATCGACAAGGAATTCAGAAATCAACGCATGCTTGAAAGTAAAGTCGTAAGCAACTTCAAAACATCTCCTTCCAGATAATATTTGGCATGTAATATAGTGGCGTCATGATTAGCGTCCACTGCAATTTACTTTAATTTGCACTTTGATCAAACATATTTTGTAGTAGTTGCAATTCGCACATGTTGGATATCTGGGCATGCCAAGTCGCTAGTCGATAGTATTAGCTTTTTTTTGAGGCAATCTCGCTAAGCTTTTTATTCAAACCGTTACAATGTTTACAGGGACGAAAGAAATGCTATCAGTCTGGTCTAACCAAACATGGCGGCCAGGCCCTAATTTTAATGCATGCTTCGCTAGATTGTGAGCATCCACATTGGAGCTCCTAGACTCATGAACTATATTACAAGAGGAAAAAGAAGTAGCTGTCATCTTGATCTCTTTAACAATAGCTCCATAGTTCGATCCGCTTCCCGTTTGGACTTCTGTAACCACACCTTTGCAATCTGATGCTAAATGTATGTGATGAAGATTCATATCTTGGGCTAATGCTAACTCTTCCCTGATCGCCAATGCCTCCAGAGTGGCTGCGTCACGATGGTTCAGAAACACATAAGCTAATGCGCCCAAAAAAACACCATCAAATTTCCTGCATATAGTGCCCACAGCGCCATGGTTTCCTCCCCTTGTCATCCCATCATCGACGTTGATCTTTGCATAGCGTTCCGGTGGAGCTAACCACCCCATCCTCCTGGAGACCGCAATCATATGGGGCTCTCTCACATGCGATAATGCTTTGATCTCCGCTAGATATGTGTTCACAAAAGCATTAATAGCGAAAGGGCTTTTGAAAATATCTTCATGAATCACCTTTCGTCTCGCCCCCCAAATGGCCCAAAGTGTTACCACCATCCTGATAAACTCCTCTGAAGGTAAGGCTTTCCCCATTGCAAAAATCCAATCCTTGGCTCCTTCATGCTGATTCAAGCTGATCTGGTCAACTATCTGTTCGGATGACAGTGCCCATGTACTCCGTGACATAGGACATTCGAGTAGCGCGTGTTTCCACGAGTCATGAGCTCCACATAGAGTGCAAGATGCTGTTGTGGCCATATTTCTCCGATGTAGAACTTCCCCAGATGGGATCGAACTCTTCGCCAATCTCCAAAGAAATACCTTCAGCTTTGGTGGAACCTGCATTTTCCACAAAGATTTCCACTCGCACCCCTCTGCTCCTACGTCAGAAGTGCCCCCGCGACCCTCAAGCCAAGCCTCCCTGTTAAGCTTTGTCCAAACGAGCATGCGATAACATGAACTGACAGAGAAGTTGCCCCTGGACTCCTCGCTCCATGCCCAAAAATCTGAAACCCGACGCGTGCATAATGGTATTTGGAGAATTGCCTCCGCATCAAAAGGAGTAAAAACTGACCGGACAAGCTGCGTCCTCCACGAGGCCGTGGCGCTCTCAATGAGTTCTGCAACACGACGTGGTGGCTCCAGTACAAGGGACGTGATTGGTCTCTTAAAACTCTCTCTAAGGATCCAATTCTGAGACCAGATGTTTGTTTCTTCACCATCCCCTATCCGGCGAATGATTCCTTGTGCCAAAACATCTCTTCCGTCCAAAATTCCCCTCCAAATCTGTGAGGGTCGCGAACCCAACTGTGCTTCCAAAAGTGATCGGTCTGGGAAATAGACAGCTTTCAGAATCTTAGCACTCAGTGACTCCGGGTCTTCCAAGATCCTCCATGCTTGCCTTGCTAAAAGGCTCAAGTTAAAAAGCTCTAGGTCTCGAAACCCCATGTCTCCCATATATTTCGGCATTGTCATCGTGTCCCATGCCACCCATGCCGGTTTCCTTTGTCCTCTTTTGCTCCCCCCACCAGAACTGTCGAATAATGGATGTGACACTCTCGCACAGTCCTCTTGGGAGCCTAAAACATGACATAGAGAACACTGGTATTGCTTGAGCCACTGATTTTATAAGAACCTCTTTGCCCGCTGCAGACAGTAATTTTCCCATCCAGCCTTTAACTTTTTCCCAGACTCTGTCTCTCATATACTTGAACGTGCCATTCTTTGAGTGTCCCACTTCTGTTGGCATGCCCAAATATATAGGGTGTTTCCAAGAAGCAGGGCCGGGCCTATAGTGGTGCCAAATGTGCGGCCCGCACAGGGCCCATAATTTTGAGGGGGCTCAAATTATTTATATAGGCCTAGTATTAAAAGAACTAACTGCTAGCGCACTGGGCCGCTGGGCGCGATGAGGCCATCGAGCCCTGAAACATGATTGTCTCCTCGTCCTAAACTGCTCGATCTACGTTGTACTAGATGGAAATGGGATATTTCCTCAAAAAAAGAGAGAGATGGAAACGGGATCGTTGCCTCGAGCCCTCGTCGGTCTAAAAAAACAACAGGATCGTAGCCTGGAATAGTCGATCGGGATCGGGGAACGGGGATCATCTCGACTCCGGAACTCTCGATCGGGGAACGGGAAACCGCAATCGCGTCGGCCGGACATCGTCGCTACAGGAAACATCTCGTCGCCTTAGATCGATTGGACATGCCTGCGATCGGATTCAGGCCGCCGATCGATCGGACATGCCTGCGATCGGATTCAGGCCGCCGCCGCCGTTGCCTTGCTCGCCTCCTCTCCTAAATTTCAGACCCGTTGCTCATCAGATTGATCGGTGACCGACTGCAGCCTTCAGGTGCTTAATGACTAGCGAGTCCTTTTCTATTAACTTTGATTCCTACTCCTAATTCCTAATTTTCATTAACTATTGACAGGGATTTTTACTTCGTTAGAGACTGGTTCTTACCTCCTTGATTAAGAATCACATTGTAACAGTTCTACCTTAAAGCTATTGAAGTCCTATATGCGTACTACTATGACATAACAAAGACTCAATGATTTGGCCACAATAGCACTTGAGAGTGAAGTGTTGAAGAAGATTGATTACGAGTATATCATTGAAAATTTCATTTTAAAGAATACTAAAAAAATGAGGATGTTCAAATAAATAGCAACCGGGAGTTGGATAGGTCTGACTTTTTTATATGTCCAGTTGTTATGTAAGACATTATATTATATACAGTACATTATAATTTTTTTCTATGAGATATATATGCATCATGATTGTTTGTTAGTTTATTCTTTTATGAGACAGGGCCTCATTTTTTAGTTTCGCACAGGGCCCCGGATTTTGCCGGCACGGCCCTGCCAAGAAGCTAAGTAGTATACATATCCTGCAATTTTGATGGTGTTATTAACAAATGTAAGATTGATTTATCTTATTGGAGTGCTAACTAAGGACAACTACGTACGTACATCCTACGTAGACATGCTTTAATTTGCACGTTGTAGTTAAGTGGAGTATTCGTAAATCAATTACCCCTCCTTTATTTGTCACTCCAGCTTTATCAAATGTCACCCTCATCATGTGCTTTCCTAGTTAGTACCTTTTCTTCGTGGCAATGGAAAAGCTAGCTAGTGATTTTTTCGTGATCTTTTGACCATATACTAATAACTAAGGTTAGAATATCAATTAACCTCCTGAGTGCGGTGCCGGTGGAAGCAAAACAAACTAACCAGACCCATTGCAGTGGCATAGATTGAATTAGTACGACATGCCAGCCAACCTGAATATGTACATAGGAGTACCACCTTATCGACTCGATTCGATTGGACTAGTATGTTTATCTTATTCTTGCGTTTATAATTGCACGTGAGTGAGTGCTACCAACCTTGCATGGATGCATGTTTGGACTCTTGACCTGGTCAATCAGCACATGCATGCATTTCATCCTTTTCGTTGCCACGTCAGCATCCACGCAAGAACGCTTCATTCCACTTCAGCCGTCAACCATAAAATTCATCGCAGTACTTTTTTTTCTGTCTCCCTTCTTGTAAAGAGATTCAAACTTGGCGCCTGTGTCATATATGTGAGGCAGGAGTCTTCCCGAGCATTAGGTGAACCGTTCATATCTTTTTTCGAAAATCATCATAACTGTTATAAAAGTTCACTGGAGTAAAAATCATCTTAAACATAATAAAAATTACATTGAGGTTTCTGGACCGCTGAACGACCACTATTGCCGATAGAAAAAGCTGTTGTCACGACTCCCTTATCAGAGCCAACGTGATCCGATCGATGACAACTGGGAAGTCTTCGTGCACGTGCCCCTAAGGACCAGAGCCTTGGAGCCGCAGTTGTCGGCATTGAACCGTTGAATTTGAAGCGTCTGACACAAAATCTCAGAACATGACAAAAAACCCTAACCTCACTGCCCCAAGGATATGACAGGAATCTACGTCGGAGCCCTATCGACTACGTCCAGACAGACGAACTCAACGAGGATGGGTGCCCGAAAGACAAACTCGAAGAAAAAGGGCCGGCATCCGCTTGAGCGCCGCGTCTACGAGGACTAAAAATCCTTATTCTAAACTACTAACCAGAGCGTAGGCACCTGCAGGATTCCCCTTCGCGCCAGCGGCCACCAGAGCAGAGGCACCGGAATTCCCCTCCCCGCCACCGGCCACCAGAGCGGAGGCACCGGGATTCCCCTCCACGCCACCGGCTACCAGAGCGGAGGCACTGGAATTCCCCTCCTCGTCATCGGCCGTCAGAGAGAGGCGGGCAGGGAGGAAAGCGAATTCACGGACACACCGACGAATTCTGGTGGGGAGAGTTTGCCCTAGCCACTTAGGGTTAAGCGAGGAAACAAGAGGGTCGTAAAAACCCACTCATATTGACCTGACCTAATTCAAATCAAAATAATCGGCACTTCCAAACCAAACCAGCACAGCCGTCGTTTTCACAAACGGTTTCCTCAATCCCAAGGAAGTTATCTGAATTCTATCTAGCTAGAACAAGACTGGCCCAGCAACAAGAAAGAGAAAAACAGCGACTAAATCCATCCGTCATCTTCAAGTCTGAGTGCTGACTTGAGAAAATCAGATAAAGTGGTGGCTCCAGCACCATGAATCCATGGTGGCTGTGTCCTCGGAGGCGCCGAGCAGCTGCTCGAGGTACTCCGCACCGAGGTCCTCAAGCTCCATCACCATGCCCTCTGGCTGCGCCCCCCGGGTGGCGGCCTTCACCTTCCTGCCCGCCGCCGTGGCCTTCCGGCTCCGCATGGAGTGCCGCCGCTTGAGCGCGAGCACGGGCGACACGCTATGGGCACGACCGCACACGTCGTCTGCTACGCCCTCAAGCGAACGCCGGACATGGTCGGCGGGGAAGTTGAGCACGGCGGCGCCGCCGCGGATGGCGAAGGCAGCTTGGTCGTACGCCAGCGCCGCAGCCTCCTGGCTGTCGAAGGTGATCAGCCACACACGCACGCCGTTCCGCGTCGAGTCACGGATCTCCGCCGCATACTTGCCCCATGGCCGCTTGCGCACCCCGCGGAACGCGCGCCCGTCGCTGACTTGGTGACCTGCTTCCTCTCCGTCGGCCGCCTCTAGCTTCACCGGCGCCGCCAGGGCCTTGTGCGTGTGTTGCTGGTGCTGTGAGAGCATGTGGAGCAGGAGCATCTCGTCGGCATCGTTGGTGTCGAACGGGAGCAGGGGCGGCGTGGTCAGAGCACGGTGGTGCCATGGCGTGGAGTCGGCAGAGCCAGTGGACGAGCCCGGCGAGTGGAGCGGGAGTTGGCGGGATGCTGCTGCTGGGTGGTGGTTCTGCTGCGTGGTCATGGCACGGCGGGTCAAGAAGTTAACGACGCCGGTGGTGAGCCGCCGGGAGGTCGATGAAATGTCGGGTTGGAACGGATGGAGGCTCGGCTCCATGGTTTTATACTGGTGACAGGGGTTGGTTGAGCTGAAGATGAAGCAGGGGAGGGTAAAGTCGGGATTTATAGGAAAAATGCTTTGCTTCCTGGCCTCCTTCTTTTCTTAACTATTTCTGGATCCTCTGCTTTGCTGAGGCAGACGTGTGATGGCGATGTGCTCTTGTATCTGTGACGCTATTGATATTTGTAAGAGCATTACTAGCGTTTTAAGGGTTAAAAATGATTTTTTTTGTGCACTTTTACGGATTGAAAAACAGGGGCAAAGATTAGAACCCTCAAACCCAACCCTTATAACGGAATATTCCCCATGAACGACGTTGTCGTTGCGCGCGGGAGGTCGACGGGGCGGCCGCCGGCGACGGGGGCGACTAGCAGCGGCGGTCGCGGGCGTGGGCGCGAGAGTTGGGAGGATTTTTCCCTCCCGCGCGAGTATAACCGCCAAATAAGGGTTGGGGTAGGTTTTGCTCCCCAACCCTTACTTTTGAGGATTGGGAGAGGGTTTGAGGGTTGGACCTTTAAATTTTTTTAAGGGTTTGAGAATTAAGGGGTTCTAGTCTACGGCTTTTTTTCGACGAAAACTGTAAAAAAGCAGTTATTTTTTTAGGGGTTTGAGGGTTTGGGGGCTTTACTAGTAATGCTCTAAGAGCATTTACTAAGTAATAGTAGTAGTTATTTTTATGATGTGATAGGGCTAGCAATTGAGATGCAAATTCAAGTGATTACAGCCAAATAAAAACTCTAGAAATCAATGAATGTTAAAGAAAAAAATCAATAAGTTCATGGATGCTAAAATCCAGAACTACTGGCGAAAAAACTCAATGAATTCATGAATGTTAAACAAAATAAAATCAAGAAAGCCATGGATGTTAAAATCCAGAAATTTGCTGGCACTACTGGCGACTCGTAATGAAAAAAGTAGTCGCACATACATGGAGTTTTGGCTTCTCATATAGATCCTTATGAAGGGTAAAATCTGAAGAGAAAATAGCAGAATAATTTAAAAAATCATGAATAATTTTTCCAACATGTTCTACCTACGTGTAAAGTTTTGTGAAAAAAATGACAGCCATGGCGCTCTGGAAAAAGATTTGGTGCTCTCAAATTACATTTTTTGAAGCATGTATCGAAAAAAGGCTTTTGCCTCTCTTTATACATTATACATAAAACAACACACCCGAGAACCGATACAAAATGATGAGAAAAACCCCTTACAATGCAGACCAAAGATAAAATCAGATGACAAGAGTGGACACACTCCATCATGACGCACAAGAGACTACTGACTAGAAGAAAGACAATGCCTCCATGAGAAACTACTGACCTGACCTGCAGAAAATGAGGACCAAGAGTGAAACCCTCGACGTAGTGTGTAAAAGATAAGAAGTCGGCGGGAGCACTCCAAGCCAGATCCGAAGGAGCTTTGAGATGGGATCAAAGGTTGCCTCCGATGTCGAAGAAATGCAACCGGAGGGCACCTAAGCTCTATGACGACACCCTCAAGTGGGTGACGACGTGACACGCCGCAACCGTCCAGAGCCCTGACGCGAGGAGCAGGACCACAACAATGCCCCAAGAAGGAAATGACACCCACATATATCGCCGCCGTTGGTGCCGGAGCGCAAAGTGTTGGTCCAAGACTCTCCATCGCCACGTGGCGCTACCATAGTCCTTGTCCGCCACCACCAAATAGGGCCTTCACACCACGGTCTGAAGGTGCCATTTCGAAAGCACCGCCACTGTGAGGATCCCTACCGACCGCCTCTATCCTTAGTGCCCACACCACCAAGGAGAAGAGCCAACACCACAACAATGTCGCTCGCTGAAGAGTCCACCGCATAGTCAACCTTTCAGAGCCACTGCTCTGGCATCCCAGATCTCCCAGCTCCGAATCCCTACCCAGCCCTTGGTCACCGCCCACTGAAGAAACGAGACAAAAGGAAGCTTCTTAACGCCATTCGACTACCACGCACTGCTCCTCGTGCCCCCCGTTGACCACAACCCACAGCCACTGTCCTAAGACATTACATAGGCACCGCCACTAGCGAGGCCAGATTTGGGAGGTTCCGGCCAGGCCACCCCTAGGATGGGATGAGGTAGGCACCACACCAGCGTGAACCGTCGGGCAAAGGAGCACCGTGACCCCAGGGACGCGAGGAAGCCAGCCCCATAGTCGGCACGCACCATAGAGCATGGGAGGAGTGAGGATAACCGAGGTCCGCGCGCATCAGAGCCATCGTCACCCAGCCACGCCTCCACTGTGACCACCCGCCTACACCACGGCCATGCTGCACCACGCTACCAAGAAACGGCCAGAGCCATGCCGCCTTGACGCTCCAGATGGCCGCCACGATCTCGCAAGATCCGACGACCCAAGCCTCCTGAGACACGTTAGGTAGGGGAGGCACCATCGCCGCCGCTACCACGCGGGCTTCGCATGGAGGCACTCACCAGCGGCGCCCAGGAGGAGGAATGGGAGGAGGGGACAGGGGCGCCGCCAGGGGTCTTCTTAGGTATTCAGTTGAATACCCAAGATTTTGACAAATCATTGAAATTTTATATAAAACAAGCGATTTTTTTTTTGCAAAACAGTGATGATTTGGGCAAAATGAATACCCTTCTCCAAAATGAATACTCACCCTCTAAAACCTGGCGCCGCCACTGGGAGGGGAGTGGTTGGTGGCGACAGAAGGAAGGTGCCCGGGCTACTCCCGCAAGCAACAACTTTTTTGAAGCATTTTGCACCACTGGTTTTATTTTATTTTGTCTACAGCCCTACAAATATCATTTCTTCACAAAACAATGTCTGTGGACAGACCACTCAAACCTACTTTTCTTGCCAGAAGGGAAAATCCTTTTTTGAAAAAAATGGTCAGGAATTGTTCCGGATTTCAAGGCATCTCCAATGTCGACCTTCAAACCACTCGTAACCGTCCGGACTGCGCGGTTTAGACATGTTTTCTCATCCAACGAGGGCATGTATCGGTCAGCTGACCGGTCCGGATGTGCTTTATCCAAAAATTGGAAGCATACTGGGGGGGGGGGGTCGGCTTTGAGGGAGTCCCTAGTGTTGCCACGTAGGGCTACGACTCTCGACGATCTAATTCTCTTTCACTGCGGCCCTGCTCCACCTTGCTTTGCAACTGCATCCTCCTTGTTCAACGCCGTCGCTATACCTATCCGGCCACCACCCAGGCATTGTCGGACGTCCACTACCACCACCCACGCGCCCACTCGCCTTGTCCTACAGCACCGTCCACCCAGGGTCCATCTGCAACCAAGTACTCTCTGGCCCCTGTCGACGACATCCATGGCAGACACCACAGCCGATAGGTGTTTGTTCACATGCCATTGAGCTTATTTTCGAACTTCATGTCGTTTTTTAATAGTAAGAAAGATGGCGTGGTACTCAAGCCTGGATGATGAGTTGTTATCTGATGCGTGGTTAGCCATATTTGCGGACATCGTAGGTAAGAGCAGAAGGAGTCTCTTTTGGTAGTGCGTGCATGGTTCATTTCATGCGCAAAAGCACATTGCGCCCCTATGACATGCACATCATCCTTGAATGCAATATGAAGCCGTTAGCGTATCGATGGTACACCATCCAGAACTGTTGGGGATATTACTACTGGGCGTAAACCGGCCTATCTGGGCCGGGTTAACTTCATCAGTAGTTAAGTATGTTAAAGCCCATGAAGGTAGAATAGGGCTTAAAGCCCATGATTGGTTTAAGGCCTGTAGCCGTAAACCGGCGTCGGTATGTAAACTTGTACTGTAAGTTAGGAATAAGTAGAGACCAAACCAAACACGTATATGAGCCGGTGTTGGGACTCTGTAAACCGACGGGCGTCACCCATGTATATAAGGGGACGACCCGGCGGCGGTTCAAGGACAACAGACAACAACTCGAGACTTAGGCGAAGCTTGTTTGCTCCCTAGTCATCGAGACCCCATCAATCCCATCACAACTAGACATAGGCTTTTACCTTCATCGAAGGGGCCGAACTAGTATAAACTCTCTTGCGTCCCTGTGTCCGCTTTAACCCCTTCAAGCTAACCGTTGCGATGGCTCCACGACTAAGTCCTTTCACGAGGACATCTGCCGTGACAATTCCACGACAGTTGGCGCCCACCGTGGGGCTATCGCACGATGGTTTCAAATTCTTGGAGGGCCGCTTTGAAGGACTCGAGGGCTACGCTGTGGGCCGGATGACTAAGAGTCGTCGCGGCAAGCTCTACATCGATGATGCAGGCTGGGGCCCCGAGGCCGGCTCAGTTGAGTACGGGTACCGGGTCCCCTTTGGTGGCATACACGTTTTCATCGGCAAGATCAGTGAACCGGGCCCTGAGCCGGACATCTGCACCGACCTCGTCGAAACGGCTCAGCGTGCGCGGTCCGCCCGGGTTAAACCGGCCGTGAAGCGTGCCTTCGTGGGAGTCATCCATGGAGGAAGTTATGAGGATGGATCAGAATCTCGCGGCGAGACCGTCGTTTATTCTGGCGATGAGTCATCAACCGGAGAAACCAAATCTCTATATCAGCTACAAGATGGCCGGATTGGGGGCTGTTCCGATGGCGACAGTATTCTGGACCCCTCTGATCTACCCCAACCGAGTTGGAATATTCATGGCCGGCACACAAGCAGCGCTTCATTCTTCGACCGCTGCGCCAATAACCTCCAGTTCAGTAGCGGCAACAGCTACCGGGGAAGGAAGCTCTGTACGCCCGCCGGCTCAAGTTCTATCAGATCTATTTGATGCATTGGCTGTGCTTATGGCAGAAGCTAACCCGGCGGATCAGGACGTCCACAACGCGGAGATTGCAAAGGTGAAGGAACAGATCGCCCAGGCCAAGGCGGACCTGGCAGCTGAGAATGCCAGGATGACCGCAGAGCGGGCCGCTTTAGACGCACAAGCCTACAGGCTCATGTTGGACCAGAATGCGTCGCATGAAAACATGAAGAGGAAGTACCGATCCCGTTTGCCTTCGGTTTTCGAGGCCAGAGACCTTTTCAACACCCCAGGAGTAGGAACCAGTAATCCGCTGGAGGGAAACCGGGCGGAAGCTCCTGGGACCGGCGCGCCGGTTTAGCCCCGTCTGATGGATCTGCCTCGTCAAAACACTGTTATACCTCAGGCTGTTTCAACACCTTCGGGTCATTATTCCAACCCGATGGACAATCTCGTTGCCGCTGCTGCACGGCTGGAGGCCATTCCAATTGAAGGTGACTCGCCGCAGGCGGTAGAGACGCGGCAGGTCAAGGAGCTTCTTAGGACAGCTTTGGTTCAACAGGAAGCATACTCGTACAGCCGCGACCGGATCCACTCGACCCCTCGTCTAAGCCGGAGCTATAGCAGGCGTATGGATGAACCGGCAGTGTCAAGTAATGAACGACGTTGAGCACCCTGCGGCAACAACCCGGCAGGTGGTGCTGATAACGCTCAGGAAGTTGTGGACCGGGCCCGAGCGCGCAGGGAGGCCGAGTTAGCTGCACAGTATCAGGCTCGGCAGCTTACGCCGGTTCGTCCAACTATCTTGGTCGAACCTGGGGTTACTTCTAGTTCTTTGGGGGTGCCTTGCCTTGTCCCCGCTTTACGCAATGTGCGCCTGCCCAAGGATTTCAAAGGCCCGCGCAAGGTACCAAATTACACGGCGGATCAACCTCCAGAGACATGGGTGGAGAGCTATGAGATGGCCATGGAGATGCTCGATGTGGATGATGTGGCATGTGCGAAATACTTCACCATGATGCTTGAAGGAACGGCCCGTACTTGGTTAAAAAGCTTACCGGCCAATTCTATCAGTTCATGGGCCCAATTACAAGCCCGGTTTATCTGTAATTTCAAGGATACATGTAAGCAGCCTATGTTGATAGTGGACTTAGCTGCCTGCGTCCAGGAGGAAGGAGAATCAACGACTCATTGGGTGCGCCGGGTCTCACAAGTGTTGCATTCATCAGACCGCATCAATGCTGACACTGCAATCATAACCCTAGAAGGCAACTGCCGGTTTGGGCCCCTAAAGCTGAAGTTGGGACGGATGAAGCGCCATTGCACTGACATGGGGACCCTCATGGCTACCTTGGTAAAGTATGCTGATTCTGATAGTACCAAGGATCCCGAGTATGATGATGACAAGACAGGGAAGGGAAAGAAGAACAGCAACTCCAAAGGTCAGCAGCACCACTCGGCAGGTAACGGTAGCGGAGGCAAGCATAAAGCGGATGGCAACATGGACTTCGTGGCTAATACCAACGCGCAGGACAAGGGTCAGCGACGCAAGGGTAAACCGCCGAATCACGGTGGAGCGCCTAACCCTAACCCGGACCGCTTAAATTATCTATTGAACCAGCCCTGTCCAAAGCATGGGACGAAGGAGGTGCCAGGAAACCACCTTTGGAAGGATTGCTTCATTATGCAGGAGTTCAAGAATTCTAATGCTTTCCGGTATGATCACAGCTCCGGCGGTGGCTCAGGATCCGGGCCGGGTTACAGTGGAGGAAATTCCGGTTCAGGATTTAATGGTAATCCGGGCGGACATAGCAATCAAAATAATCAGAACAACCAGGGTGGCTACAACCAGCAGCAGAAACAGTCAGGTTATCAGAGCAACCCAAAGCAGTTGAATAGTGGGCAGTACCATGTCTTCACCACTAGCTTGGACAAGCGAGACCGGAAGGTTCAGAGGCGGGCAGTCAACTCTGTTGAACCGGCCGTGCCCCGTTATCTACACTGGTCTGAACAGCCAATCATATGGAGCAGAGAGGATCACCCTCCCCGGGTTGATAACCCAGGTCAGTTGGCTCTGGTGGTGGCGCCTCAGGTGGGAGGTTACAAGTTCACCAGGTGCTCATGGATGGAGGGAGCAGCATTAATATCTTGTACTATGAGACCTTCCGTCGTATGGGACTAACAGATAAAAATCTCAAACCGTCCAATACGGTGTTCCATGGTGTGGTACCTGGCAAGTCAGCATATCCTGTTGGTAAGATAGCTCTAGAAGTGGCCTTCGGAGATGATTATGATTCCAGGTCAGAAACATTGACGTTTGAAGTGGTGAAAATCCAAAGTCCATATCACGCCCTGTTTGGGCGACTGGCCTACGCCAAGTTTATGGCATGGCCCTGTTATGTGTATTTGCAGCTCAAGATGCCGGGTCACAAGGGGACAATCACGGTTCACGGAAGCCGTAAAATCACTTTGGAGTGCGAGGAAGGAGATGCGGCCTATGCAGAGTCGGTTTGTGCCACCGAGGAGCTGAAGTATTATAAGGACAATGTTGATCCGGCGGACATGACTCCATTAAAGAAGCCAACTACGGAGCATGATCCGGCTCTGAAGTTCAAATCGGCAGCTGAAACTAAGCTTGTTGACTTCGTGCCTGGCGATTCGTCCAAGCAGTTCAGCATCAGTGCCAACTTGGATCCGAAATAGGAAAGCGCGCTCATCGAGTTCATCCGTGAGAATCGGGACATTTTTGCATGGAAGCCCTCTGACATGCCAGGTGTATCGAGGCAACTCGCTGAGCACACCCTTAATGTGGATCCTAAATACAAACCGGTGAAACAGTTCCTCCGTCGGTTTAACGAAGAAAGACGCAAGGCGATTGGAGAAGAGGTAGCCAGGCTCTTAGCAGCTGGCTTTATTATTGAAGTTTTCCACCCTGAGTGGCTTGCCAATCCGGTGCTGGTCCTTAAGAAAAACGGCACCTGGCGCATGTGTGTGGATTACACAGATCTTAATAAGGCTTGTCCAGCAGATCCTTTTGCCCTCCCCCGTATTGATCAAATTATTGATGCTACGGTGGGTTGTGAGCGTTTGAGTTTTTTGGATGCATATTCTGGCTATCATCAGATCAAAATGGCAGTTAAGGACCAGGAGAAGACGGCATTCATAACTCCCTTTGGAGCCTTCTGCTATGTGTCTATGCCCTTTGGGCTCAAGAGTGCCCAGGCAACTTATCAACGGTGTGTACAAAATTGTCTTCACAAGCAGATTGGCCGTAATGTACATGCTTAAGTGGATGATATCGTGGTTAAATCAAGGGAGAAGGAGACTCTGGTTGACGACTTGAAGGAAACCTTTGATAACCTGAGGACGTACAAGATGATGCTTAATCCGGCCAAGTGTGTCTTTGGTGTACCGGCAGGCAAGTTATTGGGTTTTCTGGTGTCCAACAGGGGAATCGAGGTTAATCCGGAGAAGATCACAGCCATCACCTCCCTGGCTAAACCGAAGTGTATCAATGATGTTCAATGCCTGGCAGGCCGGATTGCCGCGTTAAGCCGGTTTATCAGCCGCCTTGGTGAGATGGCAATCCCTTTGTATCAGATGTTGAAGAAGACGGATCAATTCGTCTGGAGTTCTGCTGCTGATAAAGCATTTGAGGACTTAAAGCGGCAATTGGCCAATCCGCCTGTGCTCGCCGCTCCCATTGACAAGGAGCCGTTGCTGCTATATGTTGCTGCTAATGCTCGTGCGGTCAGTGTGGCTATTGTGGTGGAGCGAAAAGAGGCAGGTAAGGAGCATCCGGTTCAACGTCCGGTCTATTATATCAGCGAGGTGCTCATTGAGTCCAAGCAAAGGTATCCGCATTGGCAGAAGCTTGTATACGGAGTTTTTATGGCAAGTCGGAAGCTTAAGCAATACTTCCAAGGGCACCCCATTACGGTGGTCAGTTCTGCTCCCTTGGGGGACATCATCCAGAACCGGGAAGCGACTGGCCAGATTGCCAAGTGGGCTATAGACCTTGGAGCGCACGGGTTGAAGTATGTGCCTCGGACGGCGGTTAAGTCTCAAGCACTTGTTGATTTCATCAATGATTGGACGGAACTGCAAGCACCTGAAGAAAAGCCGGATCACACATATTGACCATCCATTTTGACGGATCCAGGCAATTGGAAGGCTCGGGGGCTGGAGTCGTATTAACTTCCCTACGAGGTGATAAGTTTTGTTACATTCTCCGCTTAATGTTCCCTTGTACTAACAATGCAGCTGAGTATGAAGCCTTGCTCCATGGTCTCCGGATGGCTAAGGAGATGAATCTAAGTCGAGTTAAGTGCTTTGGTGACTCGGACCTCGTGGCTCAACAAGTATCTGGCACTTGGGATTCCAAGGACCCACTCATGGCAGCATATAGTCGTGAGGTGGATATTTTTGCAGGTCACTTTAAAGGCTATCAGGTGGACCACGTGGACCGACGGAAGAATGAAGCGGCGGACGCTTTAAGCCGGCTGGGCTCTCAGCGCAAACCGGTCCCGCCCAATGTTTTTCTGGATGTGCTGCACAACCCGTCGGTCAAGCTCCCTGGTGAAGCGGATTTGGCTATTCCTGATCCGAAGGCTCAATTGGTGGCAGCTCTTCATGTCATTCCGGATTGGACGCTTCCTTACCTGGCGTACATGAACCGGGGCGAGTTACTAGAGGATGAGAATCTGGCCCGACAGATAATCCGACGGTCCAAGTCCATGACTATTGTCAATGGCGAGTTGCATCATTGCAGTGTATCAGGGGCATTTCGCCGTGTTTCTCCTGAAGAAGGCTGTGAAATTTTGCGTGAGATCCACGAAGGAGATTGTGGTCACCACGCCGGTTCGAAATCTTTGGTGGCTAAAGCGTTCCACCATGGTTTCTATTGGTTAACTGCTCATGCTGATGCGGAGGATCTGGTCAGACGATGTGACGGGTGCCAAAAGTTTTCAAGACGTGCTCATGTGCCGGCTCAAGAATTGAGAATGATTCCAATTACTTGGCCGTTTGCGACGTGGGGGCTGGATATGGTTGGGCCTTTCAAAAGGTCCAAAGATAAGAAGACCCACCTCCTGGTGGCGGTTGACAAGTTTACAAAGTGGGTGGAGGCAGAACCTATTAGCAAGTGTGATGCAACCACGGCGGTTCAGTTCATCAAAAAAGTGATTTTCCGGTTCGGCTTTCCACACAGTATCATCACAGACAATGGTACCAATTTGTCCAAGGGTGCCATGAAGGACTTCTGCGAAAGGGAGCACATCCGGCTTGACGTTTCGTCAGTGGCACACCCACAGTCTAATGGTC
This sequence comes from Triticum urartu, assembly GCF_056163025.1. Classification (NCBI taxonomy): domain Eukaryota; kingdom Viridiplantae; phylum Streptophyta; class Magnoliopsida; order Poales; family Poaceae; genus Triticum; species Triticum urartu. Next base: position 617,863,437 of record NC_141876.1, read on the forward strand.
AAGCAGAAAGGGCTAATCAAGAGATATTGAGAGGCATCAAGCCCCGGCTTATGGTTCCTTTGCAGAGAACACCGGGTTGTTGGGTAGAAGAGTTACCATCTGTGTTATGGAGCATCAATACTACACCCAACAGATCAACAGGATACACACCGTTCTTCATGGTCTACGGAGCGGAGGTGGTTCTCCCCAGTGATATCCGTCATGACTCACCTCGTGTGGCGGCTTTTGTTGAAGCGGACAATGAGACAGCACGGCAAAACGCTTTGGACCCGTTGGATGAAGAACGTGACATAGCAGCCGCCCGCTCGGCGATTTACCAACATGATCTTCATCGTTATCACAGTCGCCGAGTCAGAACCAGAACCTTTCAGGAAGGAGATTTGGTGCTTCGGCTCATCCAAGATCAGACTGATATGCATAAGCTATCACCACCTTGGGAGGGACCTTTCGTGGTCAGCAAGAATCCGCACAACGGGTCATACTATCTGATTGATATTCGAGAGCATGAAGACTCACGTACATCAGAGGAGGAGACCAACAGGCCGTGGAACATAGCTCATCTTCGGCCTTACTATACCTGAGCCATTGGCTCTACTTATTATGTACATATTACGATGATGTATATATTATGATTAAATATAATAAACCGGAACCTCAGCTAAAGCGGGGTATCTGTTCTTTTACATCATGTGCGGTTACACGGAGTTGTTCTAAAGCGGCCTCCGGTTTACCCCTTGAGTTAGCTTTTCAAAGCATCATGTTATATCACTTGGGGGCTTGGTCGTGTCCGAACCAATGCAACACCTCTTGATAGGCGAGAGCCACCAGATCACTTGGGGACTTGGTCACGTCTGAACCAGTCACGCCTCTTGATCGGCCTAAGGCCACAGAATCACTTGGGGGCTTGGTCGAACCTGAACCATTGCCACGCCTCTTGATCGGCATAAATGCCACGGTTTCATTTGGGGACCTGGCTGACTTGAACCATAGCTACACCTATCGGGAGCTTGGTCATGTCCGACCATTGTAACGCCATCTGATCGGCTCAAATAAAGCCTCTTTTTGCAAACGGTTTTATCATTGCCTTTGCTTTACAATTTTCTTTGATAGATATTTCTTTCTTTTTGTTGCGTTTTTTAAACCGACAAAGTTTTAAGCCGGTTCAAATTGTCAATTGACGAAACACGGTCCATTTTTAATCCGGAGACTATTTGCCCGGTTTGATTTTGTTTAAAAACATCCTATTACGGAGTAGCATGGTGTTTTATTATAACCCGGCACGGTTTACATGGTAAACCGGCATTATATATATACAGGAGCTGCTATCTCCTCCGACAGTGTGGGTTTATAAACCTCCGCTTCAAGATTGGCCAAGCCAACTTCATGCCCAACGATGGCAGGTATTATGTATCCCAAAGATTTGATCATATGCTTAAATTTCAGATATTTTGATTTCATATATGCAGACATCATACTCCGCCTGACGGTACAACCGCGGTGGCACTTTAAGATTTTTTGTATTGCAGAAAATACTTTGGAAAGTTCATCACCCAAAGGAAGAACCAGTTGCAGTAATTATGCACGAAGGCATATCAAGATCAAGAGTATCGGCTAGCCTATTACAAGGCAACACGGTGCCCAAAATAAGATCATTGTTTTTTCGCAAAGGAGAAGCAGTTTAAACCGGCTTCCGGTTCAAGCTTGGTCACCAGCCTGGCCTGATGGTTGTGGGTCATCCCGCGCCGCTTCAACTTCAGCTTCTCTACCCAGCGGCTGGAAATCAACAGTTGTCCAGTCGATTCCCATTAATGCTTGAAAGACAGCTTCATCATGGATCAGCAACGACGGTTCAATACCGGGAGCATAAGTATGCTTACGGATTGGAGGGATAAGATTTTCCGCTTCAGGAATTGGTGCAGCTACTCGCTTATTTTGGTTGTCATATTGGGCTTGATAATGAGACAAGTCTGCTTCTTCAACCAATTGACAAGCTAGCGGACGCACCTCCCGGTTTATCGCTCGCAGATCCGCTTCACTAAACTCTGACCCGTCTTCCTTCAAGCTGGGATAGCCCTGAGCCGCTTCAACAGGATCAAAATCCGGCACCCAAGCTTTTGCCCGGATTAAGGCATTGATCGCACCGGTTCGAGCAGCAGATTTCTTTAGCTCTTCAACCCGGGCAGGAAGCATCGACAGTCTCTTCAGAGTGTCCTGAATCAAAGTGGGCGCCGGATTGTTGTGGGATGCAGTACATATGATCCGCTGTGCACCAGCGTACAGTTGTTCGATCAATGTGTAGGCGGCTTTCAATTTCTTCCGCACATCTGACCCCAATGCGGGTCCCTGAAATATTACAAAGGCTCTATAAGACGGTCGAATCAATCCAGAAATCAAACCAGCTTACCAAAGATAGCAGCGGTCATGGCATGCACATGCCGCTTTATGCTGGTCAGTTCGTCCACCACCGGTTTCAGTGCAGCCTCAGCATCTTCTGCTCGTCTGGTTAAAGCGGATTTTTCAGTGGCCCAATCCGCCCGCTCTTTCTTGAAGCCCTCCTTAAGCTGTTCCATGGCGCTTAAAGCGCTGGTTAATTCCTCTTTTGCTTTGGAGGTTTCAGCTTGTTCGGATTTCAGATTTTCTTGGAGATCGACGACTTGGTTTTCTTTTGTCTTCAGCTCAGTCTGCATACAGACAGATATATGATTCCGCAAGCAGTACAACAATTGAAGTACCAACCACATAACAAGTTATGTACTTGGCACTTGGGGGCTAATGTATATTTGATCTTAATCTTTCAATAGATTCTAAAGTCCCAAGATCAATACAAGTATTCAACTTGGCACTTAGGGGCTAATGGCTATTTGCTCAAATAAAGATGACAATTACTTAAAGTCCCGGTTTAACTATGCTAAGTTGAACCGGCCCTTGGGGGCTACATCAGCGAATACCGAAGTATTGAGATTTATATTAGCAAGTCCCGGTTTGAATGAAGATTCTAAACCGGCCCTTGGGGGCTAGGAGAATTAACAAGATTGAAATATCCAAGCAGGGAAAAGCACATGGAAGTTACCTCAAATTTCTCTTTCATCATATTCACCAGGCCAGCTTCATAATCACGGCTGGTATACAGCCGGTTCAGGTAGCCAGAATGAAGTTCTTGGGCATTCAGAGCAGCATAGGTCGCCAAGTCAACATTCCACCTGCCTTTGCCCATGGCAGCAAATTCTTCTTTGGCGGTATGCTTGGATAAAACAACAGGATTGCCGGGCTCTATACGACCAATACCAGTAATTACAACTTCATCATCCTTAACATCACCGGTTTGCACTGGCGCAGTCGGTTTGTCAGCATGCTGGGATGGACTGGTGGATCTCTCAAACCGGATGGGGCTTGTGGGCTGGTTGACAGGGCCTGAGGTGTCAATAGGCCTTTCTTCTGCAATAAAATCGTCATCCTACTGTGGTGGATCATTGGGTATATCTTCATGAATAGCCGCTTCAAGATCTGGTGTTTTACCCGGTTCAGGGACGGTGTCCTCCTCGGCCGCTTTATCCAGGCGAGCCTTCTTGCTCGGCCTAGGCTTGGCCCTGAAAGGAATAACAAAGTCAAATACAGCATATGTTACAAGGTGATGTACCAGAAATATTATGATAAGTATAGCTTACCCAAGCACCGTTTTGAGCGGTGGCAGCTGAGTAGCCGATGACTCGCCAGAGGATGAGTGGGAAGTAACCTGATAATCGGAGTCAGATGGATTAAGAGGTTGACGAAAACAGCCCGCTTTAGGACAAGCACTGACAAGCAAATTAGAGACCTCTGAACGGCGTTTCCGAACCGGACTGTTCGGTAAACCGGCGGAGGTAACTACCTGGCCGCTGTGCCGGGTTGTGCGGCGAGCTTCGTGTTGTTGGGTCTTCATAAGAAATTTGGTATCCAAGTAAGCAAGAGGATGAGAAAATTAACCTTCCGGTTTGTCTGACGGATTTTTAGTGAAGGCAAAGGGTTTGAATCGGAAGAGAGAATAATTACCTCTGCAGCATCAGCATGGCTGGCTTCGGCATCATCCTGACAAATATCATCATCAATAAGGCGCATGAAAAATAAGCCAAGTGAGTCAAGCTCTACCTCAAGGTCCAGATTACCCACATCATCATCAGGGGCCGGATCAGAAGATGCAGTGGTTTTCTTCTTATGAGCAGGCCGTTTCACGACTTTAGTCTTTGGCCGGGTTGGTCTTTCCGGTCTGTCTATTTTTTCTGGCTTCTCCTGCGGAAGCTTCTTGCTCCAAAACGGATCATTGCCCTGTTTAAACAGACATTGATATCAAATAATGACCAGATATATCAATAACAGGTTCAGTAAAAAGAAAAATCAAACTCTTACAGCTGGCGGTCTATTGGTGGCACAGAAGGGAAGCAGGCCGGTTCGAGCACAGATGTGTTCTGGTTCATTCAGCATTTTATTCACAGCCTCTGTGATTTCTTCGTCGGTGAGCTGGATGTTAGCATGTCGCAGCGGGTCATCAACACTGCCAGTATACTCGCACATCAAACCAGAGCGCTGACTAAGGGGCAGTATGCTCCACAATATCCAACAGCGAGCGAGATCAACCCCTGTTAAACCGTTGGCCATGAAGGCTCTGAGCTTGGACAGTTGAGGAGCATATTTGCTTCTCTCCTTGGCAGTCAACCTTTGCAGAAAGGGGTGTGTATTGCTAAGCCGCTCCGGACGAAAGCCAGGCAAAGGATTTTCACCAGCAGGGGAGGTGTCTTTACAATAGAACCATGTTTGATTCCACTCTTTGGGGTGGCTGTGCAGTTTGGCGTGAGGGTATGTGACCTCTTTCCTTTTCTGAATAGCCACACCACCCAATTTCGTATTGGAACCGTCAGTAAACTCAGTACGGCGGTTTAGATGGAAGCAGTCTCTGAACAACTCAACTGTGGGCTCCTCTTGAAAGAACACCTCACAGAGCACTTGGAAGTGACACATGTTTGTAACAGAGTTGGGGCCAGTGTCTTGCGGGCGGAGTTGAAAATTGGCCAAAACATCCCGGTAAAATTTAGAACCGGGCGGCTTAAAGCCCCGGGCTAAGTGATCTACGAAAATGACGACCTCTCCTTCTTGAGGTGTGGGAGGGCATTCTTTGCCAGGGACCCTCCAATGGATGGTATTTTTGCTGCCTAAGGCGCCGATCAGGACTAAATTGTTCAGTTGAGTCTCTGTGACGCGAGAAGGAACCCAGTTGCACTCATATACTTGCTTGGCCATGATGAAATCTACAAGATAGGTGATCCCGGTTCAAGAATGCATTGATTAAAGTACACTGGTATGTACAATGTTAAACCGGAGACAACTCTATCTAAACCGGAGTTTTATGAAGCAACAACATCTGGCGGTTCAACAAGGGGACTAATGGTATATACCGGTTTGGCAATTTTTCTAAAAAGTTAAACCGCCTGGTCTAAACATTGAAACAATCGAGATTGCAGATGAGTAAGTATGCAAAAACAGGTTTCACAAGATTATACTACAGCGTTGGATCTGGAACATGTTCATAAAAGAGATAAAAATTCAAGGCCCAAAAGGAGCAGTGCCGAATCAATGAGCCATCGCTACGGATAAGATCTATGGTCTTAATATGCGAAAGTAAAAACAGAGGGTAAAAACTACTGCTACACAAAAGCAAAGATTCACAGACTCGTCTAAAGATCTAGCATATGAACAAGGAGCAGGCGATGAACACTAGAGAGCATGGAAACCCTAGAACAGATCTATAATAGAAAAAGATAGAAGACTTACCGGAGCTGAGGAAGACGCGGAAGGTCGCCGCGGTGCTCTGATACGCTCAGGGTGATGCAGCGGCCAAGGTTGGTGCAGTAGTTGACGGCAGCGGCGGAGCTCCGAAGCTGGGCGATGCGAGGAAGACGAAGCAGAAGGGCACGAAGGGGAAAAAAGAAATGACCCTTTGGTCCTATTTACAAAGAAAGGGACATGTGTCAGACGCGAGAATCAAGGGGCCGCAAATTTGGAAACGGAGCTGTCGCCTCGATTGTCGCAGATCTATTAAACAAGAAAGTATCATGGATAGTTTCTTTATGACAAATGACGTCACTCCGGTTTACAGCAATCAGAGAAGATGACATCACGGCAGTTCACCAAACTATAAGAAGATGTTGAAGATGAAGTTTTTGCTAAAGGATTGACATGAACCTGTTCAAATCAATCTGGGGCCTAATGTTGGGGATATTACTACTGGGCGTAAACCGGCCTATCTGGGCCGGGTTAACTTCATCAGTAGTTAAGTATGTTAAAGCCCATGAAGGTAGATGAGGGCTTAAAGCCCATGATCGGTTTAAGGCATGTAGCCGTAAACCGGCGTCGGTATGTAAACTTGTACTGTAAGTTAGGAATAAGTAGAGACCAAACCGAACACGTATATGAACCGGTGTTGGGACTCTGTAAACCGACGGGCGTCACCCATGTATATAAGGGGACGACCCGGTGGCGGTTCAAGGACAACAGACAACAACTCGAGACTTAGGCGAAGCTTGTTTGCTCCCTAGTCATCGAAACCCCATCAATCCCATCACAACTAGACATAGGCTTTTACCTTCATCGAAGGGGCCGAACTAGTATAAACTCTCTTGCTTCCCTGTGTCCGCTTTAACCCCTTCAAGCTAACCCATTGCGATGGCTCCACGACTAAGTCCTTCCACGAGGACATCTGCCGTGACAATTCCATGACAAGAACCCTGTCACGAAGTTTTGTTGCGAGGTTGATCGGCTGGAGGCAATGTGACCATTGCATGCGACTACCATGTAGATCATAAGTTTTGCTTCTTCTTGCTTAACTTGTTGATTGATTCATGCATTCACTCAATGTTGCTCTACACGTTGTGTAGCATGTACCCACTGCCGTGATGTACTACAGGGTAGAGGGCAGAACACTCACGCACATACATTGTTGGATGAAACTCAAGGGGCAGCATGTGTGGAGCAACATGATCCATCCATGAGAAACTTGTTGAATGTCTGATTAATCTCGTTGAATTTGAACTATTGTTGTACTAGACTTATTTGTATGCTATGTATGAATGATTGATGCTATTTTGTTTCTGAATTTTGATGAATTTTGTCTTATTTGATGAAATTCGTCCGGTTAGTTGAAAGCTGATTTGAAATGTATGCGGATAGTTTTGGATGACCGGCTCCCACATCCATGTCCGTGCACTGGTCCTTCCCTACCAACGGATGGATACTGTGTCGGGTTTGCGGTTCAGTGTTGGAGATGTCCTTACATTTCTTGCGGTTGCATACTTGCTAAGAAGTAGCGGAGCATGTTAGCATACGTGACGGATCATCTTAAATTCAAACTAGAACTAGTAATATTAATTGAGTTATTATAGCTGAGCTAGCTTACTGAATTATGATCAAGTGGAGGCAGCGGGCCCCACAACACTGGCCGGGGATAATCTCGCAGCAAGGTGGTGAGTGCAATGAAGAATAATTATGATACTGCAACTGGTAATCAAGTGCACGTGAGTCAATAGGCAGGTCCATTGGACCTGAGCTTCAATTCGCTCCAATTTCATTTGTCAGTGGCACATACATAGCTCTAATAATAATTATTAGCTGCTAATTTGTGAACTACATTCATAATACATACTGCCGCCACATGTAGTATCACTAGTGGTTGGGACGCCACCCTGTGACGCCACTTGAGATAAAGTTGCGCGCATGTTTTCATTTAAAAAAAATACATAGAACCTCGTCTCCGTCTAAAAAATATTCTTAGAAAAAGAATCCTTACCTTCATCTAAAAAAAAGTAAAAAGAAAAAAGAAAATAATTACCACCGCAGCCTACCAGCGCGTGCAACTTTGCATAACCCTTCATTTAAAAATGACCAGAGATCCTCATCTCCATCGAAAAAGAAAAAAATACATTTAAAAAATAATCCACACCTTCATCTAAACAAAATTTCAAAAGATATCTTACCGCGGCCAACCAGCTTGCGCTACGTGGCATAGTTGGTTGGCCACTCTTCATCCGTAGCTTAATAGGTTTAATATTGACGTTAGGCGGGGCATGCATTGCACCTCGCCCTGCAAATATCACGCACGTACCTTCTTCTCCTTCTTCTTGTTGTTGTTTCCATCATTTAGAACACCATAAGTTTGTTAATTAGCTATATTATATTCCATTGCGTTTTTGCAAAAAAAAAGAAAATTCCGTTGCGGATTGTATCAGAAGAATGTAAAACTACACTCGCACACACGTGGTACATTGTATCTGCAAGTGCTCGTTCGTGCGCCAATTGGTACTTGGCCGGGGGGTCACGCCGTGAGAAAACAAAGAAATTTAGTACGGTTGGGCAGCATCAAGTGTAGATAGCACGTTCGTGGTCAAGTTGCACGCAAAGTCTCGGACACTGGCACTGAGACCAAATGGTACCTAGCACACGTGACATATTGCAATGAATCATTTGGATGAAATTTGCTCGTAATTTGGATACGTATGTAGACTATATTTGTGTTGAGTGCAATCATCCACACTCTGTGTGGTTAACTAGCTATGGGTCTGTGTGGCTCCGGTCGTAACATGTGCATATGCGTGATGCCATGGGTCGGATGCATGCAAGTAGCTAGTCGCCTCTCAAGCATGAATCATCCCACCCTATTTATCAACTCTCCTTTAACATTAGATCTATACGCATTCCTCTGCTTTTAACTCTGTGACCCCCACCACACACTTAATTAGCAGTCTCTATCAGCTGCTAACTACTTTCTCTGTAAAGTAACATAAGATCATAGATATCTAAAATAGTGATCTAAGTGAGTATATTACTTGTATTAGCTAGGAGGGGCGTGTTTGGCTTCTATTCACCACTAGGTCGATGGCCCACGCAAAAAGCACGGGCACCATATTTATATCTTTTTTCTCAAAAGTAATGTTCAACTTTTGTTCGAGTAACTAAGTTACGTCGTACAAACACAATATCATTCAATATTGTTCTATTTAAATTTCGGATGGGAACAGTACTAATACAAAATGTAGGAATCCTCAAAACTAAAAGTAGACAGTTGGAATAATTAGATATATTCCCGCAAAAAAGGAAATAATTAGATATAATTCAGAAAGTTTGGAATTATGAGATGTTTATCTATGAATATTTTTTTAACCCTCTGATGTTTGCTTGAAACTATTTCCCTTTGGCTCTAGTCATCACCGTTCGGTACTCATTGATGAGAATCTCTTCTTAAAGAATAAAGGCCAATATATCATGCACTTCTTTCACGGATATGAAAAATTTAAATAAATATTTTGTGGCTTTCAAGTTTGTGAAACATATGTTATTGTGCTCTACGAACTAGAGCAAGCAATTGGATGTAAATGGTAGTAACTCAAATAAAGGAATATACACTTTTTAACTCCACGTCCCTTTTTTTCCATTCTTTTTTGGAAGCTTCTTTTGTTTGTGTGACCGAGGTGTATCCATCATCCATAGGTCCTGCGTTGCACTGGTGTTGCTGTGGTTGACATCGGCCCTACATATACGTTGACAGCTTATGAGAAAGAGAGAAAGGAAGCAGCGTACGCTTGGTCGAAAGTAATGTTGGAAATATTAGCACTTTTTCGATTAGACTTATCCACGAGTAAACAGTAAGCATGGCATAAAAGGTATGCATCTCATAGCAATACCTAAGCATACTAGCATGTACAGAACATAGAATCGAACCTTCTATGAGCAGCACATATACGGCTAGCATAAGTACGAGTAAACGAGGGATGAACAGATCATACCCTCCGGTTGGCCAGGCCAACGCGGCGGCGGCAGCAGCAGCCTCGGCATCGTCCGTGGCCTTCTTCTTAGCGGCGACGTCGTCGGCCATGGTGTCGATGCAAAGGAAGTAGTGGAAGCAGAGGCGAGTGGAGTTGGGGACGGATCGGGAGCAGTCGCGTCGAGACGCTCCCCAAAAACCTTATTGCCGTTATCCCGGGCAGGATCTCGAACGACAGGGTTCCGGAGGCACCTGCTCTCCCGATCAACCGTGCATGCGGTCGTCGGGATGGGATCGCCGGAGGCAGCACAATGAGAGGAACAGTAGATGACGGCTAGGGTTGTACGAGAGGGAGTGAGTGAACTGAGTTAGGTTACACTCCACTGGCCAGCGCCTCCTTATATAGGCCGTCAGGTAGATGGGCCTGGGCCTGGCCCACGACTGAGTCCGCGAACAGCCCACGGTCCAACGTCTCGGATAGTGGCACTTCCGCAAGCGACTCGTTAATTAATACAAGATTAATTAACCATTCCTGAGCGGCAAAAATAAGCTTCGGCTCGGCTCATTCCCGCAACCCGCGGCGCGCGCGAGCGTGTCATGATGAGGCGAGGCGAGGCGAGGCGGGCGGCGGAGGAGGAGGAGCGCGCGTGTATAGCTCCTATTCCCAAGCTCCCAATAGCAAGTGGTAGAGCATCCCTTATAAAGAGGTCTCACTCTTCTTACTGTAGCAGTATGGGACTAAACTTCCCACACTTCCCACCACTTGCCGTACACATGCATGGGCCTTAGAGATTAACTAGGGATTATTATCTTATATGGGCCTAAGCCCATCCATAATCCATCAATCCCCCACCAGATCTCGAGGCACATAAGTTTGTCAACTGTTCCAAACAATGTTTGATATACCAGAATTTTCAGTGGAGACTGTTAAGTTGAACTTCCACCTAGAGCAATAGGATTAGACTTCTTCACAACTGAACAATGGACTATGCCTTGAATTGTCAGTTTGGCGTGTAGAAGTTTCGCCTATTGTCGCTGATACGTGGCTGCCGAAGGCTAAACCCCACGCGTGGAGCTTATTAGTCATACTCCATACCTTCTCATGAGCTTCCTAGAGATCACCCAATCTCATAGACTGTGACCAGCAGTCGGGCTCACATAGGTGTGTTCCTCCAAAGATTGCTCTGTAGATTAGCATCTTGCTTACATAAGCTTTGGAACACATTAAGACAAAAGTCAGCCTGCCTTACAGAATTGAGAGTATTATTGCATCTCCAACGGAGTGGGTTAATTAAGGATACTCTCCTCAGTTGACTGCTGGATTGTTTTCCCAGGTCCTAATTCACGGGATCTCCGATCACATAGGTTGGGTTACCCCCATGGCAACTTACGTGGGTCTCATACCCATCTCCCTTGATGCATTTTCTATCACAATCCATGATAGCCCTTTCATAAAAGGGTCTGCCAGATTCTTAGCCGTCTGGATATAATCCAACGCTATTACTCTGGAGTTTCTTGATTTTCTGACATATTTTAATCTTCTTGTTATGTGCTTCGTGGATTTGATGTTGTCCTTTGAACTCTTAGCCTTGGCAATCACTGTTTGATTGTCACAGTTCATAAGGACAGCCGGCACCGGTTTATCAACCACCGGCAAATCCATCAAAAGCTCTCGAAGCCATTCTGCTTTGACGCATGATGTGTCTAATGTTGTGAGTTCTGCTTCCATAGTCCATCTGGTTAAGATCGTCTGCTTGCAAGACTTCCAGGAAACAGCACCACCACCAAGTGTGTAGACATGTCCACTTGTGGCTTTCATCTCATCAGCATCAGATATCCAATTCGAATCACTATACCCCCCAAGTACCGTCGGGTACCCAGAATAGTGAATTCCATAGTTCGCAGTACCTTGCAAATAACGCATCACTCGCTCAACAGCATGCCAATGCACATCTCCCAGATTGGAAAAAACCGGCTCAGTTTGCACACAGCAAATGAGATGTCAGGACGAGTAGCACATGCTAGGTACATCAGTGAACCAACCACTTGAGAATATCTGAATTGATCTACAGCCGTGCCTTCGAACTTTCGAATCCGCATGCTAGGATCATATGGTGTTGCAGAAGGTTTGCAGTCTGAATATCCAAAACAGCTCAAAATCTTCTCAACATAGTGGGATTGCAAAAGTGTAATTCCACCCTCAGAATTTCTGAGTAGCTTGATGTTCAGGATAACGTCAGCCACACCCAGGTCCTTCATCTCAAAGTCGTGAGATAGAAAAGACTTGACCTCCTCAATGACCTTGAGGTGGGTCCCAAATATCAGTATGTCATCGACATACAGACACAGTATAACTTCTTTGCCCCCACCATAGCGATAGTATACATATTTGTCAGCTTCGTTTACAACAAAGCCAGCAGATGTCAGAGTAGAGTTGAACTTCTCATGCCATTGCTTAGGCGCTTGTTTCAGGCCATACAAAGATTTCACTAGCTTACACACCTTTCTTTCCTGACCATTTACTACAAAGCCATCCGGCTGTTGCATGTAAATTTCCTCGTCTAGCTCTCCGTTAAGGAAAGCCGTCTTAACGTCCATCTGATGAACGAGAAGACCATGCGAGGCAGCCAAAGCGAGTAACACTCAAATGGTTGTCAGTCTAGCCACAGGTGAATAAGTATCAAAGAAATCCTCTTCTTCTTTCTGGGTATAACCCTTGGCCACAAGCCTAGCCTTGTACTTCTCAACAGTACCATCGGGCCTAAGCTTCTTCTTGAACACCCACTTACATCCTAATGGTCGACAACCATAAGGACGATCAGTGATCTCCCATGTCCCATTAGCCAAGATGGAATCCATCTCACTACGGACCGCATCCTTCCAGTAGTCAGCATCCGGAGATGCATAAGCTTCTGAAATGGTATTGGGAGTATCATCATCCACGAGGTACACGAGAAAATCATCACCAAAGGACTTTGCAGTCCTCTGTCTCTTGCTCCTAACAGGAGCCTCCTCGTCATCCTCCGTGGAACTCTTATCACTTTTATGTTCATAATATTCCATCGGAATAGCAGGTTCAGGAGTCTCATCAGATTCCAGTCTAGAATTGCTTTGCATATCTCTCATGGGGAAAATATCCTCAAAGAATGTAGCATCCCTAGACTCTATAATTGTATCGACCTTCTGGTCAGGTACCTCAGATTTCACCACTATAAATCTATAGCCAACGCTATGCTTGGCATAGCCAAGAAAAACACAGTCCACGGTCTTTGGTCCCAACTTGCGCTTTTTGATTATCGGCACATTGACTTTCGCCAAACAGCCCCAAGTGCGCAAGTAAGAGAGTGTAGTTCTTTTCTTTTCCCATTGCTCATAGGGAGTAGTCTCATTATCCTTTATGGGAACTTTATTCCGGACATGACAAGATGTCAATACAGCCTCCCCCACCATGGCTTGAATAAACCCAATGTATCTAACATGGCGTTAACCAAATCAGTTAGAGTACGGTTTTTCCGTTCGGCAACCCCGTTTGACTGGGGTGAGTAGGGAGGCGTCCTCTCATGAATAATACCATGTTCCGCACAGAATAAAGCAAACTCATTAGAAAAGTACTCTCCACCACGATCAGACTGGACTCGTTTTATTTTCTTCTCAAGTTGCACTACAAAAAAAAGACATCCATGACATTTTGGGCCGAACAAATTTTTTTGTCATACATATGATACTTCTATGACGATAATTGTGACAAAACCCGGTATCATCATAGATGTGGTGGGCTCCTACTTCTATGACAAAAAATCATGACAGAAAATAGGCTTTTCGTCCTGGGTGGGCCGGAGACGCAGCTGCATGACATTCTTTGGGCCGTCCATGACGGAAAAACCGTGGTAGAAGCGAGGGGGAGGAAAATTTCGGGGAGTTCCCGGTTACGGTGGGAGGTCGGGGCCGAGCGATGCGCGTTTCTCTCGTACACGTACGCGCGTGTGTGCGAGGCGTTGGCTCTAACTGAACCCGAGCGATTGCACTGCAGGCTACGCGTTACTGAACCCGAGCGATCGATCAATGGCTGTTAACTGAACCCGATCGAGCGATTCCTTCGCTACTGCTGCTAACTGAAGCCGATCGATGGAATGAACAGTGAGCGTTGCGGGGGGATTTGGATGAACAGTGAGCGGTGGCGTTGCCTCTGGATGAACAGGACCCCGTGGTGTGGTGGAGGCTGGATGAACAGTAGACGGTGGAGGGGTGCCCGTGGAGGGGTGGATGAACAGGACCCTGCGGTGTGGAGGGCTGGATGAACAGTAGACGGTGGAGGGGTGCCCGTGGAGGGGTGGTTGAACAGGACCCCGTGGTGTGGAGGGCTGGATGAACAGTAGACGGTGGAGGGGTGGTTGAACAGTAGCTGGTGGAGTAGCGCGCGGTGGAGGCTGGATGAACAGGAGCCCGTGGAGGCTGGATGAACAGGAGCCCGTGGAGGCTGGAGGAGGTCGACGGTGGAGATGAACAGTATCCCGTGGAGTCCCGTTCTGCGGTACGCCACACCCCTCCCGATGAACAGGACCCCCGTTTCGACCGTAGCGCTCCAACACAAGTCCGTTTCCTCCGTTTTGCGGTACACCACACCCCTCCCGATCAACAGGACCCCCGTTTCGACCGTAGGAGGTCTGTTTCCTCCGTTTTGCGGTACGCCACACCCCTCCCGATCAATAGGACCCCCGTTTCGACCGTAGGAGGTCCGTTTCCTCCGTTTTGCGGTACGCCACACCCCTCCCGATGAACAGGATCCCGTTTCGAACGTGGCCGGTCGAACACAAGGCCGTTTCCTCCGTTCTGCGGTACGCCAGGCCTCGTTTCCATCGCCTGTTCCGTCCAAGCCCTCCCGATGAACACGACGCATTCCGTTGCCTCCCCATGAACACGACGACGATGCTGTTTCTCCATTCCGACCCAGCCATGTACACGAGCCCTCGCCGTACGTATGTGCGAGTAGGCATTCGAGACCCCGCCCGTATGTACACATACGTGGCCGTATTTTCTTTCTTGCACCATGACCGCTGAACGTACATGTACATGCTACATGCGCGCCTCTACTACGACACGTGCGCGCCTCTACATCGACCAGTATATATGTACGTACACGTTCGCGACCAGAATGACAACGCTACGTACGCTTCGACCAGGTGGGTCCCGACTGTCAGGCACTTCCTTGCGTGCGAAGATGTAGCTGGTGGGTCCCAACAGTCAGGGGGGGCGAATCGTTTTGTTTTTTTGCCTGGACGCACTTCCTTGCGTGCGAAGGTGTAGCTGGTGGGTCCCAGCAGTCAGGGGGGAAACGTTTTTTTTTCGCGAAATACGATGGCCCGTCCGGTGGGTCCCCGCTGTCAGGTGAAGGAATGATTATTTTGCACGTAATAAGGAGGCACTTCCTTGCTGCGGCCGTGGACCCAGCAGTCAGCCTCTCCACGTACAGTCCACGTCCGATGGAAGTCGTTTCTTGACCACGTTAACCACGCCGTGTCGAAAGCACTGATACGTGTCCAACGTATCTATAATTTTTGATTGCTCCATGCTATATTATCTACTGTTTTGGACTATATTGGGCTTTATTTTCCACTATTATATTATTTTTGGGACTAACCTATTAACTGGAGGCCCAGCCCAGAATTGCTGTTTTTTTGCCTATTTCAGTATTTCGGAGAAACAGAATATCAAACGGAGTCCAAACGGAATAAAATCTTCGGGAACGTGATTTTCTCACCGAACGTGATCCAGGGGACTTGGACCCTACGCCAAGGCATCAGAGAGGCGGTCACGAGGGTGGAGGGCGCCCCCCCTTAGGGCGCGCCCCTGCCTCGTGGGCCCCTCGAAGCTCCTCCGACGTACTCCTTCCTCCTATATATACCTACGTACCCCCAAACTATCATAACAGGAGCCAAAAACCTAATTCCACCGCCGCAACCTTCTGTATCCACGAGATCCCATCTTGGGGCATGTTCCGGAGCTCCGCCGGAGAGGGCCGTCATCACGGAGGGCTTCTACATCACCATAGCCCCTCCGATGAAGTGTGAGTAGTTTACCTCAGACCTTCGGGTCCATAGTTAGTAGCTAGATGGCTTCTTCTCTCTTTTTGGATCTCAATACAATATTCTCCCCCTCTCTCGTGGAGATCTATTCGATGTAATCTTCTTTTTGCGATGTGTTTGTTGAGACCGATGAATTGTGGGTTTATGATCAAGTCTATCTATGAATAATATTTGAATCTTCTCGGAGTTCTTTTATGTATGATTGGTTATCTTTGCAAGTCTCTTTGAATTATCAGTTTGGTTTGGCCTACTAGATTGCTTTTTCTTGCCACGGGAGAAGTGCTTAGCTTTGGGTTCGATCTTGCGATGTCCTTTCCCAGTGACAGAAGGGGCAGCAAGGCACGTATTGCATCATTGCCATCAAGGATAACAAGATGGGGTTTATTTCATATTGCATGAATTTATCTCTCTACATCATGTCATCTTGCTTAAAGGGTTACTCTGTTTTTAACTTAATACTCTAGATGCATGCTGGATAGCGGTCGATGAGTGGAGTAATAGTAGTAGATGCAGGCAGGAGTCGGTCTACTTGTCACGGACGTGATGCCTATATACATGATCATACCTTAGATATTCTCATAACTATGCTCAATTTTGTCAATTGCTCAACAGTAATTTGTTCACCCACCGTAGAATGCTTATGCTCTTGAGAGAAGCCACTAGTGAAACCTATGGCCCCCGGGTCTATTCTCATCATATCAATCTCCATCACTTTAATCCTGCTTTGCTTTTTACTTTGCCTTTTACTTTTCACTTTGCATCTTTATACCAAAAATACCAAAAATATTATCTAACAGTTCTCACTCTCGTAAGTGACCATGAAGGGATTGACAACCCCTAATCGCGTTGGTTGCGAGTAGCTATCGTTTTGTGCAGGTACGAGGGACTTGAGCGTGGCCTCCTACTGGATTGATACCTTGGTTCTCAAAAACTGAGGGAAATACTTACGCTACTCTGCTGCATCATCCTCTCCTCTTCGTTGAAAACCAACGCAAGCTCAAGAGGTAGCAAGCACCAGGGCGGTGGACGACGACGAGGCCTAGGAAGAGTCGGCAGTTGTTTCCCACGCGGAGGGGAGTATGACTGTACGAGGGTTTACTGGTTCGTATGCCATCGCTAAAGAATAACAGCAGGTGTGGGTGAGTAGAGGGATGGCTAGGCCAGCGATGGGAGTACGGTCGGGCGGTGAGGCCTGCACGGCAGCACAACCGGCCGCGAGGAGGAGGGAGCAGGTAGTCCCGCCGGCGCTTATTTGAGTGGCCGGAGTAGGAAGAACAGAGATTGAAGAAGCACGACGGCCATTGGATGGACATCCAATAGTCAGTGCTTGTGCGTCAACCTTTTTTTAGAAAAGCCTCAAATCTGTGGAAAACAACATACAACCCATCTGCCATTATTTCTAATAATTTACAGCCCATTTGCTAATTCTTAAGGTTTTTTTTGGAGCTCATATTCTTTTTGTTAGCATTACAAGCCATATTGTGGCAATGGTTAAAAAATTATACGAAATTTTGCATATTTCAGTGCGGTCCGAACTGTTTTTAATCCCGAAATTTTGACTCACATTCAAACTGATTTTAAAAATAAATGTATATCAATATAAAATCCAACAAATTCTCCACGCATAAAAATTAATGTAATTTAAAATCTTGAAATGAAAAAAAAGATATTTGAAACTAATTGCCGGTTTGATGTGTTTTAAAAATGTACAACCCATTTCTCTTTACTGATGGGCCATTTTCTCGGCCAGCCGAATGAAAGCTCTCCTCGTCTTGAAAGATTTGCAGCCCAACAAGCCTGACAAAGCGACTTGGCAAATCACAAAAAAAACTAGGCTGTGGCCATGGACCCAACTGTCAGCCTCTCCACGTACAGTACTCTTCCGATGGAAGTCGTTCCTTGACCACGTTGACTATGCCGCGTGGAGAGCACCACGGCGGTGGACGACGGCGAGGCCTAGGAAGGGGACAACACGGCAGTGGAAGCCCGCGCGAAGAGGACTACGAGGGTTCACTGGTTCGGCTGTGGTGTGAGGCTGCCGTCGCCGCAGGGCCTGGCCAGCGGTGGGAATAGTAGGGGCGATGAGGCCTCTGCGGCAGCACAGCCGACCATGGGAGACAGGAGCATACGGCATGACCGATGCTGCTTTGGGCGGCTGGAGCAAGAAGACCAGAGGTTGAAGAAGCACTACGGCCGTTGGATGGACATCGTACCTTCACTGGAGCTAGAATCGTTCATATTGACTAAGTTGACAAAGCCCTTCGTCCCATGGATATCCTCTCTCCTCAGTTTATCATAATGGAGAGGGATACCTAGGTATTTAATGGGGAAGTTACCTTTATTACAGACTAGAATAGAGAGTAAGTCAGCTAACTCCTGAGCATCCATGTTGATAGGGATGAGTTCACTTTTAGAGTAGTTGATTCTCATGCCTGAGACTTGTTCAAACCAGGTTAGAACAGTTTTCAGATTGCTAGCATGTGTGGAGTCATTGTCTAAGAAAAGGATGGTATCATCTGCATATTGAAGGCAGATGATGCCACCAGGACAGACCTCAGGACAGAGCCCTGCAATCAGACTATGATCAGCAGCTTTGCTCAGCATTTTATTAAGAACGTCCACTAATAAATGAAACAGAAGCGGGGAGATGGGGTCACCTTGCCTACGGCCTTTACCAGCAAGGAAAAAAAATCACTTTCACAGTTATTTAACTTGACACCAACAGACCCCCCATGAGTAAGTTGCTGGATCCAACTCTCCTCTATGAAAGGCTTGAAAAAGATCTAAGAGATCATTTTTCACCAAGTCCCAAAAATGCTGGTAAAACAAGAAGGGAATCCCATCAGGACCAGGAGCCCCATCAGGATAAGAGCTAAAAATGGCTCCCTTCACCTCTGTCTCTGAAAAAGGGGCTTCTAACAGCTCATTTTCAGCAAGAGAGACTTTTTCAGAAGCAGAGAAAAAATTGTTTTGTAGAGAGAACCCAGAAGGGTTTTCTTTCTTAAACAGGTCTTTGTAGAAGTCAGTAGCCACTTTCAGCATCTCATCTACCTTAGTAACAGGGCCATTAGGGCCATCAAGGGAGTGAATGAGGGTTTTCCTCCTCCTCTGGTTAGCTACTGCATGGAAGTAAGCAGTATTTATATCACCCTCCTTAATGTTCCTATCTCTAGACCTTTGTTTGGCTTTGATTTCTTCTTGAAGCCAAATTTTCTTGGGCTCTCCATGGACAAAGTTTAATCTATTAGTCTCAGCCTCAGAGAGGTCAGTGGTTTCTGCCTTAATATCTAGAGAATCAAACTCAAGGAGGAGAAGCCTTTTGTATCTTCTAAGATTAGCTTCCTCATTGGAGTTCCACCCTTTGGTAGTTCTTCTAAATCTCCTGATTTTGATCTGCCAATTTTCTAGGGGGCAGCTGCTCCCAGTAGGCTCATTCCAGATTTTCCTAACTAGCTCAGTAAAATCTTCTCTAAGCAACCACCACTTTTCAAATTTAAAACTATTGCTCTTTGGAGTTTGGTTAAGACCAGAGTCCCAGAGCAAAGGAGTGTGGTCAGTACCACATCTGGGCAAAGCTCTACAACTAGAAAGGGGAAAGAAACTATCTAATTCTGTGTCACAGAAAATTCTGTCAATGGTGGACATAATCCTGGAGCAGCACTTCCAACATATCTAGCAGAACCGTGGGTTTTCCTTCTGACAGGGCAATTCTCAACTTTAGGGGTAACCATTTTGCAGATAAAACAACTCTTGGGCTCGACACATTTATCCAAATGATGCCCTCGTTCCCCACAGTTGTAGCAGATCACCTCAGAGTATGCCATAAGGCCCGAAGCAGGGGCAGGAGCAGTTTTCTAGATGTCCTATCTCTTCTTTTGCTGATTCTTGCCTTGAGATTTCCCACTGATCTGAGAGTCAGAACCACCAGCAGATTGATCTTGGGCAATTATAGGAACCTGCCTAGATTGTGCCCCCATTTGGGGCGGAGGTGGGCCGTACCACTGCCCAAGTGGCGCTCCCCCCATTGCGATAGGGGAAATTCATCGGAGTTCCTGGTTCCTTCTCATCCCCCAGCCAGATGTTTCTCTCAGGAAGCCGAAATAACCACCAGACAGCTCAATTGAAGCAGATTGCAAGCCTAATTTCAATCCTCTGCAGGTTTGGGGGAGAGGTAAGGTAGGGGATCCACCTGCTCCGGCTCCGGTGGCGTGCTGGTGGGCAGGAGTCCAGTCAAGCATTCCCATCTGACAGCACGGTGGGGATCTCCTGAATTCACTTCTCCTTTCGCCCATCGAACGAACACAATCGGCGGCTCACTGGGGTGGGGCATCCTGTGCTTCTCCGAGAAATCTCCTTCGAAGTAGATCCGCAGGGCTAGATTCAGCAGCTCCCAATCCACATGATCCTTGCACATCCGAGCATACCTACGCGAGTGAGAGAACGGATTCGGTCCCTCCTCGCCTTACTCCCTCATAGCTTCCTCCTCTGCTTCCCTCCATTCCCGCGTGCACTGGGTCCAGGAGAGAGCGTCGTCGCGGATCCGCATCGCCCGCTCCCTCCATCTCCTCCCTTGAGTCTCCCGCAGCACCGCCGGCGTGACGGAGTCGAGCGGCTGGAGCATCCGCGGGAAGGCTTTGTAGACATGTGGGAGATGCATCTTGTACATCTGCCTGTCTTCCAGCCATTCCCCCGTGGATATGGCCGGCAACTCCATGGGGCGCGTGAGCGGACTTGCTGAGGGGGGCAGGCGCGCCCGGAGTCAGGAGGCGGAGGGTGGCGGCGAGATCTATTTGCCAATTACTCCCTCCTTTTCGGTTTATAGGGCTCAATTCTAAAATCTCACCAACCAAGATAGATGATGAATGGTGGAATACTTTTTGTAGTTTGCAAAAGCACCTAATTAATGCACTTGTTTCCTCAAAAAATTATGTTTATCAATGCATAAATTGCAATGCATGCATGCATAAAGTACATGCATTGGTCAATTTTCTCTTAATACTTGCATGCAATGATTTAATGCACCTTGGAATCTGAACATGTGATAGAAAACAACCAAATTGAGCCTTATAAAATGGAAAAACTAAAATTTTGAGATAAGCCCTATAAACCGAAAAGGAGGGAGTATGTGAACTAAACAGTCAACATATAAAATAATTTAAATATATATAATTTAGTTAGAAGGGAAACATAAGTTGGACCTGACGTTCCTATTCTTATATAGACAAATAGAAGAGACCTCTGAGTTTTCTTCAAAAAAATACATAAATTGGGCTACCAAAAATAAAACCTCGGATGGGAGGTCCATAGGACGGTCGATACATGACGACCCTAAGAAAAGACAAACAGGCCTATGGACCTCCCATCCGAGGTCGTGGGCTGCACATGTTAAAAATGAAAGCCTAGACGGGGCAGCCCAAAACCACGTCCAACACTTGCCAAAACTTCGTCCCTCGTTTTCTCTGTGTTTCGCACACTCGACATTGTGTGGGCATTTTGACTGTGCATCATATGAAGATGTGCTATGCATGAATGTTGATCAGCATGATGTTAACTGGCCGGTAGTTCCATTTTCGACCATGAATAAAACTTCCAACATTATGTTAACCCTGTTTGAAAAGGCCGTGTTAATATAAATGCTCTGCCTCTAAAAGTTGTAGTTTCTTATCTGAAACTGAACTTGCTGTTTCTTATCTGAAACTGAAACTTGCAGTTTCTTCTCTGAGAATCACATTGTCTGCACTTTTATGCTCCTATAAAACTACATTTTTTAAGTGCTAAAATAGATCTCTAGAATTCATAAAATACTTTATATGCTCAATACTGCAAATCTGAAATTCAAAAGACATTCATATCTGAAAGTACTCTCAAAATACACAACACAAAACACAATTCACAACCTGCAAATACTGACAACCCTAAGCTCCTCCTGACAATTCACAACCTGCCCGACTATTGGGCTGGGGGGGGGGGCAGCCCCCTCCTATTCCTCGGCGGAAGACAGCCGCCCCGTGAGATGATGTGGACGGCGAGGGAGAGGATGGTGGGGAAGCGTCATCGGGCCAACTGATTTTCTCCTCTTGTAGTTGGGTTCGGTCGACGAAGACTCCACCGGCTCGCTCTGGCAGGACACCCTCACAAACGACACCCTGTAGATGCTCGATCCTTCAATCTCTGGTGGGTGCTCCATCTGGGATCGATACTCCCACCACCGCTCCCTCACGATCGGATTCGGTGAATCTGTTTGCTCCATGGCCCAGAAGAGCAGCTCTATGTACTCCGGCGCGACTCCCTCCGGGAGTATCGCCGCCTTTTCGCTCTGTTGCAGATATTTGGCCATGGATGTCGCCGTCGCTGCTAGTTGGTCCTTGTTGTCAAATCAAGACTGTATCTCCAACATCCTAGCTAGCTTCACAGGGTCGCCGTCTGCGATCCTCACGTATCGGTTGTACTCCTCCATCGATCTACTTCGCCGCAACACCTTCACTCGCCGGCGGTGGTTCTTGAATGGAAGAGGAGAGGAGCAGCGCTGGTTTTGGATTAGAACGGGAGAGGAGCGACGCTGGTTTTGGACTGGAACAGGAGAGGAGGGGCGGTGGTTTTAAAATGGAAGAGGAGAGGAGTAGCGCTGCATTTAGATTGGAACAGGAGAGGAGTGGCGGTGGTTTAAGAGGAGAAGAGCGGAAGAGCGGCGCTGGTCTTGGAAGTATTTTTTTGTTGTTTCATGTATTTTGGGTCAAAGTTTGACCACGTACTGTATTTGACAAGCAAAATGTGAATGCATGTCACCAAAAATTGTATCGTTTGGTTCGTATCTGAATGTACTTTCAAATTATACTCCCTCCATTTTTGTATACAAGGCCACAAACTCATATTACAGGTACCAAGGTAAAAATCAATGCTATGTTTAAGTCAATGTTGCAAGCTAGCTTGTCACCTTGATTGTCGTGTTAATTAATGTGGGTTTTCTCTCTCAAGCACAACAAGCCAACCCTCTTACTCCTCATTGGTTGATTAATGTTGGGAATGCAAGCTAACCTTCTCACTCCCGCATGCACACAAGGGATATTAATGTCCTCGGGTGCTAGTACGAGGCAAACGCCATCAATTTTGCCTCGATTAATGCTAGTGGCCTTGTATAGTTGCAAATCGTAATTTTGATAGTGGCCTTGTATACAACGTATAACATATATTTTATGTGAGAAAATCATGGTCAATTATGACCCAGAATAAAAGGGAGACTAGCTAATGTGGGGTTGCTTTCTTAATTGAAGGGTAAAATGATTTTGATTTTGATCCAGTCAGAGCGCGCCGGCCCTCTCGTCCAATCCTAAATTGCTGCCGCACGCTCCTCTCCATCATCTCCATCCCAAAACCACCGTCTCGCCTCTCCCTCTTCTCTATTGCAAGACCACCGTCTCTCCTCCGTTTTCTAGATGCTTTGCTCCATGGCGCGGGCGCAATCCATGGATACAAAATTAGTATACTGTATACTATTTAAAAGTCGAGGGCGGGGCTTTTCCTGCGCGGTAGGCGGCGGGGCAGTTCCGCCTAGTCGGTTCGACAGAGACGCGAGAAGACGAGGGAGTAGGCTGCTGCAAACGTAGGGCTGTGTGATTTGACAGCGAGTTACTGCTGGACAGGTGGGGCCCCATGATTTGACTTGCCATTATCATTTTAACTGCGGCGCTACGACCGGCGTGAGTCTCCTAGATTCCTGACCACCTCCATACAGGTGCCTCTCCCAATGCTCCACCATGTAGTAGAGGCTGGCTCTTGCATGAGAGCCCACTTCTCCACTTTTTCCTTGCCTCTCTTTCCTCCACATATGGAAAAATGCCATGTAAAGCGCACTATTGTACTTACTTTTACTTGCTCCTACAGGTTCTTAAGCTTGCCACATAGGCATAAAGTCTAATGTGGCAAGTTAATCAAGAAGAGAGAGACTAGTTTGGTGACCCAAGGAAGAAACGGTGCTAAGCGCGTGTACCTAGGTGAAAAGACAATTTTGAGTCTATAGTTAATTAAATGAAGCAAACTTAGCAACACCATTTCATTGGAAGAGGTCACTCCTTGGCAAATGCAATAAATACACGCACTTAGCACCGTTTCTTCCTTGAGTACGAAGAAAGAGATAGAGAGGAGTAAAAAATACACTTATAGCCAACCTTGTTGTAGTATGAGTGACTAAGTGATGACTATGTATGACATGCCAACATCAGATAGCCTAACGCACCGTGTTAAATATCCAAGGGCGCGACCGCGCGAGCGACGCGACGGTCGTGGTAGGCGCGACCATGATACGGGCTGCTGGCAGCCCTTGGATCTGAGATCAAACGGTCGCATGCTAAGTTGCTGAAAATTTGCAGAATAACCATTCAGGATAGGATATTCACCCATAGGTCTAGAATCACGCCATGCAACCGTTCGATCTTAGATCCAAGGGCTCTCGGAAGCCCATATCATGGGAGAATGGAAAGCCACTACCCTGCCGTTCGCACGCTGGCAGTTCGCTCCTACTCGTCCCCGCACATCCTTCAATACTACGGCGGTTCGCTCCTAGTCATCCCGTCCATTCACATTATGCAGTTCCACTAATCCTAACCCTCCTCCCAAATCCATGGTGTCCCAAATCTCTACGATTGGCGGTGAGTACAAGGTTAGAATCATCATCGGCGATGAGTTCGACGTCATCTACACCCGTTCTTCCGCGACGGTGAAAGGATGCCTTTCTCGCTTCAGATGCATGTTCGAAAACTCAGATGATGAGTGGGTCGCTGGGCTAGATGTTGAGTACACCACAGTCCTGGGATGAGAGAAGGATCTAAAGGACGAAGAGAGGAAGAAGCCCGCCGTGATCCAGGTTTGCGTGCATGACTTATGCTTGGTCTACCACATATGCCATGCCGACATTGAGTGCCAGGATTTTAAGGACTTCCTCGGGAGCAACCTAGTCAAATTCATTACTGTAGACTTTGGTAACGACAAACAAGTCCTGCGTCGGGTAGGCCTTGTTGTAGGCAACACCTTCGACCTCCAGATGAATCGGCTGGTGTCCTCTCTTCAGCCTTCAATGCTGACCCTGGCAGGAGCCGTGGTTCATCCTTCGTACGGTAAACTGGAGAAACCTCCATACACGTTTCATCGTCATGCATGGCAGCGGAATGTACTAGATATAGACCACATCCACTACGCTGCAATGGGTGGCTACCTTTGCTTCAATATCTACAAGGGTTGGATGAAGAGCAATAGCCAAGTGTGCGGTTCAAGCAAAGAAGTATCGGCCAAGAGGAAGAGGGACAAGGACGAAGTCGAGGACGTGGACGAGGACTCCGAGTAAGGTGGCAGTGTCGTTGCTCATGGTGGTTCTAATGCAGTGTCTACCGGAATAGTTGCCAAGTTTAATTTTAGGTGTGCTTAATTTAATTTGAGGGGTGTGTTGTGCTGAGCCCCCAGCAGAACTATGTTATGTTTCTTCTCGTTACTTTAACTCTTTAGTACGTACATATTAGTATTTCTTACATTTCATCTTTTAGTTGGTATAGTACTACCACTCGTTTCATCACATTATATACGTACAATATATATGGCCAACATCATATAGGCAGCAGTTTAGTTGTCAAAGAATTTCAGGGTGCTAAGTTTTGTCAAAGAATTCCAGGATGCTTAGAGGGTGCTTGGATCCAAGGGACTTATTTTAGTCTGACTAAAAATAGTCTCTTTAAGAGGCTAAAGTTCCAAGCACCCCTGACTAAAGAGGGGCTAAAACTAGTCTTGAGACTAAAAATTTTTAGTCAGGGGTACCCCTACTAAAATGTGGATTAGTCCTCTCTCTACTCATTTAACTCCTCTCCTTTAACACAGGCGAGTTCTGAATTGGAGGGTTTGGAGGATAATAAATGCTCATTAACTTGATTTTAGCCTTTTTAGTATTTGGATCCAAGCATGGGTGAGGCTAGCATGTTTTAGTCCCACTACTTTTAGTCATGGGACTAAAACGTATCCATGCACCCTCTTAGTTTTATTTGAGGGGTGGGTTGTGCTGGACACCATTATTGTGACTAGCCTTTTTAATAATACTATATGCATTATTTGGTGACGAGCGCTCTCTATATGTACCACCTTTTTTTTAATTTCAAGTTTTGTTCCATGGCGCAATCCATCGATACTACTGCTTTACAAAAGTATACATTTTTTAAAAGGCTAGAGGGCGGGGCAGTCTAGCTTGGTCGGTTTCACGAGAGGCGAGGGCCTTTGTGATCTGACGGCTCATTACTGCTGAAAGGCGGGGCCTTGTGATTTGACTGCTCGTATAAATGCGCCGACGACCTGATCGAGGAGGAGCAAAGAACCGCGCGGTATACTCAAGTTTTCCACTGGAGTAGTACTGCGACGGAGGAGCACGAAACACGGCAACCCAGTGCCATATGGCGATAAAAAATGATCTAATTTGCTAGTCATCTCATTGTTAGCATTGTTCTATTCATTCCCTTAAAAGAAACATTGTTCTATTCATGCCTCGCAGAGAACGTGACACGTGCGGCGAAACACCTGAAGCAAAAGATGAAACACAGGAGCAAAAGGAGAAGGAAGATTATCACCCGAAATGATCTAATTCACCGCGGAGTCATAACTGCTTCTTCATCGCCTCCACGACCTCCATCTCCTTGCGCGTCTCCCCCGCCATCTTCATCATTGTGTCCATGACGCGGCATTTCTCGACGCGAGCCTTCATCATCTGTTCCATGGCCATATTACGTACCTTGACAGCAGCCGGGTGCTCGATGCGGAGCTTCGCCAACTCTTCCTTCTGTTCCATGGCGAGGGCCTGCACCATCTTCATCGAGGAACTACTATTCTCACGCAGCTTCTTCTAGCCGGCGTTCTTCTCCTTCAACAGGTCGATCTCGTGGCAGAGCTTTGCATTGTCCTCCCGAAGTCACAGGATTTCGCCGGTCGCCTTCTTCTCCGAGGCAATGCTCTTCTTCAGCAACATCACCAAGCCGGCGGTCAACTCCCCCTGCTGATTGAGCTCAGCGGGCATGTCGTCGAGGCTCTCCTCCAGCAAGTCCATCAAGCCTTGGATGAACTCCTTCTGCTTATTGAGGTGATCAGGCATGCCGTCGAGGGATAACGACTCCAGCTCCGCCGGCTCGGCATGTTCGCCTCCGTGGCTAGGGCGCTCCTGGGAGCCATCGCCTGCCCGTGAGAGATCTTTCGAGGTCTCTACGTGGCGGCGAGCCCTCTCTTTTTTTTCCACAGCCTTGGTTGCCACTCCCTTGTTACAAGTAGTTCTCGACCTAGAGCTCTGCTCACCGGCCATGGCAACGATGGACGAAGAAGAAGCACTTATGAGGAGGAAAGGCAGAGTGATTTTCGGTTAGGTAGTTCCCCTTTTTATAACCTAAGTACTAGCAATAGTACTAATACCTGCATAGTGGGAACACGTTCAGGTTTGGTATGTACTACTAGTAGGTGTGAGCAGGCTTTCGAATGTGATGGGAACAAGGTAAAGATTAATTGATGGTTTTGGTTTCGAGGCCTGAAACGGCTCCCGATGAGTTTAGCGGGACATAAATTTCAAGTACTACACTGCTCAAATGCGTAAATATTATGTTACTGTCAAATATTGGCACAAAATAGA
Organism: Triticum urartu; assembly: GCF_056163025.1. Taxonomy (NCBI): domain Eukaryota; kingdom Viridiplantae; phylum Streptophyta; class Magnoliopsida; order Poales; family Poaceae; genus Triticum; species Triticum urartu. The sequence goes on from NC_141876.1 coordinate 617,890,945, forward strand.
AGGAGACAAATGGAAGTACTACTAGGAACCCACGATTTAACTACTCGCATGTGCGCAGTGGAGTAATAATGTCTTTCTTCCGCCCTCACGTCCACTCAATTTGCATGCGCTGTATTAATTAACCATCAATGAAGTGAACGACTTTACACATGTCAAATTATCACATGGGGTGGATCTTGGTTCAAAATTGCGTCCACCCATGTACCCGCGTGTGCGTGCGAGGAATGAGTGCGTGCATGGCGTGCGTGCACATCTTTGCTTCGTGCATGTACCGCCAGTATGGCTCAGGGAGGACGAGTACATTCTTCTAGAGCCAGCAGCACATCACTGTGTCACTGTGATCAATCCACGCAAGGAGGTCGCGACAACGCCTACACATGTGCCACGTGGCTTCATGAACTGTAAGAGAGACACTGTGTAGCATGCCATTGGTATTCTAATTTACGTGTTTTGCACATACTCGAAGTACTAGTAAGGTACACGTGCATTGCACGCGTCAGATTTTGCAACCAAATTATGAATAAATACCACACTATAGCATGTAAGCTCTAAGTCATATATGCCTGATGTAGCCCTTCGTTTAATTCTTATAGTTCATCTCATTCAAAATCAATTAGTTTTTATAAAAAAGCTAAGAACGCGGGAATAGGAAAAACATGAGCTTATAGTGGAATGTCGTCTTGAATCCTACAGGATTGTACGAGTGTTTGATTGTGTATAGAAAACGCAGAATTCTTTCAAAGAGGTTTGACTGGATGGGATGTTTCCTATGAAATCTAGTGCAAATGAATCATATGGAAAAATTCCTATGGTTTACAATCCTACGAATCAAACAACCAAGACAGGAAAAATTCCTAATGATTAGAATCCTCCAAAATTCCTTTGAGAATCCTTTGAATCAAAGAAGCCCTTAATCTATTTTATGATTCATGGAATTGTGCATTGTAAAGCATAAAGTAAAAACAAATAATGGCAATTCAACTAGAAAAAAAGTTTGGGCAGTTATGATACGGAAGATTCTAGAACAAAAGAGAACCACTGTTGTTTTGAGGTTTGTGCATTATGCTTAAGTTCTACCATGGAGTCTGCTAGATTGTACATGTGGCAAAATCCGGTGGGGGGGGGCTAGAAGATGGTGCGAGGGGCCGAGTGGAGGGAGACTATGAAGGAATGCACAAGTGCGAGATGGATATTTAGAGAGAGGGGGCGAACACGTGCGCTGATGCGCGCAGTGGCGGAGCCATGAAAAATAAATGAGCTAGGGGGCCAAGCATTGCTAATCCTTTACGAGGAGGGTCAATTCATGAACTTAAACCATTTTTAGCAGCAATTGTCTAATGATCACATTCATATTAGCCTTGATATATAGTGATGTTAGGGGGGAGGGGGGCAGGGCCCTTACTGCCCCCTGTCTTCGCCATTGTGCACGCGTCTGAGAGATGAAGCGGAAGGCATGGATGATGAGAGGGGGACGTTGGATACATAATTAATGTGGGTGTATTAGCTATATATGTTAATCCTATATAGAGAGGTATAGATTGATCGAGGTGGACGTGGGAAAGAGGGTGAGACCTCACTGGATATATCGATTGATCGATTTGTGTTGAAAACTATGAAAGACCTAGCTATATACACACATACATAGAGGAACATCGATCGTTGCGCATGCACGCGTGAGAGATATAGAATGCCCGATATGATGGAGAGGGGGATGTGTTTTGGTGTGTGCCTTCATGGGAGACTGACCTGAAGAAAAAGATTGCATGCGTGCGATGGATAATGCCGACTGGTGGTGTGTGTGCATGCATGCACGAGAGAAAGTTAGTGGTACAATTATAAAAAGAAGACTATTGTGTGGGTGTAAAATAATAGCTGAATAGGTGAGGTCACAATCAATGTAAAGTTGAATTCAAATATTTGAATAAGAGATCCTGATGTTTGAAACCCATGCATACATGAATATAACGGAGATCTGCGCGGTGTGGTTTGGAAACGAGCATGTTGTAATGTATACACATTGAACAAGGTCAGACTGATTTGAATTTGAGATATCAATGGCAGATATCATTTGGCCACGTCGCATCCGTGCATGGACAAACTATTCTAATTGGAGATGATGGGCAGCTTTTGCATCACATATCTATATCTATACCCCTATATATATATTATATATATTTTTTATATTGTGTGCGGGTAACTTTAACTTTGAAAGATGGTCGTTGGATGAGGCGAATCCGATGGTCCAAAGATGGCAAATTTGAGCACTACTGGCCGTTGGATATCATCTAGATTCCACCAGATTTCGCCACATGTATAATCTAGAAGACTCCATGATTGAACTTAAGCATAATGCACAAACATCAAAACACAAGCACTTTTTATTTGTTCTAGAATCTTTCGTATCATAATTTCCCAAATGTTTTTCTACATGATTTGCCATTATTTGTTTTTTACTTTATGTCTTACGACGCACAATTCCATGAATCTTAAAATAGATTAGCTTTCTTATAAAAACTAGATGATTTTGAATGAAATGAACTATAAGAATTAAACGAACATCTACGTCATGCATATATGACTCAAAGCTTGCATGCTATAATGTGGTATTTATTCATAATTTGGTTGCCAAATCTCATACGTGCAATGCACGTGTACCTTACTCTAGTCTAAATGGTGTTTGTGTGTGTGTAGTGCGTGTTGAGGTGCAAATTGTCTTTTTTTGGTACACGTTAAGCTTGTTCTTCCGAAATTTCAAGTCGTGCCTTGTTATGCCGAAAATTCAAGCCAGTGTCTCTGTCTATCGTGCTGCGAAACTCCCGCTTCTTCAACCCGCGCCTTGTTAGCCCGAAATATCTAAGATATATCTTTGTCTCGTTGTGCTCCGACAACTCCCTCCATCTCAACCCGATCCTTGCTATTTCAAAATTACAACGCGCGCGAAAACTCCCATCTCCTGTGAAATCCCGACACGTGAAATGCCCGTGGTACCCCTGAACCGAAAGAACCACCTCAAATTGGTGGGGGTACTTTCGTAACTTACCCCACATTTTGGACAAGCGCGTCTCTAAGCCATGGTTCCCCACTGCCATCCCATCCGCCCACCCATTCGTACACCGAGGCCGCGAAAACCCGCGACGAAACCCCACACGCTGCTCCGTCCGCCACCCAGCCGGAGCCTCTTCCCCGACGACGTCGTCCACAGTAACACCTCGACGTCCCTCATCCACTGTACCGGATGAGGATCCGTCGTCGATCTCATCGTACCGCCAGTTCAGCCACCCCGTCCTCCACCTCCAAGGAGCTGCCCCGATGTTCCCCTCGTCTTTCGCGCCACCTCCATTCCCACACCGCCGTCTTCACCTGCACCACCGGAAGAGCATCATCATCACCGTTTCCTCGGATGAAGCTGCAGCCTAATAGGCGCCACCAAAGAGGTTGTACACTAATCGCCGCATTTTCTTCTTGATTCAATCTCACGGTGCTGCCGGCACTCGGTCCCGAGCTGACACGGCGCGGCTCCATCCACGGCAGCATCGCTGGCCACTTCCTCCATGGCGTCGCTCCCTCAGCGGCAACGTCCACATCAGTAGGACCTGCTGCTACTTTAGCTCTCGCTCGCGCTGCTGCTCTGCTCTTGCTCTCGGTCCCCTGCCTGGTCTGCTCTTGCTATTGCTCTTGCTCGTGCTGCTGCTCTCGCTCTTGCTCTTGCTTGCGATGCTGCTCCGATTTAGCTACACTTCACTCCGATGCCGCCAGGGTGAAGGAAGAACTAGCCGCAGCAGGGAGGGGGGCTCGCCGGAGAGGTACCCCACTATCTATCTTAGGGTTCACGATGGGGGCGGTGGTCGCCGACGGTGGCGGGGCGTTGGCAGGGCGGTGGCGTGGGGATCGCCGGAGAAAAATCTCGGCACGGGGAGGCCTAGAGGGATGGCCGGGGCGGCAGTGGACCAGTGATGGGGAGTGTTTTCGGGGCGGGTGGGGCGGCGCAACGCCGGCCACGGGCGGCGGGGGGCTGCTGTTTGGCCGGCTCAGGGGGGTGGAGGTTGAAGATGAACCGCATGCCCTTGATTTCGTATCCAACGGCTGCAAAATCGACTGACCAAAGATGAAAAAGTCAGTCGACCGACGTGTAGCCTCACCTTGCTAGTGCGTTCAGTTTCGGCAGCAAAATTCAGTTTCGACAGTTAAGTTCAGTTTCGACAGTTAAGTTCAGTTTCGACAGTTAAATTCAGTTTCGACAGTTAAGTTCAGAGATGAGCGGCTGATGTATTTTACATCTAGCACTTTGTGGTTATGTATTTTACGTCATGTATTGGAGATGTTATTAGAATTCCACTCAGGTTAACGTTGTTTGTTGTCTCTCTTGTCCTGCTTGAGCCTCGGCGTCGTACAACTCACCGGAGCTGCTCCAACGACGAAACCCTCCATCACACCGGAGCAGTACCTCGGGCTCCATCTCCAGACGCCTAAGATCTTCTTCCCCTCCTCCGACAGCCAAGTCAGCCGGAGCATCCTCACCGGCCAACCCAATCACGCTGAGATCGACATGGCTTCGCCAAAGAGGTGGTACACTTGTTGCATCTCTTTTTTACTCTACAAGTTATATATATTGTCCACTGAGCACTGGTAGTAACGGGAAATACGATTATTTTATCCTACTATATGACAAGCAGTGAGGTACCAGGCAACTTTGCTATCCATGATGGATTCTCTTGAACGCCATCATTATTTATCTCTGTGCGTTTCAGCTGTGCATTTGCCAATGGGCCTGGGAGTTGAGCTAGTATGGCAGTGGCCTGTGTCCAAAGTAATAGAAGTAGCACAAAAACATTTTTTTAGTGTAGGATTTTCCTTGCTCAAGCCTGCCTACTAGAATCGCCAGTGCTTGAAAGGAAAAGTGAATGAAAAACATCGGAATTGGAAAGTTTCCTATGGTACTACTTTTCATGAATTTGGTGCAAAGGAATGGAGCAAAGGAAAACTGTAGGATTTGTTCCTTTAGTGTCTCCTTGAAAGAAAAACCGTAGGAATTCTAATTTCCACTTCTCCTCCTTTTCATATTCCTATTCATCAAGCACAAGACTAGGAGATAGTAGCATAATAGCATTATAACCGTGCATTTTCTTGTGGTTTGACTTAATCTCACCATACTTTTTTGCATCCTGTGATCTTCCAATTGTTGTGAATCAAACACCCAGATTGGCAGAAATCCTGTGTTTTTAAATTCTCTGTTTTGCACGGGCATTTCTATCCTATTCCTGTCTATTTCGTATCCCTGCATTGTTAGAATCCTCAAATTCAAACAAGCCCTTACTCAATTACTTCTGTTACAGATATGTGTCAAAGAAAACCTTGTGTGGTTTGTCCTGCTCCTGCGGCGTTGTGTTCCACCCCAGCTCAGCTGCTCCAACGACGGAAGGGTTCACCACAGCAGGGATCCGCTCTCCAGACTGTCTTTCGCCGCCTCGGATCTTCTTCCCCGCCGCCGGCAGCCACGGCAATTGCATTACCATCATCAACTGAGCAGATGACCTTGAGGACTACACGAGTCCGCAAGAGAGGTCGCACTCTTCCGTGTCTGCTTACGTTATGCGTCGCTTAATATGATGAGATGCTACATTATCGTCGTGTTCACCCATTAGACTCCGAGTCAGGTCCAAACTAATGCTGAAACTTGAGTTTTTAAATGGTTGTGGGGTACATATTGGGGCAGTAATCAGTACTATCTGTCTACTATCTGGTTAATCTCCGGTGTCTACTACGAGTTTCATGTTGGGTGCAAACAAACATTAAAGGAGCCATTATCTGTATTTTTTAACTAAAGCTATTATCTGCCTGCTATCATTGGTTTTGGGTCTATCCATAGTTTGCTACCATCACTCTGGATTTGTGCATGCACTCCTTACATAATCTCACTATGTTTTATTCCTATGCATACTAGTTATTGTACATAATGGAACTGATCATGTAGAGCAAAAGAGATGAGCCTTGCGTGGCAATAAAATTTCATGCAGACGTCGTTCCATGGTGGGCGCAAAGGCAGTCCCCCCTCCACCCATTTTGGATCGTAATCAAGAGGAAGATAACTGTTATGAGGGGGATTCAGAAGGAGAAGACCACTCCTATTTACCCCATCAGGTCTTCGCTCTAACTTGGCATGCTGATGTTGGTAATATCATGCATATGGTGCCTTGCATTGCTTACTGTATACATTAAAGATGTCATCTGCTTAGTTTAGACATGCTTTGTGTCAATGCCATCTGTTTAGTTTCTTTATCGTATATGTGAATCATGCAATGCCATCTTGTCTAGCCAGGCATCATATATGTGAATTTTGCAATGCCACCCTGGTTAGCCAGTCATCTTATATGGGAATTATATCATGCCATCATTTTTTTATTATGTGTTAAATTTGTCAACAATTTTAGTACATTCAATTACTATTCCTGTGCATCAGCCATTTGGCACGGTCATGGAAAAATCTGGAGTGGAAACAAGGTCTTCAGAGCAGACAATGCTATCTGACGAAGCACATGTCTTGCTGGTTACCGATAGCTCCTCAGAGGAGGATTCAGAGACAGATGACCAGTCATATTCCCCCCCACCCCCGAGGTGCATGCCCTAACTTGGCAGGGTTATGTTGCTCATATTGTGCGTATGGTATCTTGCATTGCTATGTCATTTGCTTAGTTTAGACATGCTTTGTGTGAATGCCACATGTTTAGTGTCTAATTACCATATATGTGAATTATGCAATGCCATCTTGTTGCAAGACCTTATATATGTGAATTATGCAATGTTATCTTGTTGCAAGGCATTATGTATGTGAATTATGCAATGTCATGCTGTTTAGGCAAGCGTCATATATGTGAATTATATCATGCCGTCCTTTTTTGTATTTCTCATTGCTTTTGTCAACAATGTTTGTATATTCAACTGCTCTTCCTGTGCATCAGCCATTTGAATTGGTGATGGAGAAATCTGGAGTGAAAACAAGGTCTTCAGAGCAGACAATGCTACCTACTGAAGCAGATATCTTGCTGGTTACAGATAGATCTTCAGAGGAGGATTCAGAGGCAGATGACCAGTCCTATTATCCCCCTGAGGTGTATGCTCAAACTTGGCAGGTTATATTACTCATATAATGCATATGTTGTATTGCAATGCTTAGTTTTTACATCATATATAGAATATTGAATGCCATCTCCTTAGTTGACACATCATATATGCGATTGCCCTCTGCTCACTTCCTTAGTATATAAATCATATATTTGAATTATGTCATGCCATGATGTTTACATAGATAGCATGTATCTGAATTATGGCATGCCAACCCATTTTCTAAAGACATAATATAGTTATATCATCTCATCCTGTCTACATAGTCATCATATTTAAATTATGTCATTCTATCCGTGAATTATATCATGCCATCATGTTTCCATCCACGGCATGTTTGTGATTTATGGCATGCCAACCACTTTAATAGACACATCGTATAGTTATTGTTGGGGAACGTAGCAGAAATTCAAAATTTTCCTACGTGTCACCAAGATCTATCTATGGAGTCATCTAGCAACGAGGGAGGAGTGGATCTACATACCCTTGTAGATCGCGCGCAGAAGCGTTCAAGAGAACGGGGTTGATGGAGTCGTACTCGTCGTGATCCAAATCACCGATGATCCTAGCGCCGAACGGACGGCACCTCCGCGTTCAACACACGTATGGAGCAGCGACGTCTCCTCCTCCTTGATCCAGCAAGGGGGGAGGAGAGGTTGATGGAGATCCAGCAGCACGACGGCGTGGTGGTGGAAGTAGCGGGATTCCAATAGGGCTTCGCCAAGCGCTGCGGGAGGAGGGAGATGTGTCATGGGAGGGAGAGGGAGGCGCCAGGGCTTAGGTTGGGCTGCCCTCCCTTCCCCCCACTATATATAGGGCAAAGGGAGAGGGGGGAGGCGCAGCCTTGGCCCTTCCTCCAAGGAAGGGTGCGGCCAGGGGAGGAGTCCCTCCTCCCCAAGGCACCTCGGAGGTGCCTTCCCCCTTTAGGGCTCTTCTTTTCCCTCTTCTCTTGGCGCATGGGCCTCTTGGGGCTGGTGCCCTTGGCCCATACAGGCCAAGGCGCACCCCCTACAGCCCATGTGGCCCCCTGGGGCAGGTGGCCCCACCCGGTGGACCCCCGGGACCCTTCCGGTGGTCCCGGTACAATACCGGTGACCCCGAAACTTGTCCCGATGGCCGAAATAGCACTTCCTATATATAATTCTTTACCTCCGGACCATTCCGGAACTCCTCGTGACGTTCGGGATCTCATCCGGGACTCCGAACAACTTTCGGGTTACCGCATACTAATATCTCTATAACCCTAGCGTCACCGAACCTTAAGTGTGTAGACCCTACGGGTTCGGGAGACATGCAGACATGACCGAGATGACTCTCCGGTCAATAACCAACAGAGGGATCTGGATACCCATGTTGGCTCCCACATGTTCCACGATGATCTCATCGGATGAACCACGATGTCAAGGACTTAATCAATCCCGTATACAATTCCCTTTGTCTAGCGGTACGATACTTGCCCGAGATTCGATCGTCGGTATCCCGATACCTTGTTCAATATCGTTACCGGCAAGTCTCTTTACTCGTTCCGTAACACATCATCCCATGATAAACTCCTTGATCATGTTGTGCACATTATGATGATGTCCTACCGAGTGGGACCAGAGATACCTCTCCGTTTACACGGAGTGACAAATCCCAGTCTCGATTCGTGCCAACCCAACACACACTTTCGGAGATACCTGTAGTGTACGTTTATAGCCACCCAGTTACGTTGTGACGTTTGGCACACCCAAAGCACTCCTACGGTATCCGGGAGTTGCACTATCTCATGGTCTAAGGAAATGATACTTGACATTAGAAAAGCTTTAGCATACGAACTACATGATCTTTGTGCTAGGCTTAGGATTGGGTCTTGTCCATCACATCATTCTCCTAATGATGTGATCCCATTATCAACGACATCCAATGTCCATGGTTAGGAAACCGTAACCATCTATTGATCAACGAGCTAGTCAACTAGAGGCTTACTAGGGACATGGTGTTGTCTATGTATCCACACATGTATCTGAGTTTCCTATCAATACAATTCTAGCATGGATAATAAACGATTATCATGAACAAGGAAATATAATAATAACTAATTTATTATTGCCTCTAGGGCATATTTCCAACAGTCTCCCACTTGCACTAGAGTCAATAATCCAGTTCACATCGATATGTGATTAACACTCAAGGTCACATCCCCATGTGACTAACACCCAAAGAGTTTACTAGAGTCAATAATCTAGTTCACATTACCATGTGATTAACACTCGATGAGTTCTGGGTTTGATCATGTTATGCTTGTGAGAGATGTTATAGTCAACGGGTCTGAATCTATCAGATCCGTATGTACTTCGCAAATCTCTATGTCATCTTGTAGATGCAGCTACTACGCTATATTTGGAGCTATTCCAAATAACTATTCTACTTGGAGCTATTCTAAATTGTTGCTCCATTATACGTATCCGGTATCTCTACTCAGAGCTATCCGGATAGGTGTTAAGCTTGCATCGACGTAACTCTTTACGTCGAACTCTTTATCACCTCCATAACCGAGAAACATATCCTTATTCCTCTAAGGATAATTTAGACCGCTATCTGGTGATCTACTCCTAGATTACCTTTGTACCCTCTTGCCAGATATGTGGCAAGGCACACATCAGGTGCGGTACTCAGCATGGCATACCGTATAGAGCCTATGACAAAAGCATAGGGGACGACATTCGTCCTTTCTCTTTCTTCTGCCGTGGTCGAGCTTTAAGTCTTAACTTCATACCTTACAACTCAGGCAAGTACTCCTTCTTTGACTGATCCATCTTGAACACCTTCAAGATCATGTCAAGGTATGTGCTCATTTCAAAGTACCATTAAGCGTTTTGATCTATCCTTATAGATCTTGATGCTCAATGTTCAAGTAGCTTAATCCAGGCTTTCCATTGAAAAACACTTTTCAAATAACCCTATATGCTTTCCAGAAATTCTACATCATTTCTGATCCATAATATGTCAACAACATATACTCATCAGAAATTCTATAGTGCTCCCACTCACTTCTTTGCAAATACAAGTTTCTCATAAACTTTGTATAAACCCAAAATCTTTGATCATCTCATCAAAGCATACATTCCAACTCCGAGATGCTTACTCCAGTCCTTAGAAGGATTGCTGGAGCTTTGCATACTTATTAGCATCTTTCAAGATTGACAAAACCTTCCGGTTGTATCACATACAACCTTTCCTCAAGAAAATCATCGAGGAAACAATGTTTTGACATCCTATCTGCAAGATTTCATAAATAATGCAGTAATTGCTAATATAATTCCAACAGACTCTTAGCATCGCTACGAGTGAGAAAGTCTCACCGCAGTCAACTCCTTGAACTTGTCGGGAAACTTCTTAACGACAAGTTGAGCTTTCTTAATGGTGACATTTACCATCATTGTCCGTCTTCCTTTTAAAATCCATCTGCACTCAACAGCCTTACGACCATCGAGCTGTTCTGCCAAAGTCTACACTTTGTTTTCATACATGGATCCTCTCTCGGATTTTATGGCCTCTAGCCATTTATCAGAATCCAGGCCCACCATCGCTTCTCCATAGCTCGTAGGTTCATTGTTGTATAGCAACATGACTTCCAAGACAGGATTACGTACCACTCTGAAGTAGTACGCATCCTTGTCATCCCACGAGGTTTGGTAGTGACTTGATCTGAAGTTTCATGATCACTATCATAAGCTTCCACTTCAATTGGTGTAGGTGCCACAGGAACAACTCCTGTGCCCTGCCGCACACTAGTTGAAGAGACGGTTCAATAACCTCATCAAGTCTCCACCATCCTCCCACTCAATTCTTTCGAGAGAAACTTTTCCTCGAGAAAGGACCCGATTCTAGAAACAATCCCTTATTGCTTTCGGTTCTGAGACAGGGGGTATACCCAACTATTTTGGGTGTCCTATGAAGATGCTTTTATCCGCTTTGGGTTCGAGCTTATCAGCCTAAAACTTTTTCACATAAGCGTCGCAGCCCCAAACTTTTAAGAAATGACAGCTTAGGTTTCTCTGAACCATAGTTCATATGGTGTCATCTCATCGGAATTACATGGTGCCCTATTTAAAGTGAATGTGGTTGTCTCTAATGCCTAACCCATAAACTATCGTGGTAATTCGATAAGAGACATCATGGTATGCATCATATCCAATAGGGTGCAGTTATGATGTTCGGACACACCATCACACTACGGTGTTCCAGGCTGTATTAGTTGTGAAACAATTTCCACCATGTCTTAATTCTGTGCCAAACTCATAATTCAGATATTCCTCTCTATGATCATATCATAGATATTTTATCCTCTTGTCACGACAATCTTTCAACTTCACCCTGAAATTACTTGAACCTTTCAATAATTCAGACTCGTGATTCATCAAGTAAATATAGTCAACATCTACTCAAATCATCTGTGAAGTAAGAACATAACGATATCCACTACATGCCTCAGCACTCATTGGATTGCACACATCAAAATGTATTACTTCCAACAAGTTGCTTTCTAGTTCCATTTTACTGAAAACGAGGCTTTCAGTCATCTTGCCCATGTGGTATGATTTGCATGTCTCAAGTGATTCAAAATCAAGTGAGTCCAAACGATCCATCTGTATAGAGTTTCTTCATGCATATCTACCAACAAACATGGTTCGCATGTCTCAATCCTTTCAAAAATGAGTGAGTCCAAAGATCCATCAACATGGAGCTTCTTCATGCGTTTTATACCGATATGACTTACGTGGCAGTGCCACAAGTAGGTGGTACTATCATTACTATCTTTTGGCATGAACATGTGTATCACTACGATCGAGATTCAATAAACCATTCATTTTAGGTGTAAGACCATTGAAGGTATTATTCAAATAAACAGAGTAACCATTATTCTCCTTAAATGAATAACCGTATTGCGATAGACATAATCCAATCATGTCTATGCTCAACGCAAACACCAATCTCGATGGTAGAGGGAGCGTGCGATGCTTGATCATATCAACATTGGAAACACTTCCAACACATATCGTCAGCTCACCTTTAGCTAGTCTCCGTTTATTCCGTAGCTTTTATTTCAAGTTACTAACACTTAGCAACCGAACCGGTATCTAATACCCTGGTGCTACTAGGAGTACTAGTAAAGTACACATCAACACAATGTATATCCAATATACTTCTATCGACCTTGCCAGCCTTCTCATCTACCAAGTATCTAGGGTAATTCTGCTCCAGTGGCTGTTCCCTTTATTACAGAAGCACTTAGTCTCGGGTTTGGGTTCAACCTTGGGTTTCTTCACTAGAGCAGCAGCTGATTTGCCGTTTCATGAAGCATCCCTTTTTGCCCTTGCCCTCCTTGAAACTAGTGGTTTCACAAACCATCAACAATTGATGCTCCTTCTTGATCTCTACTTTTGTGGTGTCAAACATCGCGAATATCTCAAGGATCATCATATATGTCCCTGATATATTATAGTTCATCACGAAGCTCAAGCAGCTTGGTGGTAATGACTTCGGAGAACCATCACTGTCTCATCTGGAAGATCAACTCCCACTCGATTCAAACGATTGTTGTACTCAGACAATCTGAGCACAAGTTCAACAATTGAGCTTTTCTCCCTTAGTTTGCAGGCTAAGAAAATCGTCGGAGGTCTTATACCTCTTGACGTGGGCACGAGCCTGAAATCCCAATTTCAGCCCTCGAAACATCTCATATGTTTCGCGACGTTTCAAAACGTCTTTGGTGCCTCAATTCTAAACCATTTAGCATTACGCACTGAACTATCATGTAGTCATCAAAACGTGTATGTCAGATGTTCGCAACATCCACAGACGACGTTCGAGGTTCAGCACACTGAGCGGTGCATTAAGGACATAAGCCTTCTATGAAGCAATGAGGACAATCCTCAGTTTACGGACCTAGTCCGCATAATTGCTACTATCAACTTTCAACTAAATTTTCTCTAGGATCATATCTAAACAGTAGAACTGAAGCACGAGCTACGACATAATTTGCGAAGACCTTTTGACTATGTTCAGGATAATTAAGTTCATCTTGTGAACTCCCACTCAGATAGACATCCCTCTAGTCATCTAAGTGATTACATGATCCGAGTCAACTAGGCCGTGTCCGATCATCACGTGAGACGGACTAGTCAACATCGGTGAACATGTTCATGTTGATCGTATCTACCATACGACTCATGCTCGACCTTTCGGTCTCTTGTGTTCCGAGGCCATGTCTGTACATGCTAGGCTCGTCAAGTCAACCTAAGTGTTTTGCATGTGTTCCGAGGCCATGTCTGTACATGCTAGGCTCGTCAACACCCGTTGTATTCGAACGTAAGAATCTATCACACCCGATCATCATGTGGTGCTTCGAAACGACGAACTTTCGCAACGGTGCACAGTTAGGGGGAACACTTTCTTGAAATTTTAATGAGGGATCATCTTATTTACTACCGTCGTTCTAAGTAAACAAGATGCATAAACATGATAAACATCACATGCAATCAAATAGTGACATGATATGGCCATCATCACTTTGCTCCTCTTGATCTCCATCTTCGGGGCTCCATGATCATCATCGTCACCGGCATGACACCATGATCTCCATCATCATGATCTCTATCATCGTGTCTTCATGAAGTTGTCTCGTCAACTATTACTTCTACTACTACAGCTAACGGTTAGCAATAAAGTAAAGTAATTACATGACGTGTATGTTGACACGCAGTTCATAAATAAATTAAGACAACTCCTATGGCTCCTGCCGATTGTCATACTCATCGACATGCAAGTCGTGATTCCAATTACAAGAACATGATCAATCTCATACATCACATATATCATTCATCACATCCTTTTGGCCATATCACATCACATAGCATACCCTGCAAAAACAAGTTAGACGTCCTCTAATTGTTGTTTGCATGTTTTACGTGGCTGCTATGGGTTTCTAGCAAGAACGTTTCTTACCTACGCAAAGACCACAACGTGATATGCCAATTGCTATTTACCCTTCATAAGGACCCTTTTCATCGAATCCGATCCGACTAAAGTGGGAGAGACAGACACCCGCTAGCCACCTTATGCAACTAGTGCATGTCAATCGGTGGAACCAGTCTCACGTAAGAGTACGTGTAAGGTCGGTCCGGGCCGCTTCATCCCACAATGCCGCCGAATCAAGATTGGACTAGTAACGGTAAGCATATTGAACAAAATCAATGCCCACAACTACTTTGTGTTCTACTCGTGCATAGAAACTACGCAATAGACCTAGCTCATGATGCCACTGTTGGGGAACGTAGCAGAAATTCAAAATTTTCCTACGTGTCACCAAGATCTATCTATGGAGTCATATAGCAATGAGGGAGGAGTGGATCTACATACCCTTGTAGATCGCGCGCGGAAGCGTTCAAGAGAACGGGGTTGATGGAGTCGTACTCGTCGTGATCCAAATCACCGATGATCCTAGCGCCGAACGGACGGCACCTCCGCGTTCAACACACGTATGGAGCAGCGACGTCTCCTCCTTCTTGATCCAGCAAGGGGGGAGGAGAGGTTGATGGAGATCCAGCAGCACGACGGCGTGGTGGTGGAAGTAGCGGGATTCCAACAGGGCTTCGCCAAGCGCTGCGGGAGGAGGGAGATGTGTCATGGGAGGGAGAGGGAGGCGCCAGGGCTTAGGTTGGGCTGCCCTCCCTTCCCCCCACTATATATAGGGCCAAGGGAGAGGGGGGAGGCACAGCCTTGGCCCTTCCTCCAAGGAAGGGTGCGGCCAGGGGAGGAGTCCCTCCTCCCCAAGGCACCTCGGAGGTGCCTTCCCCCTTTAGGACTCTTCCTTTCCCTCTTCTCTTGGCGCATGGGCCTCTTGGGGATGGTGCCCTTGGCCCATACAGGCCAAGGCGCACCCCCTACAGCCCATGTGGCCCCCCGGGGCAGGTGGCCCCACCCGGTGGACCCCCGGGACCCTTCCGGTGGTCCCGGTACAATACCGGTGACCCCGAAACTTGTCCCGATGGCCGAAATAGCACTTCCTATATATAATTCTTTACCTCCGGACCATTCCGGAACTCCTCGTGACGTCCGGGATCTCATCCGGGACTCCGAACAACTTTCGGGTTACCGCATACTAATATCTCTATAACCCTAGCGTCACTGAACATTAAGTGTGTAGACCCTACGGGTTCGGGAGACATGCAGACATGACCGAGATGACTCTCCGGTCAATAACCAACAGCAGGATCTGGATACCCATGTTGGCTCCCACATGTTCCACGATGATATCATCGGATGAACCACGATGTCAAGGACTTAATCAATCCCGTATACAATTCCCTTTGTCTAGCGGTACGATACTTGCCCGAGATTCGATCGTCGGTATCCCGATACCTTGTTCAATCTCGTTACCGGCAAGTCTCTTTACTCGTTCCGTAACACATCATCCCGTGATAAACTCCTTGATCACATTGTGCACATTATGATGATGTCCTACCGAGTGGGCCCAGAGATACCTCTCAGTTTACACGGAGTGACAAATCCCAGTCTCGATTCGTGCCAACCCAACAGACACTTTCGGAGATACCTGTAGTGTACGTTTATAGCCACCCAGTTACGTTGTGACGTTTGGCACACCCAAAGCACTCCTACGGTATCCGGGAGTTGCACTATCTCATGGTCTAAGGAAATGATACTTGACATTAGAAAAGCTTTAGCATACGAACTACATGATCTTTGTGCTAGGCTTAGGATTGGGTCTTGTCCATCACATCATTCTCCTAATGATGTGATCCCGTTATCAACGACATCCAATGTCCATGGTCAGGAAACCGTAACCATCTATTGATCAACGAGCTAGTCAACTAGAGGCTTACTAGGGACATGGTGTTGTCTATGTATCCACACATGTATCTGAGTTTCCTATCAATACAATTCTAGCATGGATAATAAACGATTATCATGAACCAAGGAAATATAATAATAACTAATTTATTATTGCCTCTAGTGCATATTTCCAACAGTTATATCATGTCATCCTGTTTACATAGTCATCATATTTTGAAGTATGTCATTCTATCCTGTTTAGTTAGCCATCATACATGTGAAATTGTGTCATGCTATCCTGTTTAATTAGCCATCATATATGTGAAATTATGTCCTGCTATTCTGTTTTCTTAGACAACATAAATGTGAATTACTTCATGCCCTGTTTTCTTCCCTACTATCCATTGCACCTGTCTATCTTACAATGTCTGTACATTCAATTACATTTCTTGTTTATCAGACATTTCAATTGGAGGGAGTGAAGCAGTATCTGTGGGAGTAAAAACACAGTCTTCAGAAAAGATCGTGCTACCTGTCGATGCAGATAGAACCACGGTTGTACTTGGCCAAGAACCAGCCCCGCCACACATAACCCACACTCATGCGGATTGTACCCCTACCTAGTTGGACAGAGAACCAGCTACACCCCTTCTAACCCCAACCCCAGCAGATAGACACCCAGTTCCCATTGACACAGCACCGTCTCCACCACAAAGCACCCAAACACGAGCAGTTAGTAAGGCAACTGCAGTGCCCAAATCACGAGGACCACCACTCCGAACCCAAAGTCAATGCTTAAAGCAGAAGAAGAATTGTTCTCAGGTCAGGTTATGTAGCTATGGTTCATACTACTTTGCTCTTGCATCACTGTATTTACTGATACCAACTAATTTCAAATTTGAAGGATGCAATTGAAACTCCAATGGCGCAACAGGTATGTTTTAAACCTGTTTCTTCAACGTGTTTGGCTGTTTGCTGTTGTAACTTGCTCTATGTTGATTTCAGTTTCAATTGAATAAACAGTTATGTTCTCATGCCATGCACATTACAAGTGTTGTTATTGCTGTGTAGTTTCCCACACTTATATTTTGTCTATGCTGCTTTGTCTTAAATAGATATGATTCGAACTGTATCTATCTTGATTTGGCAACATAAACTAGAATGATATAGACCATACAGTGACCATACTACATAGATATATATTTGTTTCATGTTGTTATCCTATCCACCTTACTACTGAACTGGTTTACCAAAATGAGTTTGATATACTACATTGTAAACCTGAGATGTGTTTGTTTGTTTCTCTTTTAGAACGCGGATAAAATATTGGAGAAGAGTACCCTGTTATGCAATGGTAAAGGAAGTAATGCAGATAAGGTTCAAGATAGTGAGACATCCCTGTTGGTCTCCAAGAAAGCTGATAAAAACTATATCGAAGACACTGAGACAACCCCAAAGTCCTGTCTTGATGTAGTGTTTGAGTTACTGGCTACCACTGCTAGCACCAGCTCTTCGAACTCATTGCCTGAATCAGTTCGACTTCTTGAGTCTCAACTTCAAGTTGAAAGACATCGATCAGATGTTATGCGATAGGAAGCCAAAGGACCGAGGAAGTCCCTGCAGAATTCAGATGCATACTTTCTGGTGCAACAAGCGCTGGAGGACTTAAGCGCCAAACAAGAGAAAGTTAATAAGCTTGCTAAGCATCTTGCCAGCATTATGGGTACCCAAGATATTGTTTCTTGAGCTCTTCTGAAGTGGTTTCAGTTCTGGACTTGTTTTGCTGCGGCGTTTATATGCTGATGTGTTCCCTATATTTGCACTGGTGGCGAACTTTGATGCCCAGTGGATGTAATATGTGTAATAGCCGTGATAACCTAGTGTAAGTTGCTTGCTTATTTATTTCCTTGTTGTCTTTTTTATTTGTTTGCTTGTAGTCAGTGCAGTTCTTTTTCTGCGGTTTGCTAGTGGCTGCAATCACTACAAGAAACCTGTTAATCCATGACGGATTTCCGGTGACAATTTCGATATTTGTCATGAACCCCGCAGTACAGACCCGCAAGCCCACTAAAGCCCGCCTAAAGCCCTAAACCTTTTGCCCATATAAAAGCTAACCCTAAACACTCCCGTCCCCAACCTCTTTCTCCATCCGCCGCCACCATGCCTCGCCTCCCCTAGATCCCGTCCTCTGCCTCCAACTCCCCGCCTCCAAGCGATGATGAAAACCCGAGATCAATGGCAACAGCGGCTGCAGCGGCCCGATGGAAGGGGCGGTCATCCCTAGCAGCTGTGGTGCGCCTCTGCTGCTCACAACCAACGACCCGGGCCATGGATCTGCCACAGATGCCTCCCTCCTCTGTCTCCCAGGTCGCGCAACTGCCTAGCCGTCCGAAGATTTGGAGCAGCAATCGCCGGACGAGGAGAGGACAACGACCGTGACCTGTGGGAGGCCGGACCTCCACCTTGCCGACAACGTCGACAACTTGCACAAGGTCCCTCCCTGCTTCACCGATCTTCTCCTATATCATTTTTTACTTCCTTTTCTCTGCCATCCCCAATCGAAGTTTATGTCTTTGATTCAGATCAGCAGGACCTCTCTGCCACTCCGGTTTGATGGACGGTGATGAATGGGACCCATGCTCAAGCCCGACGAGTGGGGCAAGCTAGATGGCGAGGTCCTCTGCCCCGACCACCATGATTCCCCAGAGAACAAGAAGGTCGACCCTCTCGCCATGTTTTTCTTTTCTTTCCAAGTGATTGCTGCTCTACTCTAGCATAGTTCTCCAGGGGCTATCCAATTTTTTTGGACTAAACGTGATGCATAAAATGTGGCCACTTCGTTTTCCTGATACTCAGAAGCTACAGCCAATGATAGATTAGTTCTGTTGGCTATTTCTTTTTCTTCTCTTGTCGTGCGAGCACTAGCAGTAGTGTAAAATTTGTGAGATCTGTTAGTTAGTTAAGAACTACTAATTTAGTAATTAAATGCCCCATGAGATGCTCCTGTTGGTTCCCTGGGTTTTTATTGATTGTGGAATAAAAGTAATTTATTAATCTCACTCAATGGATTGACGAAGAGTAAGATTTTTAACTAGCGCTGCTATTAATCACATTGCTTCTCTGTTATATATTATGTACAAACTTTCTATGTGTTATCATCATTTGGTTAATCAGTCCTCCTCGCCTACTCTCGCTCCCGCACTAATTACATATACAAGTTTAGTGTCAGATCCATGAAATATACTTACTACCATCATTTGGTTGCAGCAAATATTACATATTTTGTTCATTGCACCTTGTCGTACTCACCGGCAAGGTATTATTTGCTGCCATCTTGGATTGTAACAATTGGGTTTATTTACTACTCCCATTCGTTCCACAATATAAGAATGTTTTTGACACTAGTGTAGTGCCAAAAACGTTCTTATATTATGGGACAGAGGGAGTATTATTCTGTAAGATTTTTCTCATGCTAGTTTTCTGGTTTGTCTTGCCTGAACAGCCTCTAACTTTGGTTTTCGTGGAGACAAAATGAAAATCTGATTCATTGAGATATTGGCTATACAGCAGAGGTTTCCCTACAACGGCGATCCATGGTGACAGAACACAGGAGGTTAATACATATATATTCTGGACTCTTCTGTCCTCACCTAACTTGTTCGTTAGCAGTAATATAAAACTGCAATGGCAACACATTCTAGCTAATATTTTAGTTTGAAATATCTGCCATGCTGTTTTAACACTGGAAGCTTAAGAACAAGAGACATTTTTCTAAGCATGCTATA
The DNA here is from genome assembly GCF_056163025.1 of Triticum urartu. Classification (NCBI taxonomy): domain Eukaryota; kingdom Viridiplantae; phylum Streptophyta; class Magnoliopsida; order Poales; family Poaceae; genus Triticum; species Triticum urartu. The sequence continues at coordinate 617,910,687 of NC_141876.1, forward strand.
CTTGTATGAGTTGCAGATTTCAGAAGTGTCAAGGATATATCTAGCTTAAACATATACACCACTTGTTATACATATGGCTTTGCTTGGAGTATCTCTGCTAAGATTCTAGCTAGTTTTATCTACCTCGTGTCCACTTGTTCTGCTTATCTGAATATAAGAACAATTAGGCTGTAGTTATCATTAAACTATTAATGATAGCTGTATGTAGTTACTCCAGGCATGTGATTCACATTATTTTTGGAAGACGGAAAAGCTTTGCCTTGTATATTAAGAAAGAAAGAAAATGTCAAACTATATGTATATGCCAGAGTTGCACATGTAACAGAAACATGTGATCACAGATTACTACTAGTCTATTTCCCGTAACCATGTAAATTGATTATTTTTTATATGACACTCATTTGGCATTTTCTTAAAGTTGCTTGACCAGTCTATGCCACTTAAATATGATATGCACTGTTTACTGTTTTCGGTGTTTTCAGATGAACTTGCAGCATAAACATTGAGTTTCATGTGTAATGTAGTTCGATGATCAGAGGCTTTGCGTCGTGCATATTGTTTGTTAGTGATGCCATGTTTTTGTCATAGATACTTTGTTATTCTCATTTGTAGGAACTCTTAGATTTAAGAACTTTGGACAGTACGTAATTAATTTTTTCTCTTGTTCTAATTCTCTTATTTCTACTGTATATTTCTATCACAAGTATCTAATGTTGTAAATATGCTAGGTATAGATGAAATGATAGTTGCGTACAGGAGTCTGATGACAAGAACCTGAATAACAACCTGAATAATATATTACTTAGTTTTGTGATGTGTGTATTGTTACTGTCATTTGAAACACTTTTTCGGATTAATTTTAGGAAACCTTATGTTTATTCTTGTTTTATAGTAGATACAATGTTATTCTCATTTGTTGGCACCATAAGATTTAAGAATTATGGACAACATGTATTCATTTTTATATTTTTTGTAATTATATTATTTCTACTATCTATTCATATATAACAATATCTAAGGTTCTTGTAAATATGTAGGTAAGATTGGGAAGTTTGCTACTTGGTGCTGCTCATCACAATCAACCAAGACATGATGGCTGCCATCGAGAGGGCTGACAGCAAGAACCTAAATAACAACCTTGATAGTTTGTATGTTTTGCTGATGTAAAATGAATTGTACTCATTCCTAAGCGTGATGTGTGATATATATTGTCGATCTATATTGTAAGTTGTCATTTTGTAGAGGATTTTGTAAACTGCTATATTGTGGATACATACAAAAGGCGGTTGCATACTGGTTGAACTATGTAATGTTAAACTTTGCAAATACTTTCTCTTGGCCAAAATTAGCATTAGGATTTGTGTATTGCATAATGGTAAACACATATGGGGTAAAAAATGGGATGAAAGAAATGGGCTAATGTGCTCAACCATGACGAATTTTGTGACGGAAAAGAGTATCCACGTAGGCAGCCATGTCATTCAAATTGGTAAATAAAAAATCCTACATGGCATTTATCGATGACGGATTGTTCCGTCACAATGGATTGGGCCTGAGCGGGCCTGGGGCACATCCATGACGGACAAGAGCCGTCATGTAAGGTACGGTGTGAAATTATGAGGCGATATACATGAAGGATTTCAAGTCCGTCATGGATGGGCACCCTTGACAGTTTTCTGTCGATCCATGACGGATCAGGACTGTCAGGTATTAACAGATTTCTTGTAGTGAATAACCTATTTTTTAAAACTAGGCCACAATAACCATGGGCTAATATTTACTATAGTGACACTGGGCCTCCTACGGGCCGTAGAAACTATGGGCCTTCTACGGGCCGTATAAACAGTGGGCCTTCTACGGGCCGTAAAAACAGTGGGCCTTCTACGGGTCGTAGAATCAATGGGCCTTCTATGGGACGTATCATCAATGGGCCTTCTACGGGCCGTATCATCAATGGGCCTTCTACGGGCCGTATCATCAATGGGCCTTATATGGGCCGTATGATCGATTGGCCAAACATGGGCCAAACAGACCGCATTCTGGCCGTAAACGGGCTAGAGTTGGAATCGTCTGTTCATGGGCCGACCATAACGGGCCATCATTAATAGGCCGTATTTGATGACGCTATGAAAACGGCCCAACGTATTAACGGGCCACAAACGGGCCAACTGTAACCACGGGCTGAATTTGGCCCACAAGCACAAAATGACAATAACGGGCCGTAAGTAAACGAATGCTGGAAATGAGCCCAAGAATAAATGGGCTCTGAGAAGGCCGAAAGATAACATGGGCTGGAGACGGCCCAACGGAATAACGGGTCATTAATGGGTATAAAGTGATACACTGTTCATTACGGACCAGTTTCACCACGGGCCGTTAATGGGTGTAAAGTGATACACTGTTCATTACGGGCCAGTTTCACCACGGGCCGTTAATAGGCCAAGAGTTACATAGGGCCTCATATGGGCCGAAAGACGTCATGGGCCATACATGGGCCAGAAGTGAAAACAGGCTGGAATCATATTGGATGGCCCAGATGACGCTACTGGGCCTAATTAGGATAGGGTGTAACGGGCCTTGGGTTAGCGGGCTGTAAATGGGGTATATGCGAACAGGCCATTAACAGGCTTTCCATGGGCCGGCCCGCCACCTTTTGACCAAGTCAAACGAGCCGGCCTTTTCACAGGAATGGGCCTCTGTTGGGCCGTGCCACGTGTCAATGTATCATAGGCGCCTTCTGTCCAATGAGTGGATGACATCTGTCCCGACGATGAGCCGACACGTGTTTCCTCCAGCCAATGATGATTTTACACGTGGAAAATCCCCATTGGTCGGGGCTGTTAACGGGTTATCGGATCCAAAATCTGACCCAATAGCTTAACGGCGTTCCGTTACGGTGGATGCCACGTGTCGGTCACCCTTGACGAAAGCACTTCTGTGACGCGCGATTTATCGTCATGGAAGTGGACACTTCCGTGATGATAATTTTGGTAATGTCATGGAACACTTCTACGACAGCACAGGTATGACTATCTTGATTCTGTCATAAATTTGTCATGGATGTACATGCATGACAAAAAACGCGACCTACTGTGACGTATCATCACGGAAGTGTATTTTTTTGTAGTATTGGTTCTCAACTTCAGCCTTATAGACATTAAAGTAGTGTAGAGCCTCATCCTTAGTATTTAACAAATACACATAGCAGAATTTAGTGGAATCATCAATCAGAGTCATGAAGTATTTCTTTCCACCTTTAGTCAACACACCATTCATCTCACAGAGATCTGAATGTATGAGCTCTAATGGTGCCAGGTGTCTCTCCTTTGCAGGCTTGTGAGGCTTACGAGGTTGCTTAGCTTGCACACACGCATGGCACTTAGAGCCTTTGGCTAAAGTGAAACTCGGGATTAAATCCTTCTTAGCTAGCCGTGTCATACAACCGAAATTTATGTGATAAAGACGTGAATGCCAAACCTCAGATTCGTTCACATTAGAATGAATTTGGTTCACGACTTCATTACAGAAATCCTCCAGGGAAAGGCAGAACAAACCACCACAATCATATCCTTTTCCAACAAATAGTCCATACCGAGATACGACTACTTTGTTAGACTCAAATACTAACTTAAACCCTTCTTTACATAGAAGGGAGCCACTAACGAGATTCTTCTTTATGGCGGCGACATGCTGCACGTTCTTCAGTTGCACGATCTTTCCCGAAGTAAACTTTAGATCTACCGTGCCAACACCATGAACAGAAGCATGCGAGCCATTCCCAATCAGGACGGAACAATCTCGTGCGACCTGGTAGGAAGAAAACAAAGACACATCAGCACACACATGAATATTGGCCCAGTGTCAACCCACCAATTGGTGGACTGGCAAACTGAAAGTATGGTAAACAGATTACAATACCCAGATGCCGCAGCATTGTTGCTCGGAGCGACATTCACAGACTTGGAGTCCTGTGCTGGCTTCTTGTACTTGTTTGGGCACTTGTTTGTCCAATGTTCATCTGAACCACAAGTAAAGCAGTCATCTCTGTTTTTGTCTTTCTTCTTACCCTTCTTCTTAAAGGTAGTATTCTGCTGGACAGAGTTCTTTCCCTTGAACTTGTGGAAGTTCTTCTGCACCACATTGGCGCTAGAAGAACCCTCTGCCCCTTTCACGTGTGAGTCCTTTTCTCTCGAGTTCTGCTCAACACTGAGATGACCGATGAAATCCTCAACAGAGAATTCACGTCTCAAGTGCTTGAGAGAAGTAGCAAAGTTCCTCCAACTAGGAGGGAGTTTTGCAATAATGCAACCCGCAACAAACTTGTCCGGTAACTCACACTTCAGGAGCTCCAGCTCCTTAGCAATGCACTGTATCTCATGAGCCTGGTCCAATACAGAACGGTTATCAACCATCCTGTAATCATGGAACTGCTCCATGGCATACAGCTCACTGCTAGCATCAGTTGCGCTGAATTTGACTTCGAGCGCATCCCACAAGTTTTTGGCAACCCCCATATGAATATAGGCGTCAACCAACTTGTCTCCAGTCACACTCAGAACTGCTCCCAGAAAGATTGTGGTTGCCTCCCTAAACGCCTTCTCCTGTTCAGGAGCAATCGTTTCTGTGAGGGACACACCACCAACCCAGAACACGTTCATCGCTGTGAGCCACAAGGTGGTCCTAGTCTGCCAACGCTTAAAATGCGTCCCGGTAAACTTTTCCGGTTTCAGAGTAGCAGCAAAGCCTTGAATCGAAAAGTGCCTAAAATAAGGTTTTTGGATTGTTGGAAATATTAGCACTTTTCCTATTAGACTTATCCACGAGTAAACAGTAAGCATGGCATAAAAGGTATGCATCTCGTAGCAATACCTAAACATACTAGCACGTACAGAACATAGAATCGAACCTTCTATGAGCAGCACATATACGGCTAGCATAAGTATGAGTAAACAAGGGATGAACAGATCATACCCTCCGGTTGGCCAGGCCAACGCGGCGGCGGCAGCAGCAGCCTCGGCGTCGTCCATGGCCTTCTTCTTAGCGGCGGCGTCGTCGGCCATTGTGTCGATGCAGAGGAAGTAGTGGAAGCAGAGGCGAGCGGAGTTGGGGACGGATTGGGAGCAGTCGCGTCGAGACGCTCCCCAAAAACCTTATTGCTGTTCTCCCGGGCAGGATCTCGAACGACAAGGTTCCGGAGGCACCTGCTCTCCCGACCAACCGTGCACGCGGTCGTCGGGATGGGATCGCCGGAGGCAGCACAATGAGAGGAACAGTAGATGATGGCTAGGGTTATACGAGAGGGAGTGAGTGAACTGAGTTAAGTTACACTCCACTGGCCAGCGCCTCCTTATATAGGCCGTCAGGTAGATGGGTCTGGGCCTGGCCCACGACCGAGTCCACGAACAGCACACGGTCCAACGTCTCGGATAGTGGCGCTTCCGCGCGCGTCGTGACGAGGCATGGCGAGGCGAGGCGAGGCGGGCGGCGGAGGAGGAGGAGCGCGCGTGTACAACTCCTATTCCCAAGCTCCCAATAGCAAGTGATAGAGCAACCCTTATAAAGAGATCTCACTCTTCTTACTGTAGCAGTATGGGACTAAACTTCCCACACTTCCCACCATTTGTCGTACACATGCATGAGCCTTAGAGATTAACTAGGGATCATTGTCTTATATGGGCCTAAGCCCATCCATAATCCATCAAGTAAACCCTTGCATGCATGCCACGCCATTGCTGACGACACGGATTCTCCCCTCCTTCCAGGAAGCAGCGTACTGGTATTCATTATGTCATTCTGCAGATAGTTCGCACGACACAAATAGAAGCTTCTGAGAGAGGACTAGAGTGAGTGATATGGAGGAGGAAGGAAGGTTCCATGAATGCAGACAGGAAGGCAGGCTGGGTTCATCGCCCCTCACCTCCACAGATGATGTCCAGATAATTAAGGAGGTGTGCCATCAAACATCACGTGCACTATTGCACGCAGCTTCATGCGAATGTACATCGTGCAGTTGCACCCATCTGCATGCATGCAGACGGATGGATGTGTGAGTGGGTGGTGCACAATGTTTGAACTGCACATAAAATCTTTAGTTTCTGACCTTCCAAAGAGGCGGAAACAGATTTTACAGGCAGGGAAAAAAAGAATAGAAAAGGGGTAAATTTTGAAGCAAATATGATACACCATCATACGTATAATGAAGCAACTTGCAGTTTGTTCGGACATAATTATGCAATTTGCACGTGTTGGATATGCAGTCATGCCCAAGTAGCTAGAATAGAAAATGTCGTTTCTTAGAATGAAAAGTACGTACATCATGAACTTTTTTGGGATCTCGAAAACTAATTCTTTTCCCACCTTGATTTACAAGACCAAATTCCACCGGCAAAAAGAGCAAGAATATATAAGGTCAAAGGGATGATGTGCCACTATACCACGGCCATTTAATTTAATTTGCACTTTGATCCATCATATTTTGTAGTACATGCAATTCGCATGTGTTGGATAACTAGTCACGCCAAGTCGCTAGCTAGCTGGCTAGGAGGATACATATATAGGATACATAGTATACACATCAATCAATCTTGACGATGTTAACAAACACAAGATCGATTTTTCTTATTGGAGTACTAACTAAGGGCATCTCCAAGGTGGACATGTAAACCTTCCGCAATCGTTCGGATCGCGTTGTTCAGACCGCCGAAGCCATCCAATGGCGACCTGTATCGGTCCGCGGAGCGGTGCGGGCACGATTTCTCCCACAAATCAGAGACAATCGTGGGGGAGGTTTGCGGGAGTCCGGACCGATTCCAAGCCCATTTCCTGACCGCCCTGACCCATCAAAAACCCCTCCTCCTCCCGCACGTGCTCCCTTCCGGCGCCAGCTGCCCGCATTCATGCCGCTGTAGAGCTTGCTGCTCAACATTGAAGACAGCTCATGGCGGACGCGACCTCTCACTGCCTCTGCCATTGAAGTGGCGTGCCGGCCGAGGGCGCCGCCCGCGACCCGTCTTCGGTGTCCGCGCCTGTTCAATGCCGGAGACGCGTGACTGGACGGACGAGACGGGTACCTACCGTGCCCGTTCAATGCCGCTTTCCGTCCGTCTGTCACCATTAAGCAGACTCGTCGGCCGAGAAACCCACTCCAGTGTCGCACATTGACGCATCCAGACGCCTGGCCTCACTGGAATCCGCTATATAAAGGCGGCCTCACTGGAACCAGCCCATCCGCATCCTCCTCCCTTGCAGTGGATCCGCCATGACCGCCAGCGGGAAAGCACTGTCAGACAGTCTTTCGCCCGAGATGAAGCACGTGGTGGCCCCCTTGCCGCGGCCTGGCATAGCCGCCATGCCAAGCAGATCAAGGGCGGCTTGCTGGCCAGCTTGCCCGAGGTCTCCAATGACGAGGACTCCGACGACTCCGCCCCGTCCCCAGCGCCTCCTGCGCACACCGCCTTCACCATGAAGCAGGTGCAGGCGCAGTCCAACGCCACCATGGCAGACGTGCAGCTTGCGCCGGCGCCTTTGTTGGCTTTCCAGCAGACGTAGGGGGAACAACGATACAACCTGTTCCTTCTGGAGCAGCACCGGTTGGTGGAGGGCCGGATCTATGGCGAGCGTGCGAGAGAGGAACCATGGCGGCCATGGCCACAGAGAACTCAAATTTTGTCACGGAGCAACATGCCATATACGATGTCGTCCGCGCTCAAGCCGCTGATCGGTAGGAAGCGGCAGCCGCGGAGGCGCAACTGCAGGCGTCGCAGAGGAGAGCATAGCCAGCGGCGCCTCCTACGCGCCGCCGACGAAAAATCAGCCGGCCCAGTGGGACGATGAAAGTCCAAGGCCCACCATTTTCCTCATGGACCTCATGTCCACTGGCAACGGACAAGGTGCGGACTCCTCTGAGGATGAGTAGGCCACCGAAGGCGATAGGGCCTGGTGTCCCCATGTGGACCGGTCTGTCTTCCGTGTTCTACTCTTTCTCGTCAGAGACCGCACCTTCACTTCATTGGTCTTATCGCCGGATATCATGGAGACGGCGGAAGGAGGACGACACGGGCTGGACGCCGTCCGCCGCCGCCATAGGATAGGTTTAGGGGCGGGTCTTTGTTCGAAATATAGTTAAGTCCGTCGTGTTTGTATGAAATCCACCTGCATTTGCATGAATTTCATCCGATTTGTTAAAATATAGTTTGAAATATATGCGTCTAGTGTTGGATGTCGACCTTCCGTATCCATGTCCATGAACTGGTCTCCCCCGTTTTTTGCGGTTGCCGTTGAAGATGGCCTAAGAGCAAATCTAGCAGACCCCGCATCCGGCCGGCCCGCAAAACGCGTTTGCAGTTCATGGAAAACCGCTTTTGCGGGCAGGTTCGGACGGCCGCAGATGCAGACCCCCCAAACGGACCCGTATAAAAGGATATTCACGGAATATACTTTCTTACGGATCGGCTTTTGCGGGGTCTGCTCGGACAATGCCGCATCAACCCGCAAACAAGAAATGCCCAAATCTCGCATTTGACATAGGCTCCCACAAATAAGTTCAAATTCAAACAACATAACACAGTTTTACGCGCAAATAAAAGCCATGTTCAGTAGGACAAACGCAAAAGAGGGCCTTGCAAAAGTTACGCCCATGTCCGGCATCATCTTGGTCGATCTTCACTCCGCGCCATCGAGTCCATCTTGAAGTTCATCGCCACCACCGAATCCACCTCCGGCGCTTGTTCCAACTCCCGCACCAAAATCATCGACATTGCCACCATATGGAGCAGAGAAAACATCCCTGGAACTGTAACACGCACCGACAGACGCCACCATTCTCCTCTTCAAGATTTCTCTCCTTTCCATATCATGTCATGTTTTGGTGAGATCGTCCATGTCATTCCAGTTCATTGACATGACCTTGTTCTCTTTGGCGAGAAACTTGGACATGGCTTTATTTTCAGCGGCGTGTGCTCTTCTCTCCTCAATGGCAGCTTTGCGCAACCCCGCTTCCTTGAGCAATTGCCACTTTTCTTGTTTCTCCTTTGCCTTCTTCTCGGCCAACTCTTTCTTGACCTCCAACGACTTCAACAATCTTCTCCCTCAAGCTCGATGCTTCCTGGTCTCTCTTCATCTTCTACTTAGTCTTCTTGTCGCCATCGGGCTTGTTCAAATTTCTTGGGCCATCATTATCCTCATCTTCATCTATATTTGTAAGTGAGCTTCTCTTCGGTGGGGATTCTTTGTCGATCAACTTCCACTTCTCGCACTTTTGGAGAAAGTCCCAACAATGCTCTAGTTTGAAGAATTTGCCTTCCGAAGCTTCCATGTCTTTGTACCTATATTGGGCAATCTTGTCCCACACAATGTGAAATGATGCAATCATTTCCAATGATGCGAATATGATGATGCACAACTTGAATAAAGGCAAAACAAACTCACATAGTCGGATTCCATGGTTTCACTTGGAGGTGCATTGCGTACTTGCTCCAAGCAAGCTGCACATAGGCTTGATCACCTACCAACGCCCTTCAAGCGACTGAAATGTGCATGGAGTCCTATTGGGGTACTTTGCCATCATGCAGAAGTATTGATCTTTGATCCTTTTGAAGGAAATATGCCCTAGAGGCAATAATAAAGTTATTATTTTATTTCCTTATATCATGATAAATGTTTATTATTCATGCTAGAATTGTATTAACCGGAAACATAATACTTGTGTGAATACATAGACAAACTAAACGTCACTAGTATGCCTCTACTTGACTAGCTCGTTAATCGAAGATGGTTATGTTTCCTAACCATAGACATGTGTTGTCATTTGATTAACGGGATCACATCATTAGGAGAATGATGTGATTGACATGACCCATTCCATTAGCTTAGCACCCGATCGTTTAGTATGTTGCTATTGCTTTCTTCATGACTTATACATGTTCCTGTGACTATGAGATTATGCAACTCCCATTTACCGGAGGAACACTTTGTGTGCTACCAAACGTCACAATGTAACTGGGTGATTATAAAGGTGCTCTACAGGTGTCTCCAAAGGTACATGTTGGGTTGGCGTATTTCAAGATTAGGATTTGTCACTCCGATTGTCGGAGAGGTATCTCTGGGCCCTCTTGGTAATGCACATCACTTAAGCCTTGCAAGCAATGTAACTAATGAGTTTTTTGTGAGATGAAGTATTACGGAACGAGTAAAGAGACTTGCCGGTAACGAGATTGAACTAGGTATTGAGATACCGACGATCGAATCTCGGGCAAGTAACATACCGATGACAAAGGGAACAACGTATGTTGTTATGTGGTCTGACCGATAAAAGATCTTCATAGAATATGTAGGAGACAATATGAGCATCCAGGTTCCGCTATTGGTTATTGACCAGAGACGTGTCTCGGTCATGTCTACATTGTTCTCGAACCCGTAGGGTCTGCACGCTTAACGTTACGATGACAGTTTCATTATGAGTTTATATATTTTGATGTACCGAATGTTGTTCGGAGTCCCGAATTTGATCACGGACATGACGAGGAGTCTCGAAATGGTCGAGACATAAAGATTGATATATTGGAAGCCTATGTTTGGACATCAGAAGTGTTCCGGGTGAAATCGGCATTTTACCGGAGTACCGGGAGGTTACCGGAACCCCCCGGTAACCTAATGGGCCTTATTGGGCTTAGTGGAGGAAGAGGAGAGGAGGCCTAGGGGCTGCCGCGCGCCACTCCCCTCCCAAGTCCGAATTGGACAAGGAGGGGGGGCGCCCCCCCTTTCCTTTCCCCCCTCTCTTCCTTCCCTCCCAAGTCCTAATCCAACTAGGGAAAGGGGGGAGTCCTACTCCCGGTGGGAGTAGGACTCCTCCGGCGCGCCTCCTCCTAGGGCCGGCCGCACCCCCCCTTGCTCCTTTATATACAGGGGGCAGGGGGGCACCTCTAGACACACAAGTTGATCTTCGTGATCGTTCTCTTAGCCATGTGTGGTGCCCCCCTCCACCATACTCCTCGATAATATTGTAGCGGTGCTTAGGCGAAGCCCTGCGATAGTAGAACATCAAGATCGTCACCACGCCATCTTGCTGACACTTTGCTGGATCGGAGTCCGGGGATCGTCATCGAGCTGAACGTGTGCTAGAACTCGGAGGTGCCGTAGTTTCGGTGCTTGGATCGGTCGGATCTGTCGGCGTTCTGGGAACGGGGTTCCCTAGACTTGCCTGCCTGCGGCGTGGCTCAAAGGGGGGCCCAGCACGGCCCATCTTCACCAACACAAACCCAAGACCCTCGCGAGGGGCCAAACCTCGCGGGGCGGATGACGCGGAGCTTCCTCAGGCACGGCCTCATCAGGCTGGCTCACGAGGAGGCGAAGAGATCAAGGCGGGGTACCTCACGAGGTGCCCGTGACGCAAGCCATGACGACTCAGGGCGCCAGGCGGGTGCCAGCCCGCGCAGCGTCCTCCTTTCCTCTTTGGTGCAAAGGGGGCAAGCGCAGCCGCGGAGTACCGAGGCATCAGGCAAAGGTTGCCATTTCGGTGCAACGAGACCAGGACCAGGAGGACTACGAGACGGAGGTCACCGTGGAGCCCAAGACGGCGTCATCACCAGAGCTTTGCGCAGGCGAAGACTACTTTTGTCAGGATAGCTGATACTTGTTGTCCCCCTTCAAATTAGCCCGCCATTGTTGGCTCCCTTCCCGCTCGATATTTGGGAAGAGGACCAGGGCCTCTCTAAATAGGACCAGCCACCCACAGAGCAAGGGGGGGGTCGGTCGGTTGGCTGGAGGCAGAGAGAGAGAGAAGGTGACTGAACTCCACCGAGAAGTTCATCGCCCCAGCTAAGAACAGACCCTCGCGAGGCTGTTCTTCCTTGTATTGTTCATCATCATCAGTCCAAGAGGCAATCCACCACACCACACACTGGAGTAGGGTATTACACCACAACTGTGGCCCGAACCAGTATAAACCCTGTGTCTCTTGTGTCGTTCTTTCCATAGTTTAGATCCTAGCATGGCAGAGGGGTGCAGGTAGGTAGGAGGTGAAATCTCCGTGCGCACCCCAGTGTTCGAACCTCAAGGGTCTGCCGGAAGCCGAAATCCAACATTTGGCGCGCCAGGTAGGGGTGCGCCGGAATTCGTCTTCCACCGCTCCATGCCCCGTCGCATCGTCATCACCATGCCCAGCGACCAGGAGGGCAACCCAGACCCATGGGCGGCATGGCCCGCCCGCGCAGAGCCGCTCGCCTCAGGCGACCCCGTGCCCCAGGCAGCTCGCGGTCCGCAGGGCGTTGCGGGCCGCGGGCGACGCAGACAGGCTTCGACAGCTCTCACACCGCGGCAGGCGCGGTCGGCAGCAAGGGCCTCCAATCACGCCGCGACCACTACACCGTACACCCGCCGGGAGCAAGCGAACTCGAGGGCCGCGCTCACGGTGGCCCGAGAGCTGCTGCAGTGCAGACTGCTGGAGGGCGGCCGCGACGTGCTGCTGGAGCGGGTGGCAGAGCTCCTGGGCTTCGCCGCCTCGGGGGCTCACCCCTTCTGCACCCAGCTCCCATCTCAAGCCCAGGGCGGCCCGCGCGGGGGCTCCGCGCGCGCCCGCAGGCTCCAAGGCTACTCCAACACCAGCGAGGCTGTCAGCACCGGACCGGCGGTGGTGTTGCCCCCGCTCCCGGTCCGCGGAGAAGAAGGACTCGACGCGACCCACGGCCCCGGTGGACAGCCGCGCTGCCACCCCACGGTAGGCGCGTCAGGAAGGACCGCGTGGCACGCGGAGCACTATGGCGTGGCCTTCGGTATGACGGTGCCAGAGGAATACGTGCCCCTCATGATGAACCAAGGACACCCACACGAGGGCGAACAAGGCTCGCTCCTCAGCCCAAGCTGGGGGGACGAGGCACCAGAAGCTGAGCCCTTCCAGGAGTCTCGAGACGGTCCCACTGGGCACGCTGGAGGCAACGATTATCGGGTACCACTAATTCTTCAGCAGGCATACGCTAACCATGGATCGCAGGAGGTGCAGGTTGCCACAGCGGGCAGCTACCCCGCTCCCACAGTCTCCTACCCCTCGGGAGGAGGGCGCAGGGGGCTGAAGGAGAGGGGCAGGGATTCGACATCACCACCGCGGCGTTCGGAGCAAGGCGTCCTCAGGAGGTAGGCCCTCCGCTGGGGAGGTGCCTCAGGGCCTGCCCCCGGCGGAGGACCCGTGGTCGTCGGAGGAACCGCTGGCGACTGCTATACCCCATCGACGGCGTCCTGGTTTCCGGTCGTCGTTGATGGCACTATAGTGTTGCGCAAGGCGGGGCCCTCATCTGGCGATATGAAGCAAGGCCAGTACCTGTGAAGAAGGCCCAGTGCCTGTGAAGCTCGCCGCCCCGTGACACTCTCACATAATAATGAGTGGGGCTGTACACACCCCGGAGTCTCAGGGGTGCCGGCCTCAGGCCCTGGGGCTCCCTCCCACGCCCAGTGGCAGCACTTAGCTCCGCGCTGGTGAGAAGACGTCCAAGACTAGACTAGGTGCCGGACACGGCCTTTTGTTTGCTTTCGTTGCTCTTCCCCTTGGTTGTCGCTTTCCCCTGCTGGATTCAAGTTGGACTCGAATTTGAGATTTGCGTGTGTTCGGGGAAGGGGTGCTTAGTCTCGTTCGAGCAATTTCTCGCGTTTTGGTTACCACTTCGCCTCAGCCGCCTCCCCTCGCGAGCCCCTCGCAAGCCGGGTCAGGCCTAGCTTGCGCGCAGCCCAGACTGCCACCGTCGCGTCCTCTCGGGAGGGTGTTTTACTGCAGATCTTACGGATTCAATCAGGGGACACTCAGGACACCACAACCCCCCGTGGGCTGCCTCAGGGCCAGCACGGAACAAAGGGTAAGGAAGCAGGAACGATGCACAATCAATCGGATGAATCCCCCAATGCGTCCTCAGGAGCACCACCAGAGCCGTTGCTGGCGTCGCTGAACTCGCCATCGCTGTCCGCGTTGCCGCCAACGGCGTTAGAGCCGTCCATCACGCCACCCTCGTCAGCCGCCACGATCACGTCGTCGTTGTCCGAGGCGAAGGCCCTGATAAGAGCGTCCACATTGTCTTCCACCCAGTGCGCCAGCTCGCCTCGGACGGCCTGGGGGACTGGGGCGATGGCGGCGTCAAAATCAAAGTGGGGATCCATGTTCCGGAGGTGGCTAAAGACACGAGAAAAGGCACGCCTGAGCAGGGTGCGGCTCCTCTCCTCCACCAACCTGTCAGCCCTGATCGACCGCGCCTCCAGCTGCGTCACCACGTCAGTGAAGAACTGAAGATTGCCAGCATAGTTGACTACGTGCGGCTCGCCGACGGCCTCCTCGCAGATGTTGCCCAAGGCCGCATTGGCTGGCGCGCCTCCTCTCCTCCACCAACCTGTCAGCCCTGATCGACCGCGCCTCTAGCTGCGTCACCACGTCAGTGAAGAACTGAAGATTGCCAGCATAGTTGACTGCGTGCGGCTCGCCGACGGCCTCCTCGCAGATGTTGCCCAAGGCCGCATTGGCTCTCTCCCGGAGCGTGGTGAGCATGGGGCCGTGCTCATGCTCCAGGATCCGCCGCTGACGTATCTCGTCCGCATTCTGGCGTGCGACGGCCTCAGCCTCCTCCACCCGCTGGCGAAGAAGGAGCACCTCGGCCTGGGAAGTGGTTAACTCACCTTGCGCCACCTCAAGGGCGACCTGGGAAGCATCGGCCTGCCGCGTCACCTCCTCCAGCTTGGCCCTCAAGGCGGCAGTCCTGCCTTCAGCTTCGGCCCGGATCAACCCCAGCTTCCCTTCGAACTCGTGCTCGAGGTTCAAATGCGCCATCGCCACTCGACGTCCAACCTCCTCCAGGACGCGGGCTTCCTGTGCAGCAACATCATCCTCCGCCTGCGTCACCAAGCGCTCCCTCGTCTCCAAACGCTCGTACTCGCGGGTACGTTCGGCGTCTTCCAGCGTCAGCGCCTCCTCACGCTTCTGGAGCTCTGCTGAGTCGCCAGAGGCCACCTTCATCGACGCGAGGTCTGCCTCCCGCAGCTCCACCTGCTCCTCTAGCGAGTGGCACCAGGCCAGAAGCTCCCGAGCCCGCTCCTCCGCAGCCGTTCACCGCCGGTCAGCTTCCCGAGCCTCCTCAGCGGCCCGAGACCAGGCCTCCCGAGAGGCCACCAATGACGCCTTGGCCTCTGCTTCATCAAGATCGCGCTGACGGCGTGCAAGGGCGATGGCGCCCTCTAGCTCGCGCCTCTCCGCAGCCAGGCGCATGCCCTCGGCCTCAAGGCGCGCGTCTTCATCAGCAAGCTCCTCACCAAGCAGGCTCACTGTGTCAGTCGCCCTTTGATGGAACCCTTGGCGGAGAGCGCGACGCTCCCGAGCGTGCTCGAGCACGTCTTCCACACCATCATCTGCCCCAAGCAAGCACCGGGGGCCGCGAGTCAGCACTCCCCCTCCGGGCTGGGGGCTGGCACCCTCGCGACGGCCGGGCACGCCGTGTCAGAAGCCCGGTCTGGGGCCAGCCCGTCCTCAGGAGAAGAGCGCAGGAAGCGCCTCAGCCAATCGCAGTCCACGACCAGGCGAGAAGCCCATGGCAGGCTGGCTATGCCACGGGAAGGCCCGCAAAGGAGGATCGCGAGGTGCGCGGGGCCACGATACGCCTCGGGATGGTTCGCCTCTTCGATCGCCCTCACCACAAGGGCTCCGCTGCTCGGAGCGCTCGAGGATGATGGAGGGGGCGAAGCCAAAGGGGACGGCTCCTCAGCCGTCTCCGCATGCTCGGCTGGAAGGGGCCTGCGGAGCAAGGGTCAGTACAAGTAATAGAAGGATCGGGAGCTGGGAAAGGAGAAGGCTCACTCATCAATGGCGAAGTACTTCCTACGCTTCAACAGGCGACAAGGGTAATCATCGCCCAGGGCCTCCCTTCTCTTCTGGAGAGCCCCAAAGTCCATGCAGAACCGGCCCAAGAGTTGGGCGCATGGATCAACCTTTGACGAAGATGGAGCGTCAAGGCGATCTGCGGCAGGGGCACCTGCCTGATGTGCGCTGCCAATCGCCTCCCCAAGAGACGCAGCTGGAGCCTCAGGGGCCCCAGTCACAGGCACTGAGGGCAGCTGCTCGTCACCCTCAGCCTCAGCGGCACGGGCCCCAAGAGCTGCTTCCTCATGAGCCTCGCCCGGCGCTGTCACCGCGCCGGGAGCCCCCTTGGCCTCTGGCGCCTCGTGCCTCCCTGCTCCGCCACTCGAGGATGAGTCGCCTTGGCCGACTGGAAGGGCAGTCACCACCACTGGGTTCTCGCGAGGCCCCTGAAGGCCGGCGGGGCGCGGCCCCCACTCATCAAAGACAGGCATCTGCTTCACAAAGTCGCCCCTGCTCTGGCAGAGGTACAGCAAGGCCCCTCCCTGTCGGACGGTGCCGGGGTTGGGGTCCCCAGCCAGGGTCAAGAGCGCCGACCTCAGCATCTCAGGAGCCAGGTCCTCTTCCTGGAGCCTCATACGATCCTCGCGCCCACGGAAGGCCCACATCCGGCGAGAGTGGCGTTGAAGAGGAGCAACGCGGCATAGCAAGAACTCCTTCACCACCTTGGGCGCTGTCACGCCAAGCGACCTCAAGAGCGCGAAGCGGCGCCAGACGAAGATGAGCTGGGGGCTCTCAAGCGTCTCCTGGCCCCAGCCCAAATTAGGGACAGCAGGCGAGGTCGGCTCTGATAGCAGGGGGCTGGGCACCCCTGCGTCCACATACAGCCACCGCTCGCGGAACCCAACCGCGGGCAGAGGGAGCTTGAAGCCAATCCCAGAGGCCGCAGTCTCAGACGCGGCAACGAAGCTCACGCAAGCCCAGCATTGGGTAGGGTCGATAAGATGCAACGAGAAAAAGTGGTGCAGCAAGGCAACCGAAGGAGGGATGCCCACCATAGCTTCGCAAACGAAGGCGAAGACCGAAAGGAGGGTGATGGATTAGGGACTCAGATGCATCATGTGGATCTGATAGTGGGAAAGCACGACGTTGAAGAAATCAGAAAAGGGAGGAACCAGACCCATCCACAGGGCGTCGGCAAGATACGGGACTTCGGTGGCTATCTTGTCGATGGAGAAGTGGGACACGGGCCAAGCCGTCGTCCTCCCGCATTCATTGAAGATGGTGGCCAGAGCCAAGCTGACCTTGCCCAAGCCCTCGGCGGGGGCCACCAACGGCGGCGGGCAAGGCGGAGACACGGGTTTCTTCCCTCTCCCCTTCTTCGTCGGAGACATGGCGATGGGAAGGGGGGCAAGGTTCGAGATCAGGTTGAAAACAGAAGCCTGAGTTTGAGCGGAGGAAGGACAGAGGGCACTCGACCAACAGCAAAGGGAACGGTTGTGTACGACTACGGGTCCGCCTAGCGTGGCGCGAAATAAGGAGGGCGTGGGGGAACAGTGCTGACCACGACCAATTAACCGCCACGCGGTGCCCAAGGCCGCAGGCTGTTAGGGCCCGCGGCACTTCGCTCTTGCCCTTCCGCCTCCCTGCACGGCCAAGTCCGGGCGCGCCTTGGGCCCGGGGCTACTGTCGGTGTTCTGGGAACGGGGGTCCCCAGACTTGCCTGCCTGCGGCCTGCGGCGTGGCTCAAAGGGGGGCCCAGCACGGCCCATCTTCACCAACACAAACCCAAGACCCTCAGGAGGGGCCAAGCCTCGCGGGGCGGACGACGCGGAGCTTCCTCAGGCACGGCCTCATCAGGCTGGCTCACGAGGAGGCGGAGAGATCAAGGCGGGGTACCTCACAAGGTGCCCGTGACGCAAGCCATGACGACTCAGGGCGCCAGGGGGGTGCCAGCCCGCGCAGCGTCCTCCTTTCCTCTTTGGTGCAAAGGGGGCAAGCGCAGCCGCGGAGTATCGAGGCATCATGCAAAGGTTGCGATTTCGGTGCAACGAGACCAGGACCAGGAGGACTACGAGACGGAGGTCACCGTGGAGCCCAAGACGGCGTCATCACCAGAGCTTTGCGCAGGCGAAGACTACTTTTGTCAGGATAGCTGATACTTGCTGTCCCCCTTCAAATTAGCCCGCCATTGTTGGCTCCCTTCCCGCTCGATATTTGGGAAGAGGACCAGGGCCTCTATAAATAGGACCAGCCACCCACAGAGCAAGGGGGGTTCGGTCGGTTGGCTGGAGGCAGAGAGAGAGAAGGTGACTGAACTCCACCGAGCAGTTCATCGCCCCAGCTAAGAACAGACCCTCGCGAGGCTGTTCTTCCTTGTATTGTTCATCATCATCAGCCCAAGAGGCAATCCACCACACCACACACTGGAGTAGGGTATTACACCACAACGGTGGCCCGAACCAGTATAAACCTTGTGTCTCTTGTGTCGTTCTTTCCATAGTTTAGATCCTAGCATGGCGGAGGGGTGCAGGTAGGTAGGAGGCGAAATCTCCGTGCGCACCCCAGTGTTCGAACCTCAAGGGTCTGCCGGAACCCAAAATCCGACAGGATCGTGAAGACGTACGACTACATCAACCGCGTTGATATAACGCTTCCGCTTTCGGTCTACGAGGGTACGTGGACTACACTCTCCCCTCTCGTTGCTATGCATCACCATGATCTTGCATGTGCGTAGGAATTTTTTTGAAATTACTACGTTCCCCAACAGTGGTAACAGAGCCAGGTTTTATGTGTTGATGTTATATGCACGAGTAGAACACAAGTGAGTTGTGGGCGATATAAGTCATACTGCTTACTAGCATGTCATACTTTGGTTCGGCGGTATTGTTGGATGAAGCGGCCCGGACCGACATTACGCGTACGCTTACGCGAGACTGGTTCTACCGACGTGCTTTGCACACAGGTGGCTGGCGGGTGTCAGTTTCTCCAACTTTAGTTGAACCGAGTGTGGCTATGCCCGGTCCTTGCGAAGGTTAAAACAGCACCAACTGGACAAACTATCGTTGTGGTTTTCATGCGTAGGTAAGATTGGTTCTTGCTTAAGCCCGTAGCAGCCACGTAAAACTTGCAACAAACAAAGTAGAGGATGTCTAACTTGTTTTTGCAGGGCATGTTGTGATGTGATATGGTCAAGACATGATGCTAAATTTTATTGTATGAGATGATCATGTTTTGTAACTGAGTTATCGGCAACTGGCAGGAGCCATATGGTTGTGGCTTTATTGTATGCAATGCAATCGCCCTGTAATGCTTTACTTTATCACTAAGCGGTAGCGATAGTCGTAGAAGCATAAGATTGGCGAGATGACAACGATGCTACGATGGAGATCAAGGTGTCGCGCCGGTGACGATGGTGATCATGACGATGCTTCGGAGATGGAGATCACAAGCACAAGATGATGATGGCCATATCATATCACTTATATTGATTGCATGTGATGTTTATCTTTTATGCATCTTATCTTGCTTTGATTGACGGTAGCATTATAAGATGATCTCTCACTAAATTTCAAGATAAAAGTGTTCTCCCTGAGTATGCACCATTGCCAAAGTTCGTCGTGCCCAGACACCACGTGATGATTGGGTGTGATAAGCTCTACGTCCATCTACAACGGGTGCAAGCCAGTTTTGCACACGCAGAATACTCAGGTTAAACTTGATGAGCCTAGCATATGCAGATATGGCCTCGGAACACTGAGACCGAAAGGTCGAGCATGAATCATATAATAGATATGATCAACATAGCGATGTTCACCATTGAAAACTACTCCATTTCACGTGATGATCGGTTATGGTTTAGTTGATTTGGATCACGTGATCACTTAGAAGATTAGAGGGATGTCTTTCTAAGTGGGAGTTCTTAAGTAATATGATTAATTGAACTTAAATTTATCATGAACTTAGTACCTGATAGTATCTTGCTTGTTTATGTTTGATTGTAGATAGATGGCCCGTGCTGTTGTTCCGTTGAATTTTAATGCGTTCCTTGAGAAAGCAAAGTTGAAAGATGATGGTAGCAATTACACGGACTGGGTCCGTAACTTGAGGATTATCCTCATTGCTGCACATAAGAGTTACGTCCTGGAAGCACCGCTAGGTGCCAGGCCTGCTGCTGATGCAACTGACGACGTTAAGAACGTCTGGCAGAGCAAAGCTGATGACTACTCGATAGTTCAATGTGCCATGCTTTACGGCTTAGAATCGGGACTTCAACGACGTTTTGAACGTCATGGAGCATATGAGATGTTCCAGGAGTTGAAGTTAATATTTCAAGCAAATGCCCGGATTGAGAGATATGAAGTCTCAATAAGTTCTATAGCTGCAAGATGGAGGAGAACAGTTCTGTCAGTGAGCATATACTCATAATGTCTGGGCATAATAATCACTTGATTCAACTGGGAGTTGATCTTCCGGATGATTGCGTCATTGACAGAATTCTCCAATCACTTCCACCTA